>NC_135804.1:61607950-61977167 GCF_964213995.1 Mustelus asterias | reverse complement strand
TCACTACCAGCCACAGCCTCTCTCCCGCTCTCTCGCACCTGCAGGGAAGAGTAATCTGTGGCTGGTAGTGGTGGTGCCAGGAGGGATCGGCCGCAGACGGGCAGCGGAACCCCCACGACCAGAGGATGAGATGTCACACCCCCTCTCCACCCGCACCCCACCCCCCCCCCAGGGGATGATACGTCACACCCCCTCTCCTCCCCGCCCCCCCAGGGGATGATTGGTCACACCCCCTCCCCTCCCACCCCCCTCCCCACCCCCCCCCCACCCCCACCCCCACCACCGCCCCCAGGGAATGAGACGTCACACCCCCTCTCCTCCTCCCACCCCCCTCCTGCTCCGACCAGAGGATGACCTGGGTCAGAGAGCCGTTGCAGTCTCTGACTCCGCTCTTTGGAGGCTGCAGCGGCGACTTCAGACTTTTATTTTGCAGGTCGGTAACAGCGCGGACGCGGATCGGGCCAGAAGACGGTAAAGTGGGATTTGGCGGTAGAATTGGGCGCGCGGTTCATTAATCGATTTAAATGCATGCAAATGCATTTAAATCGTTGGGCCGCCCGATTCGGGTGCGCGCCGGACCCGCGCCAGAATCGGGTGTCGGTAAAGCTGCGATCTGCTCGGAATCGGGTGCAGATCGTGGTATAGGCCTGACACCCAACTTTACCGTGATTTCGCGCCCGAAAACAGGCGCGAAGTTTTGGTAAAATCAGGCTCATAGTCAGGTAGGAGGACTATGATGAATTGCAAGGAATAATTACCTGTAAAGTCTGATGGATGAAGCAGCTAAGTTTCCAGACAGTAATGCAGAGTAAATCTATAGTTGGGTAACTGATCAGGAAGTTTTAAGGGGAGGCCAGAGGCATTATTGTACCTGCAGGAAGCTGGGTTGGATGCTGGTTGGGACAGGAGCTGATGTATTTTGCCAGTGAGCTGGTGATAATTAGTGCGGTGAGCAATGCTCCGGGTAGAAAGAGTGGAGGAGAAGGACTCAGAGATTCCAGTCTGGGGTGCTGGCAGACAAAAACGTTGGCTGAGGAGTTGGATCATCAGTGATAGGAGGCTGATGAATTCGTTAATAAGAGGATGTGAATAAAATAAAAGGATTCGGTGCAAGTGGAAGAAGAAAGATAGCAGAGCTGAGCTAGGGGAAAGTCAACAGATGGGAGACCAAACAGTAACTAAACTGCCAAGGTCAGACATAGCAAAGGATGTGGAGAATCTTTTTAAGTGTATCATCACACACACTGCTTTTCCCGTCGGGGAATAGTGGGTGTAATGTCCTAACTATGTTAGAAGTTGTGGGTTTTAAACAAAAAGAAAAAAGATGTGCTTTGCACATGTGGATTCAAAATAACAACAATAGACTTATTGAAAGAGATATTCTCTGCACTGCACAGAGTACAAACTGAAACTGAACATCAGCCTGTGAAACACCCTAATAACATCACCATCAAATCATGCGACTGGCTTTTACAGCAATCATGCAGCTACTTAAATATATAACAGTGGGGAATTGGTGGAAGGATTCCTAATCCTGTTGAACCACATTATTAATGCTGCTTCCATGACCAACAAGTCCTGGCATTGGAGTCAAAGTCCAAGTTTCTGATCCAGAGGGAGGGACACTACCCATCATGACACTAGACCTCCAGGCATATAGTGAATAGAATGGAGGTTCAAGAAGGCAGACTGGAGATGTTGAGTTCTCAAGCAGGAAAAAGTTGCTAACAAACTGCAACTAATAGGAGCCAATAAGGGAAATAAAAATGTTTAGAGTCAGTAAGAAGGATGGGGATGTCTGAAGTTTGTGAGGAATTCCTAGTAAAGAGGGGACTGCAAGGAAAAGTGACAAAATCTTTACAACAGTGAGAGGAGTCAAAGAGTGATATATTTCTGGCAGGTGTTGCCAAGGGGCTACTTGTAGATTAGAAGTAGGGGGAGGCCAAGGATAGCTCAATGGGGCACATACAAATAACAATCTGGAAATAGCAACTTAGTGGTAATATCACTGGATTAATAATCTATAGACATGAATTCAACTCTTAACACAGTAGCTAGTTAATGAAATTAATCTAGAATTAGATTAACGGCACCAGGTACCTGGGTTCAATTCCGACTTTGGGTGACTGTCAGTGTGGAATTTGCACGTTCTCCCCATGTCTGCGTGGGTTGCCTCTGGGTGCCCCGGTTTCCTCCCACAGTCCAAAGTTATGCAGGTTAGGTGGATTGACCATGCTAAATTGCCCCTTAGTGTCCCAAGATGTGTAGGTTAGGGGGATTCGCCATGGTAAATGTGTGAGGTTATGGGGATAGGACATGGGTGAGGGCTGAAAGATACTTTGTCAGCGACTCCGTGCAGACTTAATGGGCCCAATGGCCCCCTTCTGCACTGTAAGGATTCCATGATTCAATGATTTTATAATACCAAACTAGTATGAGTAATGGTGGTCCTATTGGTTTGTCGATATGAAGCAGTACTAGAATAGAAACACATCTCTAATTCATTAAAATATGGAATTGCTACAGTACAGAAGGAGGCCATTTAACCCATCCTATCCATGCTAGCCCACTGCAGGAGCAATTCACCTCATGTTACTTTTCCCTGTAGCCCTGCACATTTTACCTTCACAGCTAATGATCCAATTCCCTTTTGAATGTCGTGACCGAACCTGCTTTCAGGCAGTGCATTCCAAATTTTAACCTGATATAATTACTGGAATTTCATAAATCCATCTGATTCAATAATGTCCTTCAGGGAAGGAAATCTATCATCCTTACCTGGTCTTGGCTTACACATGATGCCACAGCAATATATAACTGCCCTCTGAAATAGCCGAGCAGGCCAATTAATTGCCTCAAGGACAATGAGGTCTGGCAAAGAAATTCTGGCTTTATGAACAAAAAGGAATTAAAAATGTGTGAAGAAAATGATTCTTTTCCAAATGGATTTTGGTTCCTTGTGTAAAGCTTGCACTTGTACTCAAAATGGAAGAGATCGCTGGATGGCTGAAGTGAGAAATGGAATAATGTCAAAACTGCGGAGGGACTACTTTCTGACACTTAGTCCATGCTGCATTATCACTGCGGAGGGACTACTTTTTGACATTTAGTCAATGCTTAGTCTACGTGGCATTGTCACTACGGAGGGACTATTTTCTGACAGTTAGTCCATGTTCCATTGTCACTGCACAGGGACTATTTTCTGATATTTAGTCCACGCTGCATTGTCACTGCGGAGGGACTACTTTCTGACAGTCCATGATCCATTGTCACTGCACGGGGACTATTTTCTGATATTCACTGATATACACTGCTGTCTTTTTCCAGCTTCAAAATTGTTGGACACAAGAAATCGCTGGAGAAAAATGAAACAGAATGATGAAAAGCCCAAGGGAATTCATGTAGAATTCTGATAAGCTTCTGTGAATGCAGATTCTGAGAGAAAGAACAAAGCAATTTATTTGAAGATGGCTACAGAGTGATTCTGTGCAGCCAACTCCATTTAAAATCATTCACTCAATAATTCAAGTCAAAACAAGTAGAAAATAATGAAGAGAAAGTTATCTTACACGGCACTGATTGAACTTTCAAGAAGCACCGCTCTCTCTGTGTGACATTTAACAGTGAGCGGACCGTGAATGTAAAAGGTCACTCACCCTTTTATATTGTCACTCTTCCTTTTCTCAAGCTCCAGCTCTTATCTTCTGGTACCTTTGCCCTGATCGTCATGTGTCATCCTATACAACGAGTAACTATTTAGTCATAGAGGTTAGAGCAGCTAAACTTGACCTTACCCAACAACACCGAGTAAGAACTTCAGGCCAATTCTGTTGGACATCAGGAATTTGGGCCATTGACATTAATTATAATTCCCCAACTCCTATTCTAGCTGATGTCAACTAACCGCACAGCAGGGACTGAATCAAGATTGTTGTGTTCCATGTGGCTTTAGTCCCACTAAGGGTTAGTGGCCTTACTGACCTATAAACCCTCAAATAACTCTAACCTTCCTTCTCCATCTTAACCCCTTTTTTACATCCCAGACATTTTTTGTCTCAATCCCCCTCCTCCCCCCTCCCACACTGAGCCATCTATCTTTTGGTTCTTAAGTTTGCTACATCTTGTTTCAATCTCTCCCGGCTACAGTTTAATGTCAACACATTTCCCTCTCTTTTCCCTCTCTTTTTGTTCTGATGAAGAGTCAAACAGACTTGAAACATTAAATCTATTTTCCCTCACCCTGCAGATGCTTTCAGACCTGCTGAGTTTTTCCAGCATTCTCTGTCCTTGTTTCAGGCACTTTGCATAAATACTTGCTTACTCTTACATACGGAAGGCAGTGCTGTAGTGATGTTGTCACTGGATTAATAATCCAGAGACCCCCCAGGGTAATTCCCTGGGGACCTGAGTTTGAATCCCAACATGGCAGATGGTGTAACTTGAATTCAATAAAAATTTGGAATTAAACGTCTACTGATGACCATGAAACCATTGTCGATTGTTGTAAAATCTCATCTGGTTCACTAATGTCTTTTAGCAAAGGAAATCTGTTGTCCTTACCTGGTCTGGCCTACATGTGACTCCAGATCCACAGCAAAATGCTCTCAGGGATGGGCAATAAATGCTGGTCCAGTCAACGATGTCCACATCCCATGTACAAATAAGAAAACAGATCTTTCAGAGTGGTGGGATTGAACACAGCGAAAAGAGGGTCATTAATGAAATCAAACAAATGCATTGGACCCTGATTGAGGGAGGAGCTAGATATAATTGACTTGGATTTCTGAGGTACTAAATTTTCATACTTCCTTCGTGCAAGACCCTGGATTTTAGAAAGGCTCAATTCTCCCTGGGACCTCCATCCCCACTAATATTGGATCAGCTCAGCGCACCTCTGAAAGTCAGGAAGATCTTCAGGCTAAGTTGAAGGACAAGGCTAGGGTTTTACTCAGGCTGGTTGTGACAAAAATAGATTGTTCTGCCTTTGTTTCTTTCATTGTTTCAATTATCAGAATCTCAAATGGACATTTCTCCTTCACTAAGCATAAAAATGTAGGATTGAGTTCTTCAATCTGTGTGAACTACGCTGGGTTACTGAATAGCAAGTTAAGGATTAGCTTTATCATAGAATCCCTACAGTGCAGAAGGAGGCCTTTTGGCTCATCGAGTCTGCACCAACCACAATCCCCCCCTGCCCTATTCCCGTAGCCCCACACATTTACCCTGCTAACCCCCCTGACACTAGGGTCAATTTAGCATTGGCCAATCAACCTAACCTGCACATCTTTGGACTGTCGGAGAAAACTGGAGCACCCAGAGGAAACCCACACAGACACAGAGAGAATGTGCAAACTCCGGACAGTGACCCAAGGCCAGAATTGAACCCGGGTCCCTGGCGCTGTGAGCAGCCGTGCTAACCACTGTGCCACCCTTTGATAGGGACAATATGATTAAAATGTTATGTGCAGCATTGGCTCAAAGGAGATCAGAGTGAGACATATCCCGAATTAGGCTGCTAGATTCTTCATTCAGGTGTAGGTGCTTTCAGCTCCAAGGACATTTGATGCTGATGCATTCTACAAGAAACTAAAAGATTCAATACTGTTTCCCAATGTATAAAGGATTCATCCAACACATCTGAAGAAACTGTTCCATTCTAAGAATATGTAATGGAAAGTATTGTTCTGAAAAGCACTGATTAGCTCCTTTGTTTGCAATTCTCTGTTGCAGTATTGAGTTTTTCAGTATTTTTGCCTTTGCTGTTCTCTGTTTATGTGAACCAATGATTGTAATACATTTCAACAGTAGTTTAACACATTTTGCACAGTGTTGTCTCCTCATCTAAGGCAGGATATATTTGCGCTGGAGGAGGTGTAATGGAGGTTCATCAATCTTTGGGATGGTGAAATTGTCTTAGGAGGTGAGATTGAGGAAACTGATGGAATCCCTACAGTGCCAAAGGAGGCCAATTGGCCCATCGAACCTGCACCGAGAACAATCCCACCCAAGCCCTATCCCCAGAACCCCACGTATTTACGCTGCTAGATTTGTGGCTGCAGTAAAAAGGGTAAGGGATTAACTTTATTTTCAAAACTTTTTCGCGGGGTTTCTTTTTTACGAGTTTAAGGGAAAAGCGGAAGTAGTCCTGGCGCGGGGTGACCTGGGAAAATAATTTTTTTTTTGTGCGCGGGAGGTTTAAAAAGCAGGCCGCACTATCCAGCGGGCAGCGTCGTTAGCGGGCAGCGGAGTGAGCAGGTAGCAGAGTGAGGGCTGAAGGGCTTTGGCTCAACGGGCTTAGGAAGAAACGTGCGAGGGATGGTAGGTTTAGTTTTTAGTTGTTTCTCCTTTTAAATCTTCAGTTCTTTCCCTGTGGAATCTGAGGAAAAGGAGCATTATGAATGTGGAGCCAGTTTGCTGTTCTCAGTGCCTGATGTGGGAGGTCCTGGAGTCTCCTAGCCTCCCAGAAGTGCATATCTGCGCTGGGTGCGTCGAACTGCTGCTCCTAAGGGACCGAGTTAGGGAACTGGAGCTGCAGCTCGAGGACATTCGTCTGGTCAGGGAAAACGATGAGGTGATAGACAGGAGTTATAGGCAGGTGGTCACACCGGGGCCACAAGAAGCAGGCAAGTGGGTCACAGTCAGGAAAGGGAAAAGTCAGGTGGTAGAGAGTACCCCAGTGGTTGTGCCCCTTAAAAATAAGTACTCTTGTTTGAGTACTGTTGGGGTGGACAGCCCACTTGGTGGAAGCAGCAGTGGTTGTGCCTTTGGCGCGGAGTCCGGCCTTGTAGCACAGAAGGGTAAGGAAAGGAGGAGGAAGGCAGTGGTGATTGGGGACTCGACAGTGAGGGGGTTAACAGGCGTTTCTGTGGAGGAAGTCGAGAAACGCGGATGGTGGTTTGCCTCCCTGGTGCCGGGATCAGGGATGTTTCTGACCGTATCCAAGAAATCCTGAAGTGTGAGGGAGAGGAGCCAGAGGTAGTGGTGCATACTGGTACCACTGACATAGGCAGGAAAGGGGAAGGGGTTATGAAAAGAGAGTATAGGAAGTTAGGTAGGGAGTTAAGAAGAAGGAACGCAAAGGTAGTAATCTCGGGATTGCTGCCTGTGCCACGAGACAGTGAGGGAAGGAACGAAATAAGGTGGAGGATAAATGCGTGGCTGAGGGATTGGAGCAGGGGTCAGGGATTCAGGTTCCTGGATCATTGGGACCTCTTTAGGGGCAGGTGCGACCTGTACAAAAAGGACAGGTTTCACTTAAATCCCAGGGGGACCAATATCCTGGTGGGAAGGTTTGCTGAGGCTACGGGGGAGTGTTTAAACTAGAATGGTTGGGGGGTGGGAATCAAAATGAGGTGACTGGGAGAGAGGAGGATAGCTTAAAAATAAAAGGGGCTTGTAGACGGTGTCAGAGGGAGGATAGGCAGATGACGGAGAAGGGGAGCGCTCAGACCGAAGGGTTGAGATGTGTGTATTTTAACGCAAGGAGTGTAGTGAACAAAATGGATGAGCTTAAAGCATGGATCACTACTTGGAAGTGTGATGTGGTGGCCATTACAGAGACTTGGTTATCTCAGGGACAGGACTGGATACTTCAAGTGCCGGGTTTCAGATGTTTCAGGAGGGACAGGGAAGGAGGCAAAAGAGGTGGGGGAGTGGCTTTGTTGATCAGGGATAGTGTCACGGCTGTCGAAAAGATGGACGCTACAGAGGGATTGTCTACGGAATCTCTGTGGGTGGAGGTTCGCAACAGGAAGGGGTCAATAACTTTACTGGGTGTTTTCTATAGGCCGCCCAATAGCAGCAGGGACATGAAGGAGCAGATTGGGAAGCAGATCCTAGAGAGATGTGATAATAACAGAGTGGTCGTGATGGGAGATTTTAATTTCCCAAATATCGATTGGAATATCCCTAGGGTAAGGGGCTTAGATGGGGAGGAGTTTGTTAGGTGTGTTCAGGAGGGCTTCCTGACACAGTATGTGGATAAGCCTACAAGAGCAGAGGCTGTACTTGATTTGGTATTAGGGAATGAACCTGGGCAGGTGTCAGATCTCTCAGTGGGAGAGCATTTTGGGGATAGTGATCATAACTCTATCTCCTTTACATTAGCTTTGGAGAGAGATAGAATCAGTCAAGCTAGGAAAGTGTTTATTTGGAGTAAGGGCAATTATGAGACTATTAGGCAGGAAATTAGAGGCATAAACTGGAAGGAGGTTTTCTCAGGGAAATGTACAGAAGAAATGTGGCAAATTTTCAAGGAGAATTTGTCTGGAGCTCTGCACAGCAACGTTCCAATGAGACAGGGGAGCTATGGTAGGTCCCAGGAACCATGGTGCACGAAAGCTGTAACGAATTTAGTCAAGAAGAAAAGAAAAGCCTACAAAAGGTTCAGGGAGCTAGGTATTGTTCGAAATCTAGAAGAGTATACGACTAATTGGAAGGAACTTAAGAGGGAAATGAGAAGAGCAAGAAGGGGTCATGAGAAAGCCTTGGAAGACAGGATAAAGGAAAACGCCAAGGCATTCTACAAGTATGTTAAGAGCAAGAGGATAAGATGTGAAGGAGTAGGACCTATCAAATGTGACGCTGGGAAAGTCTGTATTGAACTGGTAGAAATAGCAGAGGTACTCAATGAATACTTTGCGTCAGCATTCACAGTGGAAAAGGATCTTGGTAGTTGCAGTGCAGACATGCAGTGGACTGAGAAGATTGAGCATGTGGACATTAGGAAAGAGGAAGTGTTGGAGCTCTTGAAAAGCATCAAGTTAGATAAATCACCGGGACTGGATGGGATGTACCCCAGGTTACTGTGGGAGGCGAGGGAAGAGATTGCTGAGCCTCTGGTGATGATCTTTGCATCGTCAATGGAGACGGGAGAGGTTCCGGAGGATTGCGGATGTGGTTCCATTATTCAACAAAGGGAGAAGAGATAGCCCGGGAAATTATAGACCGGTGAGTCTAACCTCAGTGGTTGGTAAGTTGATGGAGAAGATTCTGAGAGGCAGGATTTATGAACATCTGGAGAGGAATAGTATGATCAGAAATAGCCAGCACAGCTTTGTCCAAGGCAGATCATGCCTTACGAGCCTAATTGAATTTTTTGAAGATGTAACTAGACACATAGACGAGGAAGAACGGTAGATGTAATTTATATGGATTTCAGCAAGGCATTTGATAAGTGCCCCATGCAAGGCTCATTGAGAAAGTGAAGGGGCATGGGATACAAGGGGACATTGCTTTGTGGATTCAGAACTGACTTGCCCAAAGAAGGCAAAGAGTGGTTGTAGATGGGGCTTTTTCAGCATGGAGGTCAGTCACCAGTGGAGTGCCCCAGGGATCTGTTCTGGGACCCTTGCTCTTTGTGATTTTTATAAATGAACTGGATGAGGAAGTGGAAGGATGGGTTGGCAAGTTTGCTGATGACACAAAGGTTGGTGGGGTTATGGATAGTGTAGAGGGATATCAGCAGTTGCAACGAGACATAGATAAGATGCAAGACTGGGCGGGGAAGTGGCAGATGGACTTCAACCCAGATAAGTGTGTGGTGGTTCATTTTGGCAGGTCGAATAGGATGAAAGAATATAATATTAAGGGTAAGACGCTTGGCAGTGTGGAAGATCAGAAGGATCTTGGGGTCCGGGTTCATAGGACGCTCAAAGCAGCGTCGCAGGTAGAGGCTGTGGTTAAGAAGGCGTATGGAATACTGGCCTTCATCAATAGAGGAATTGAGTTTCGAAATCGGGAGATAATGCTGCAGCTGTACAGGACCCTGGTCAGACCCCACCTGGAGTACTGTGCCCAGTTCTGGTCACCTCATTACAGAAAGGATGTGGAAGCCATAGAAAGGGTGCAGAGGAGATTTACAAGGATATTGCCTGGATTAGGTGGCATGCCTTATGAGGATAGGTTGAGAGAGCTAGGTCTTTTTTCCTTGGAGAAGCGAAGGATGAGAGGTGACCTGATAGAGGTTTATAAGATGTTGAGGGGTATTGATAGAGTGGATTCTCAGAGGCTTTTACCCAGGGCTGAAATGGTTGCCACAAGAGGTCACAGGTTTAGGGTGCTGGGGAGTAGGTACAGAAGCGATGTTAGGGGTACGTTTTTCACTCAGAGGGTGGTGGGTGCGTGGAATCGGCTGCCGGTAGTTGTGGTGGAGGCGGATTTGATAGGGTCTTTTAAGAGACTTTTGGATAAGTTCATGGAAGTTAGTAAGATAGAGGGTTATAGGTCAGCCTAGTAGGTAGGGACATGTTCGGCGCAACTTGTGGGCCAAAGGGCCTGTTTGTGCTGTAGCTTTTCTATGTTCTATGTTCTAGTCCCATTGACACTAAGGGGAAATTTAGCATGGCCAATCCACCTAACCTGCACATCTTTGGAGTGTAAGAGGAAACTGGATCACCTGGAAGAAACACACATAGATACGGGGAGAACGTGCAAGCTTGATCGATATCTTTGACTTTGTAACAAATATAAGTTTAAGTTTATTTATTAGTGTCACAAGTAAGCATACGTTAATACTGCACTGAAGTTACTGTTAAAAGCCCCAGTCGCCACACTGTGGCACGTGTTCGGGTACACTGAAGGAGAATTTAGCATGGCCAATGCACCCAACCAGCACCTCTTTCGGAGGAAACCGGAGTGCCCAGAGGAAACCCACACAGACACAGGAAGAACGTGCAGACTCTGCACAGACAGTGACCCAAGCTGGGAATCGAACCCAGGTCTCTGGCCCTGTGAGGCAGGAGTGCTACCCACTGTGACACCGTGCTGTAACTGAGAGGTTCACCTCAGAGAACACCAAAGTTATGAAAATAGAAAGCGTCCCATTTCTATTTGCAATTAACTCTGTATGAGGGCTTCATGGTGGCATAATTAGTCAGTGGATGTTTGAGTGCTTGTGTCACAATCTAGGCAACTTTAATTTGGTGGGATTTAATGAACACCAACGGGAATAAAACACATCCCTTATCAGACACTTGATCTGGTATTGAAGAAAGTTATCTGTTTCTAGGTCTTAAACATTATTAGTCAGACACCAGGAATCTCATAGTTAGAAAACAAGAAGCCAATTTTCAATGCCCATTCTTCACTCCCCGGACTCATTATTTTCCCTTAATCCCCCTTTCCACACCCCCCATCTGTCCACAATTACCTTTCATGATTGTGAGTGGGATTTGTATACAGTCAAACCTTTCAGTTAATTGACTGATTAGTAAGTTTCACGGATATAGAGGGATAGTGACTCAGTTAATCTGAAAATTGGAAAAGGAAGTGACATCAAACTTAAGACCGTTTTCTCCTGCAGTGAACCTTCTGGAAGTATTGGAAGCAAGATGTTTTGATTTTATAGAAAAAGATGTGCCTTCATCAATGGTTTCAAATTCCCAGGCTGAAGATTTGCAGTTGATTGTTATGGTTTCAGACATAAGGTCTGGGACTTTCCGATCTTGTTCGCCTCGCCATGACTGTTTAGTTACTTACTTCTTCGTGTAACAAGTAGGTTTACATTAACAATGCCATGAAGTTACTGTGAAAATCCCCTAGTTGCCACACTCTGGCGCCTGTTTGGGTAAACTGAGGGAGAATTTAGCATGGCCAATGCACCTAACCAGCACATCTTTTGGATGTTCTCACTGTCAGTGAGAATGGAGAATTTGGCACTCAGCCAAATCTCCATTCAGTGCAGTGGAACTGGTAAATCCCAGCCATGGACGAGGTCAGAGAACTGAGGCCAAGATATGAATATCCTCAACTTTTTAACCATAGAAATCTCGGGCACAGAGAATCCACCCCCCCCCCCTCCCCCGCCATCCCCCAACCCCCCACAACTGTAGGACTGTAGGTAGTGGGAGGGGAATATAGGTAGCCCAAACAACAGGTGGCAATACCCACTTAAAGGATTGAGTTAGTCCTTTGAGGAGATGCTGAAACAAAAGGAGGAATGGACAGATTACACCTCAACAGGACTGGGACCAATGTCAGGTTAACTGGTGATGTGGAAGACGGTTTAAACTAGTTTGACAGGGAGATGGGGAAGCAGACTAGCATAGTGTTGGAATTCTTTGACATTAATGTGAGGAATGTTACATAACTTAAGAAATCAAAGCAGGAGTGGACAATTCAGGCCTTTGAGTTTACTCTGCCATTCACTAAGTCCTGACTTCTGTTCCCTATTTCCAAGGTGCAAGTCAGTAGTGTGATGGAATACCCTCCACTTGCCTGATAAGTGCAGCTCCAACAATACTCAAGAAGTTTGATACCATCCAGGACAAAGCAGGCCCCTTCATTGGTACCCCATCCACATGCATTCATTCCCTCTAACACCGATGCATAGTGACAACAGCGTGCACCATCTACAAGATGAACCATAGCCATTCACCAAGGCTTCTTCGACAGCATCTTCCAAACCCAGAACCTCTACCATCGAGAAGGACAAGGAGTGGAGATGCATGGAACACCACCACCGGCATGGTCCCCTCCAAGTCACTCACTATTTACCCTGGAAATATATTACCATTCCGTCACTGTCGCTGGGTCAAAATCTTAGAGCTCTCTCTCTCTCTAACAGCACTGTGGGTGTATCTAAACCACATGGACTGCAGCAGTTCAAGAAAGCGGCTCACCACCATCTTCTCAAGGGCAATTAGGATGGGCAATAAATACTGGCCTAGCCAGCAACATCCAGATCCCATGAATAAATAAAGACCATGGCTGATCTGTTATCCTAAAACAACTGTCCCACATTATTTCCATAGTATTCAAAAATCAATTGATCTGTGTCAGTTGATGAAGTTGTCGCATGGGATTGTGATGCAGTGACTGTAGTTAACATCAAGGTGGAGATAGTTCAGGTGCAAACTGACAGTGTTCCCATGAAATCATGCTAAATCTTTGCAAGTCGCTGGTTCGGTCTCAGCTGATGTGCTTTGTAGAAATCTGGGTACCACACTTGAGGAAGAATGTCAAAGCCTTGGAGAGGGCACAACGACTGTTTACCAGGATGATACCAGCAGTGACAGACTTAGTTATGTGGAGAGATTGCAGAAGCTGGGATTCTTTTTTAAAACAGAGAAGATTAGGAGGAGACCTAAAAGGAATTCACAACTGTTTCTCCTTACTTTCTCTCTTGTGGCAGATCTGTCGGTAACCACAAGAATAATTGGTAAAGTAACTGGAAGGAAAACTAGGAGATTTCCTCCACACAAATAAATGTGGAAGAAATCCACATTTGTGATGATCTGACCGGCACTAACTGAAAGGGTGATGGGATCAGATTCGGTGGGAACTTTCAAAGGGTTATAGGGGAAATGCACGATAAGATTCTGTGACTTTAAAGAAAAGAATGTGTTTCATTTTCACTAGCAATGAAGGAACAAGGCCAATGTTAGCAACTAGTATAAGCCATGTGGAAGAAAATGCTTGTGGTAAGGAGAGGCATGTTCAGTGCTAAAGGTTCCCTTGTAGTCTCAGATGGTTAGTGACCTCACAATGTCAGCGAGGGTAAATGTGTGTTCCGGGAGACAATAACATCAGAGAAGTAGGTGGGTTCCTCCCCCCAGCCCCCAGAAACAGTCAATCATTCTCTTTAATTTTACCACACAGCACTGTGTTCCTTGCTCCAGATGCAAAGTTAGTTGGCAACGCTCCTATTAAGTGCCTCACATTCTGCGTTGCCAACCAGCATATTGAGGTTTCACAACCTGCCTTCCAGTCTTCAAACTCTGACTGATCCTGATAGAAGCAGCCTGCTAACACATAGGCATCCTTGCTGCGAGAGGATGCAGCACTCCAGGGAACACCAGGCTACCACAGAACAAAGTGCAAATATCCAGCACTTGACAGCACCTATCGAGGAAGTGGTGGCCAAAATTGGCTTCAACTCTGACCTGGCAGTTGTGGTTGGAGCTGTGGGAGTTCTGCGCCTTCAATAGTTCATGAGAACTGTGCTTTGACTTTGTTCATCTTCCAATGTATTTGCAACCTTTCGGAAGATCCACAATATAGCTGAATAAAATAGAATCTTGCTGTTACCCCCTCTAACTCTGGTAATACTGCTCAGTCCCATAATTAACCATCTCCCCTGGTTTGATATGATTTCATTTATTATTGTCACATATATTGGCAAACAGTGAAAAGTATTGTTTTTTGCACGCTATACAGACAAAGCATACCATGCATAGATAAGGAAAGGAGAGGGTGCAGAATGTTGTGTTACAATTATAGTTAGGGTGTAGAGAAAGATCAACTTAATATGAGGTAGGTCCATTCAAAAGTCTGATGGAGGAGATTGTAATAGGGCATTGTTAGAGAGTTTAAAAGATTTAGAATAGAGTTTTAGAAGCATAGAATGAGAGTAAAAGATAGAATTAGAGGATATGCTGGGAACAGCTCACAAGATGTCCCCTTGCTTTGGCACCATCTTGGAATAACCCAGAGACATCCACCTGAATGGGTGCAGATAGGGACTAACACATGCTGAAACACAAGGAAGTCAGGGGATGCAGATAGGGGAGGTCTGTTGCAATTGAGAGGAGGTGTAACAAATCAGAAGTCTGTTATAATGGGAAGAATGTTAGCAGAGTATTAGATTACACATATGGGATCTGTGCACTCACCCAGCATATATGCGGGAATATTCCTGTGGTACTCACTGCAGAACAGCCCGGAAACAGTGTCAACCCCAAAACTATCTGCAACCCTTCATCCGCTTCATGGTAGGTGTAGCTAATTAACTCAGTGAGGATGCAGTGAATGAAGGATTGCATTAGTGGAGCAGCTGGAGGGGTTATAGTCACTGTATTGTAATGTATAGAGGAGATAGCATCTTGGTGGCTCTCATGAATATGGTGTTCTCATTCTCCCAGGGCGGGGGGGTTGCATGGTATCACAGTGGTTAGCATTGCTGTCTCACAGTGCCAGGGACCCAGGTTCGATTCCGGCATTGGATGACAGTCTGTGTGGAGTTTGCATGCTCTCCCCGTGTCTATGTGGATTTGCTCCCGGTGCTCCAGTTTCGGGATATCATTGAGAGTCCATTCATCAATTTCCTGTTAGCTTCTGCCTCATTGCACATTGTGCCCCTATCGCACATTGAACTTTCCTGTCCATGTTCAATTGGCCTGTTGCATCTTGGTTTTCTTGTGTTTAAAAGCTGCCTGTCTTTGCAATCCCTACCTCCAGTCCTGTGATCACGTTCCAGATAGTGAGCCCTAAGAGGCTCTGACAGCACTCATAATCACCACCTCTTTACTGAGAGTTTAGTCTGATTGCTGGCCTCACATGACTAGTGTCCCAGCTATCCCCTATTTCTAGCCCCTGTTAAGAAAGCAAATGGTGAAAACACATTCCCCTGGTGGGGCACTGTAAGTAAAACAAAACATAAAAGGAAATCTAATTAACGAAACCAAAATAGTCTTCCTGGCTGTGATGATGCACCCCAGCCCTATGTCCTATTTATACATGCTTAATGTACTTAATTAAACAATGCCCTTCACCCATGCATCCAAATAATATAATTAACTACTGTTAAAAATCACCAAATAGATATTTCCCTTTGGAGATTATTCCAAGAAAAGCCAATGTTTGAGTGATATTGCACAGGTTCATGCTGACAATTTCTAACTGATTAAATGGCTTCTTACTCTAAACTAACATTCTCCAGGAATTTGCCGGAAGCTTTGCAATAGAACAAGCTCTTTCGCTGGGTGCCCAAATCTCACCCAAACACAAACACAGCACACAGGCTGGATTATTTTAGAACCTACTGTCCAGGGAAGATGCTGGTGAGCAACACTGGAGGAGGAGGACTTGCTTTAGGCCAGTAATAGAACATGAGGCACTTACAATGAACAGTGCATTTGCGTCGCATGACACATTTCAAAGCTGATGGAAAGGGTATCAGTTTGGATAGACAAAAATGGAAGGCAAATGCCACAATGCACAGCAAAACATGACTGAAAGAGCAGCAACACAGGAACTAGCTGATGTTGTGCCGGGTGAATCTATAACCCAGCTTGCAATGCTCATAGAATCATTGAATCCACACAGCGAAATTCAGAACGGGGATACTTCTCCCTCCCTTCAAAGAGAATAAATTCAATCATCTTGCAAGTTGGAGAAACATGCATCCACATTATCCATTGGATAGCTACAAGGTCACGTAAGTGGCCACTTGGGGCCAGATACTCTATCAGTTCATTCGGCGAAGAAAGGAGCAATGAGACAAAAACAAAATGATAATTTAGTTCTAAAACAATCCTGAAATTACTAATGTGATTTATTGGTAGTAAAGTTACCTTTTGAAAGAAGAGAATGAATCCGCTCACCACCTTAATAGTGATGAAGTACAGTTATGAATAATTACCTCTGCAAAGCACAAAACCAGATATAAAATCTCAAGCTGCTCCCATATTATGGTTGAAGTATTGCTTAATTGCGATGGACACACTCATGAATTATATTCATACTGTAAAAACATGTTCAGGGTGATTCTCCTACCTGGACCTATTGGGGCGGGGCCTATAGGGTGGAGGTCGGTGGGGGTGGGGGGTCCCGCTGCCACTCTGCAGACAGGATCGCGAGCAGAAGGAGGGAAGGGGCTAATCGGGGCTGGCCATCGAGGTGGGGTGGTGGGGTTGGGGCTGCTGGTGGGTCGGGGGATTAGGAGATCAGGACTGCTCAGCGGGGTGGGGGGGGGGGGTGTGGTTCGGGGCTGGCCCAGACATGTCCAGGAAACCAGCAATCAGGTGGTTGGGGGGGTGCGGGGTGATCGCACGGCCATCGAGCTGGCCAGCGATTGGGAGGCCGGCAGTGCGGGCTACTGCACATGCGCCGATCATTGTGCTGACAGATCGGAGCATGCCTGCTCAGTGCTATGCTGCTGGCCTTTCCAGCGGGAATAGGTCCTACCCCCAGATTTTTATCATGATTCATGCAAAGGCACTGTGTGATGCACAGAGTGTGGGAGATTCATTTTGAAATTCCTGCTGAAAAAAGCAACGGGATTTACTTCAGTTTTTATGTGAATCTTTTGGGACAATCTATGGTGTTTATTTTATTACTGCTCCATCTCTTTATTCATTGAAATATTAACGTACTTCAGGTTTGTACAGTGAGTCCTTAGTTAATGTTGTAGTTACATTCCTTAAAATCACAACTTGAAGTGATATGATTTTAAATGAACCGTATGTCCCATAGGACTCAATGTTAAAGCCAGAGTTAGGTTCCTTTGGGTACTTCAAACCCAGAAAAACAATGTACAAGTTGAAATATTGCACCATACATGGGCAAAACTGGGTATTGCTAGCGGAAATAACATACAAAATAAAATATAGCACTAAATATAAAAGAAACACAACATGCAGTACATTGTAAAATATTTGAAAGAATTACAGTACACTCGCATACAGTAAAGTAGAACAAAGAACAAAGAAAATTACAGCACAGGAACAGGCCCTTCGGCTCTCCAAGCCTGCACTGACCATGCTGCCCGACTTAACTAAAACCCCCAATCCTCCCGGGGACCATATCCCTCTATGCCCATCCTATTCATGTATTTGTCAAGACGCCCCTTAAAAGTCACTATCGTATCCGCTTTCACTACCTCCCCCAGCAGCGAGTTCCAGGCACCCACAACCCTCTGTGTAAAAAATCTGCCTCGTACATCTCCTTTAAACTTTGCCCCTTGCACCTTAAACCTATGTCTCCTAGTAATTGACTCTTCCACCCTGGGAAAAAGCTTCTGACTATCCACTCTGTCCATGCCCCTCATAATCTTGTAGACTTCTATCAGATCGCCCCTCAACCTCTGTCGTTCCAGTGAGAACAAACCAAGTTTCTCCAACCTCTCCTCATAGCTAAGAGACTTTTCGATTGACCAGGCTCCATCTGGTAGCAGAAGTTATTCGTGGCAGGTAGCAGCTGAAGTCCAAGGATTACTTTCACCAACCAACTTCGGCCACTAGATAGAGGCAAGGCCAAGAAGCAAAGGTGGGAAGCGATGAAGGAATGCAAGGCTGAGCAGAAGCTAGCCATGGAAACAATGGTGGGAGGCATGACCGGTGGAGGCCAAGGCTTAGGAGCAACACCAGAAGCTGAGGTCAGCAGCAGGTGAAAGAGAGACTAACAGCAAGAGCGGAAATGCTGTGGGAAAGGTCATGTGTACAGGCAGGCCACAAAAGTGGAAGTCGATGGCAAATGATATTAAAAGTGCAAGTGGCGATGCTAAATGATTATAATGGTACTATATAACTGCATTAAAGTGAAACAACATTAAGTGGGGCCTTACTGTGTTTTGTGATTTTCAAAATCATTTTAATTAAAGGAAAATGCCAATCTTTGAATAAAAAGTGTGGTTTTTAGATAATGTTCTTTTAGTTCTGACTTCCCTATCTCATAGTGGTGGAAATTTGGGGTTATAGTTCTACATGGAATGATCATAACCCATTTGTTACTTATTTAATGTTGTTAGGCTGAGTGCAGAAAGCCTCATATCCATACACGTACTTCCAGCAGGTCTCACTGGATAATAATGAGCAGAAACTTGCTCTTTTTTAATTAACCGATCAAATCCTTTCTTTCCCAAGTCCTTGAGGATGTCATTGGTATCCAGGTGCATACTCAGCTCGCCCATAGCTTCAATGGCAATTCTCAATAATTGCTTATCTGGTATCAACATCGCCAATTCCATTCTGTCCCACAATTCCTTTGTTGGTCACCTTCTAGCCACTTTCTACCATTGATTCCCGGGACGATTATTGGATCATTAAATTCTCTCGATCTCCAGCAATCCTTAATGTGATGAGGGCACTTACCATTGAGTTGTGTACGGACTCTTTTAACATGTCGAGTCTGTTGCGCTGTAGCTACCACCCAGTTCTGGCTGACCAGGAGACTCTCATGTTCTTGCTGCCCATCATCGATGCATTGTAAGGGTTTACAGATTGACAATTAACTCACTTGGTCACACTAAGAATGCATTTTTCATGGCCATCGAGTCCTGGGGTGGGACTCGAACCCGGAGCTTCTGGCTCAGAGGCCGGGATGCTACCCACAGGGCCTCCTGGATCATTAAACTACCTGCCTGACAAATTCCTCAATGAGTTGAAGCTTCCTTCCTGCAACTCAGCACCAGCAAAACTGAAACCATCTTTGTACAATTTGTGTCAGCAGCTGGATAGCTCTGCTTCTACTCGTCCAGCAATCGTCCTGGCTGGTTATCCAAATGAAACTGAGTGATGCACTTCCTCAAATTATGTTCAACCATAAACTCAGCTCGGATCTCTATATCTAGGCCATTGACAAGATCCAATTTAACCTCTAGAGACATTGCCGGTAACCAGGCTGTGTTCCCCAATATTATGTACTGGGACCGCACTTATTAGTCATTTATATTAATGACTTGGATGAAAGGAGAGGCACTTATCCAAGTTTGCAGATGGCAAATAAATGTTTGTGGATGGGGGCAGGGGTTACATGGAGTTATAGATTAAGAGAGCACGTCAAACAATGACAGATTAAGTCAAAGTAGGGGACTTGTGGGATCTGTGAAAGATGAACTACGAAGAGACAAAGGGCTATTAAAGTACATAAATCACAGAGTTGGTGCCTAAGTATAAAAAGTAATCAAAGGGCCTAACAGACTAGGAAAATAGGGAAGAGAAATGAGGAAGCAGAAAGGGCAGATGCAACAGACAAAAATGTAGGGTTGATCTTCCTTTAATAAAGCCATTGCTGATGCTTGAGCATTTTTATTACTGCAATTGCAGTGTTAGTTTCAGGATTACAATGTTAGAGCTGAAAGCTTGCAAAATCAATCAGCCCGGAGAGATAATATCCCTGAACTGGCTGACAATCTGATGAGTAAAGCTCCTAAATATTGATGATAACTGATCAATTTTCTCAAACTGTAATAACGTCAAGCAGTGCCTACAGTTTTCCTTCCTGCCCACCCCATGTGACGGTTCAAACACAGCGTTCCAATTTCAATTCATTTCAAGAAAGCATGTAGAAATTTGGAGAAGGGATTGTCACTGAATCTGCATGTGCATTGTATAGGTTGTCTCATACCCACACAGGATGGATGAAGTTTAAAGACCTCTCCCGTGGTGGGTTTGATGGTGGGGGATGCAGGGGTGGAGGGGGTGATGAGGGAGGCAGGGGCATTTAATCAGGTTGGAGAGTGGCAAGTCTGCTGGCTTCCTGCCTCCACCCCAATGAAGTCTGTGGCAGGAACGGCTGTGGATGGCCTTCCCACCAATTGAGACTCTTGCGTAGACAATTAATGCCCACTTTAGGAGGCGTTAAGGGGCCTCCACTGGTATTAACCCAGCAAAGGATGGGGAGCTTGGCAAGTAAGCCTGCATGTGGGGGTCCCTCGGGTAGCATTCAGAGCCTCATTGAAGAGGTGTGTGGGTATGGGGTTGAAGGGGTGGGGGAAGGAGATAGGGGCTGCTGAGAACCACACCTGTTCCCTTGCTGCTGTCGCCTTTCCTCCACCCTCTCCCGCCATCACTCACCTATGCCCTGGGTCCATCCACAATCATAGGTCTCAGGTGGGAGTTGTACCAACAGCAGCCACCGCCTCCCTCAGTGGTCTTCAATACAACTGCTGGCCTCGTGATTGGCTGGCAGCTCATGGCAGGTAGGACGTCTGCCTCTGACATCCTTGATCCACGGGAAGGCCTTGCAGCTGCCCCGTCAACTGCCTGAGTGGGCCTTTCTGAAAAGAACTGATGGCTTACACGCTCTCCAGCCAGCAGGAAAGACTCTTGTCATCTTCATTAAACAACACCCATTGTGTGGACTAAGGAAAACTAACTCAACGCTGTTCATCCAGTAACTTTGTCTTGTAATTTTGTTCTCTCTCTAACTTACGTCAGAACACCACAACCTACTGGAACATATTCTCCTGAATTCAGCGGCCAGATAAACTGTCAGATACTTCCGCACGAGAAGATTAAAAATAATAATGTGCTATGTGACATTTTTCCATTTCCCACACCAGCCATCCTCATTATCTTAGCACTAAATTAGCTTTCTCGTTTGTAGAATTAGGAGTGGTTCTGTATAACAAGCTAACAGACAATGCCCACATTCACTCTGTGTTAAACCCTACAGTCACAACAGATTATCCCTTCAGCCTGAACCCAGCTTCCAGAGGTAGAAGAACACATGACAAGCAAAGTAACAGCGGTATGTCCACTGAGGACACAAAGGGACTCATTTACTTGATTCAATGGTTTGAAAATGATGCCAGATCACTTGCTACTTTCTGCCATTTTGATTGGGGTCTTTCACACATTCCTAGAAATGTTACAGCACAGAAGGAGGCCATTCGACCCGTCATGTCTACACTGACTCTCCCAAAGAGCAACTCACCTACTCCCATTACTCCATTTACTCCCCGTAACCCTGCACATTCATCCTTTTCAGACAACAGTCTAATTCTCTTTCTGAATGCTTTGATTGAACTCACGTCCACCACACTTTCAAGCAGTGCGTTCCAAACCCAAAATCACTCGCTGTGTGAGAACGTTTTTCCTCATGTCGTCATTGCTTCTTTTGTTAATTCCTTTAACTGTGTGCCCTCTCATTCTCCATCGTTTCATGAGTGGGAACGGTTTCTCCCCATTTACCCTCTCCAGACCATCTTGATTTTGAACACCTCTATCAAACTTCCCTTCTCCAAGGAAAACAGTCTCGATGTCTCCATCAATGTGGGTAGGTGGCAAGAGTGCCGGTCTGTTACAGATGTGTTGTCAATGTGCAAATCAGGTCTTACAAACAATCCCAATTGCAAACCTGAGATAAATGGGGGGAGATTGCACGCACTCCATCCATTTGAATCAGTTTTGAAGAGAGTTCATGGCAGCCCATCAAAAACAACTGAAAACTTTTTTCCTGGTATTCCTGAGGAGCCAGACAGAACGCTTTCCATCCTGGTCGATTACATCTCCAAAGCCCCTGTTCCCACCCAACAAAACAGCCAGCTGTATCAGAGCACTTAATAGACAAGTGCAGCTCCACGGATTGGCCTGAGTGAGGCCCAGCTTCCTCACTTAGACTTTGCCTCATTAGAATTGGCTTCCATCGCATTGCAGCAACAATGGGGGTGGCTGTTCTATGGGATTCCCATTTATGCCATTCACTAAAATAGAATCCAAAGTTATTCCCTAATCGGGGAAAGGGGATTTTGTTTTTCCTTCCTCCTCCCCATCATCTTAATTCTCCCAAATCCCAGGACACTTAGGGAAGGGTTTTCTGCTGGGGGTGAGAAAAGGTAGAGTCGGATAGATGTCGAATTTCATGATGCCAGCATGGGTGCTGGTGCCCCAGCCTTATCCTCCTTTGGGCCATTTACTCTGAGGCGGGGTGGAAGGGTGGTGACAAGGCTAGCTCCCTGCAGGATAGCGTGCTAAGCCACAAGAGCAACAAAAGCCTGTTAATAAAAGCAGACAAGGATTGTCCAATCGGTCTCTGGTGGCGGCAACAGCTTAGCTGATCAAGGGGCCGGCACTCCAGGCTGACTTTAGCGGCCCTACCTGCCTGCATGGGTCTAGCAGCAATGACAGGCCACCCTTCAGGAGGCTTTCCCCTCCCCTCCCCTGCTTTAACACCAAAGCCATGACCCAACTTTTAACTATGAAATATTTGGAGTGAGGACGTATCCATTTTGAGGTGCATTCTCTCTCTCATTGACCTCCCAGAACTGCCATCAGGCATGAGTGACTGCTGAAACATTTGATGTTATCAGGCTGTAAGGCCTACTATTGGCCTTCCAGAGCCAAGAGCCCACCCGCATCATCCTTAGTTGGATAGCAAGGCCACCCATTGGCCAATACTTGGCCAGAGAGCAAAAATTCACATTGAGTGACTGTTTTTGCACACAATGTGAGGTCTCTGACTCCCATTTACACCTGATTGCAGAGCTTAGAATCCTACAGTGAAAATCCTACCCTCGGTGTTTATCATTTACTGTATTTTGGTTTGTATTGTGATTCATTTTTTCAATCCAAGTGGTGTTAGAGATAGAAAGGAAATAAGTCAGTATTTGTTGTTAAAAGTTACAATTGACTTTTGAAGAGTGCAATGTTATAAGATGATGTGCAGCGAGTATAATATGATGAAACGCCGCTATTAATATAGGAAAGAGTTACCCCGCAGTAACGGCAGCTCTGGGTACAGCCAGGCACTGTAATACAGGAAACGAGCAGTGGTCTAATCTTCCAGTACAAGGCTCACTAATTCAAACTGAAGCTTACGTCAGCATTAATCTTCTGACCCATCAACCGTCAAAGGCGAAGCAGCTCCATGAACACCCAGTATCTGTGCATGCCCACAAATATACTGCGTTTTTATCTGTGCAGGTTCCATTCATGCACAGAGTTCAGTCAGGGCATTCTCAGGCAGCTTTAACCAAAATGCTTGATCAAACAAAGGTGCGAATTTCAGCAAGCATTTACCCAGTCAAGTCACTTTTTGCAATCTGTGCACCGGTTAAGGTTATATATGTAAGGCCTTTGTTAAATTCACTGTGTCAAATTCATTCTTGCAAACATACAGGATGGAAAAAAACCCTGCAGATTATCTAGCCAGCATCTGGCAAGAGTAGCACAAATTCTCTCACACCCCACTATCGCATGTTTCACCAATCCCTCATACCCGACTGCAGGCACTTAGCCTACTCTCTTTTGAAGCTGCTGAAACAATCCTAATGGCTTCCCATGGCAATCCATTCCATGCAGTGTCACTTTCCCACTAATTGGGTTAGAATTGGAGAGAGAGAGACTGCACGGTGAATATGTGTTTTGATTCCATTTTCCATCAAGGAGTCCATTTTGTGCTTAAAAGACAATTTCTCCAGAGTTATACTGAAATAGTCAATGTCGTATACTTTATATCTCACATCGATACAGAGATGACCAAGTATCTACTGGTGTAACAGGTTTTATTCAATGCTTTAAAATGTCTGCTCCATGCTTCTAGTTTACAGTTTACTTTTCGCTGAATCTACACCCAGGCTTAACCAATCAAGAAAATAGTAAACAGACGCACATAATCAGTCACAGATCAACTGAATACTACCATCAATACCACGATGTTCAATAGGTGAAGCCCATCGCCAGGATTGCTACCAACTGTTGTTATACGATGTAGATTCATATTCCTTGTGCAGTTCTGACCTGCTGATAGATAATTTATCTACATGTTTGCCTTCTCTATACCTGTGAGATGTTATGACATTTAATGTTATGTCCTGAAGCCTGCTTTGGTGTCTTTTATCTTCCAGTACATTGAGATAAAGTCTTTGGTTTATAGAGCCAATTGGAACTCATGAGAGGTCATGAAAGGGGTGTGATGTAATGGCCTTCAGCTGAAGATACATAATTGTGTAACATAGAATCACAGAATAGAACCTCTACAGTGCAGAAGGAGGCCATTCAGCCTATTGATCCTGCACCGACAACAATCCCACCCAGTCTCTATCCATGTTACCCCACATGTTTACCCTGCTAATTGCTCTGATACTAAGGGGCAATTGAGCCTGGCCAATCAACTTAACCTGCACATCTACAGTCTGTGGGAGGAAACCATAGCACCCAGAGGAAACCCACGCAGACACGGGGAGAATGTGCAAACTCTACATAGACAGTTACCCAAGGCCGGAATTGAACCTGGGGCCCTGGCGCAGTGAGGCAGCAGTGCTAACCATCGTGCCACTGTACCACCCTAAATTTTAACAGTGAGAAAAGTGACAATTCCCCATCGAGAATTGAACTGATGACCTATGGTGTACAAGACCAATGCCATAATCACTGCGCTATGGAGCAAACTGGTGAAACATTGTCAGCGGATGTATATAGATTGAAGATTGGCCTCGCTACCACTGAGCTTTGCAACTTTACCATGAGCCATCCTTTGAGCTATTGTATGTGCTGTGTATCATTTTCTCAAATAATTTTAGAAACAAAGGACTCGACAGTGAGAATTCTCATTCTGGGCAAAAGCTACAAATGATCTCATGAAGCGCATTCCAGCATGAAGACTTTTTCACTCACTGGAAGGAAGCTGGGATAAGAGCCATCTGTTAATAGCCTTTTTCTCACCTCATTGTGCTAAACTAGAAAAGATCCCAGAACTAAATCCTACCTCAGTCAACATTTCACTGCTGGCCAAAAGGTACAAATTAAAACCCAGCAGTAAGTCTACTGAGGGCAGTGATAGGCTGTAAAAGATTCTGTATTATCTGGCTCAGAGGTAACGCAGAAGCTCATGTCAGATTTGCATTGCTGAAGGACTGGGTGCTGTAACCCGACTAATAGTTCAGTGAGATTCCAATTTTACTGCCTTCCCCCATCAGAAAATCTAGGGGACAATTTTGAAGGCAGATGCTTTGTACAAACCTTTACATAAAGCAATACTTTGCAGGATGTTGCTTGCTGGGTTAAGGTTGTCACTGGACAGTAGAAGCAGGAGTACAAGATATCAGATACAAAGTATTTAAAACAAAATTCTGTAAACTGAGGGTGGAATTTTCTGGGGTTTTTTTATAAAGTGTTGCCTTAGGTGGGAAACATGGTGTGTGTCCTATCAGCTGCGATGCTGGCTTTTCCTGCCAAATGTTTGAACACTTTTGAAAACAGAATGCCGGAGGTGAGTCCCATGCCGTTATGCTGAGCCCACACTGCCAGTAATGTCAGCCTTTCATAGATCAGGGTGCCCTTTTTAAAGGGCACATGGGAACACTCCCTACCTCTTCCCATGCACACGGGGAACACCCCCACCCCCAAGGACATAGGGACATTCCCCCACTATTGACATTCACAAAGAAAGCCCCCCAAAACTGGACCCTGGCACTGCCCCCCTCGTGCCAAAGGAGAACTTCTAAGGTGTAGTGTCCAGGCACTGCGAGGGTACTGCCCGAGCATGTTCCTCTCCACCCTGGGGGCTTATATTACCTTTACCAAGTTCACTTTGATCCAGACGTCACATCAGCAGGAGTGGGAAATTCAAATGTGGGAGCAGAATACAGTGGGAAAGCCTGTTAATGATATTGAAATATATTTAAATGGGGTTCCTGTCATTCATCGCATGGTGGGAACACCATTGTATCACTGATGAGTGGCGGGGGAAAGCAGAGATGGTCACATTGCGCAATCTCATCGGCATAAATCTTGTTTTTCAGATCTCACATGATTTTGCGCCCCTGTTGCCATTTACGCTCGCGCAAAAATCCCAGTCTAAGTGTTGACTGAGGTTCAGAGCTCTAGCTTAGATTTTGATTTGAGTTACTATTGTCACATGTATTAAGATACAGTGAAAAGTATTGTTTCTTGCGCGCTGTGCAGACAAAGCATACCATTCATAGAGAAGGAAATGAGCGAGTGCAGAATGTAGTGTTACAGTCATAGCTAGGGTGTAGAGAAAGATCAACTTAATGCAAGGTAAGTCCATTCAAAAGTCTGACAGCAGCATGGAAGAAGCTGTTCTTGAGTCGGTTGGTACGTGAACTCAGACTTTTGTATCTTTTTCCCGAAGGAAGAAGGTGGAAGAGAGAATGTCCGGGTGGGTGGGGTCCTTATTTATGCTGGCTGCTTTGCCAAGGCAGTGGAAAGTGTAGACAGAGTCAATGGATAGGAGGCTGGTTTGCGTGATGGATTGGGCTACATTCACGACCTTTTGTAGTTCCTTGTGGTCTTGGGCAGAGCAGGAGCCAAACCAAGCTGTGATACAACCAGAAAGAATGCTTTCTATGGAGCATCTGTAAAAGTTGGTGAGAGTCATAGCTGATATGCCAAATTTCCTTTGTCTTCTGAGAAAGTAGAGGTGTTGGTGGGCTTTCTTAACTATAGTGTCGGCATAGAGGGAACCAGGACAGGTTGTTGGTGATCTGGACACCTAAAAACTTGAAGCTCTCGACTCTTTCTACTTCGTCCCCGTTGATGTAGACAGGGGCATGTTCTCCTTCACGCTTTCTGAAGTCGATGACAATCTCCTTCATTTTGTTGACATTGAGGGAGAGATTATTGTTGCCACACCAGCTCACCAGATTCTCTATCTCATTCCTGTACTCTGTCTCGTCATTGTTTGAGATCCGACCCACTACGGTGATGTCAGCAAACTTGAAAATTGAATTGGAGGAGAATTTGGCCACACAGTCATAGGTGTATAAGTAGTATAGTAGGGGACTGAGAACACAGCCTTGTGGGGCACCGGTGTTGAGGTTGATCGTGGAGGAGGTGTTGTTGCCTATCCTTACTGATTGTGGTCTGTGAGTTAGGAAGTTCAGGATCCAGTCGCAGAGGGAAACAGTGTGAAACAGTATAAAGCAGCTCCTGAAAGCTCGATGAAATGATGAGAACAAAGCAGTGAGCGATGAAGGATGAATGAGGGGATGCAGGGCATCAGTAACAGGTGACAATGCATGAAGGACAACAAGGGAAATAAAGTAATTAATCAGAAAGAGGGGAGTATATAACTGAGAGTGGACGAGGAAATAGAAATGTGAATCAGTATTAAAAAATAAAGATTGAGAAATCTTTGCTTTACACATCAGAACATCCCAAAGCACTTCATAGTGAACCACCTTTTGTTTGAAGGATATCACTCTTGTGAAGCCTTGTGTGCAAGATCCCACAAATCATTTGGAGATAAACAACTAGATAATTTTGGTGCTAGGGTGAAAACTGTAACCTTGCAGTGTCAGGTCTCTGCTAGTTCAATGAACACAAATACTTACACACTTGGGGCAAACCTCCAGTAGATCCTTCTTTCTTCAGCACCAGAGGCCAAGGGAGATCTCCCACAGGAAATGGTCATGGAGAGTTTAATTGCTGCAGCCAGCAATTTTTTAATGATATATCTGATGTTGGATTTTCCAGGAAAGATCCACAAACTAAACCTCTTTGTTTGTCCCAACATGCAGAGACCTTGACAATAAGCACCCATTTGTGAAGATCGCTGAACAAGGAGCTACTAACAGTGAAAACTGTGAGCATCAACTGGGAAAATGCCCATCACAAACAAGCATTCATCTGTTCTCTCTGCAGGGCTAAGGCCGTTTACCCCGAAACATAATTCTGTTTCTAATGCAGCCTAGCCTTGCTGAGGGTGGGGGTGGGGGGGTGGGGGGGGGTGGGGGGGGGGGGGGGGGGTGGGATGGTGGTGGCACGATGATGGTGGGGGTTGGAGGGGATGGGGAGGGGGGTGGGCAAGAGATATCGACTGTGTTTTATTATAGTGTTCATGGTCTTAGTGTTAACTCTTGGTGTTTGAGTTATAAAAAGAAGCAGGATAGACTGGGACTTTTTCCCTGGGGCGTAGGAGGCTTAGTGATGATCTTATAGAGCTCTATAAAATAATGTGGGGCATAGATAAGGTAGACAGCCAACATATTTTCTCAAAGGTAGGCGAGTTTAAAACTGGGGGGCATAGGTTTTAGATCAGAGGGTGAGAGACAAAGGGTTCAGAAGGGCAATATTTTCACTCAGAGGGTGGTGAGTGTCTAGAACGAGCTGATTTTGTCTTTTAAAAAGTATTTAGACAGCTACATGGGTAAGATTGGTATAGAGGGATATGGGCCAAACACAGGCAATTGAGTCTAGCTTAATGGTTAAAAAACTGGGTGGCATGGACAAGTTGGGCTGAAGGGCCTGTTTCCATGCTGTAAACATCTATGACTCTATGACTCAAAATCCTTTTCTAAAAAAAAATTCTCTCACTTTCTCTCTTCCTAAAAGCCATTTAAAATGTCACTGATCCACAATGCATACTTATCACATTGTTTCAGATTTCCTGCCCCTTCAGTTTCTAACTCCCATGTACATTTTATCAAAACACGGTTGTAATAATTCCTCCTGACAATGCTCTTTCCTCATTTACAAATTTATTTTTAACAGAGCGTGGCAACAACTAACACCTTATCAAACTATCGATCCCATTTCTGGACAAGTACTTGGACACGCTCCATCAAGATGTGCTTTGCATTTCAAATTACCATTTGTTCGATAAGCTGCCTCCCTGCATTGCTTCCCTAAACTGGATAATGACAGCAAAGTGCTGAGTGACTGGAGTCAGCTCTGCAAATTACTCTATTGTTACAGTGCTGACAGTGATCGAGTGGAGCATTTCATTAAACTGTCTCAGGCAGACGACAGACCTGCAGCTTCAATGCAAAATCTGGGAATCGCTGAAGACTAAATACACTCTGCGGGCTTCAGGTGGATGCAACTCCTACCAACAATTTCTCAAGAATCTTCCATCAATGAAGCTGCTCACTCAACAGCGAGTTACACCTAATTTGTTTTTTTGAAAACAAAGTGCAAACCATCCCATAGCACTATCACAAGAGAGTGTTAGAATTCTCCCAGTGGCATGGCCAACATTTGTCTTTCCTTTAACTCCATCGAAACGGATCATTGTAAAGTTTCACAAACAACAATGAGATAGTTCAGTATGCATATTGGCTGCAGTGTTACTCGGCAATGGAGTAGTCATTTCTTTTTAAAAGCACTTTACTGGCTATAAAGCGTATTGGGGTATCATAAGGTACTAATGGATACATGAGCAATCCAAGGCCCACATTCAATACATCGGGTGGAATTCTCCCCCAAAATTTCTAAGTATCGAATTTGGGTGAGAAGTGGAGTAATTCACATTGTTTTTATCAGTGGGAGTTCGGAGAAGAATCTGCCACTCTGTGCACTGCAGAGGCCACCAACATCAATACCATTAAATTTCAGGGGGCGGGGCCTATCCCTGCTGGAGAGGCTGAAATCAGCGCAGAGTGGGCTACTGCGCATGCGACGATCCATCAGTGCCAAGATTGGGGCATGTGCAGTGGCCCTGCACTGACAACCTCACCGATTATTGGGCAGTTTGATTGTTGGCCAGCCCCATGACCCCCACTTCACCAGCTCTACGCGCCCCCATGGCCAATCGCTGGCCCCCTGGCTATTCCCGGGCCAGCCCCAACCCCCCTCACTGCCTGCCGCGATCACCAGGCTCCCCCCCCATCACTCCCCTGACAGTGACCCTCCCCCAGTCCCTACCCACACCCCCCAGCAGTGCCGATCCTCCCAGCAAGCTGACTCCCCCCCCCCCCCCCCCCCCCCCCCCCCAGCACCCCCCCCCCCCCCCCCCTCCACCACCCCACACCAGCCCATCCTGATCGCTGGCCTCCCTCCTTCCCCCACCGATCCCTATGCGCAGTGACACTGGGATCCCACCACCCCCACCGATCGCCCCCGAGGTCCTGCCCCCAATAGTCCCCGCCCTTTGGCACTGCCCCGCTAATTGCACTTAAATTAAATGGAAATGATTATTTAAATAATTTCCATGTCTCCCTGCCAATTTCCAGCAGGGAGTAGACGTTGCCGGAAATCCAGCGCTGGTAGACACAAGCGGGGCCCAAATACTCATGCAGACCCTGCAAATCGGCCACCCCGGGAGTAGTGTTGGGATTCCCTTGTCAACACCCTGCCGTTCTTTCTGAAGAAGCGGCATGCATGGGACAACTACAGCATGTGATACTGCACCCATCACAAACTCCAAGACAAAACTCGCACAAACCCTGTGTATCAGCCGCCCCGGGATTCTCCCGGCCCATCACGCTAAAAATTTTTTGCTGTGCTAAAACATTTGTGCAGCGAGATGGGTGAATTGTGGCCATCATATATATTATACACCAGAACTGTGATAGGGCTGTAACAATTTGCCTCAGTGTCCCAGAGCTGAGGAGGAAAAATTGGACTCTCGTTTCTACTCCTTCTTACCATCCCATGATCACAGCTAGAAACTTCACTTTATGGAGTCAAAACAACAATATTGTGGTCCCCCCTCCCCCGCCGCCAATTGCCTCTTACAGTTGAATAACCAATAACCTATTATCTCAGAAAAGCAAATTACTGTGGATGCTGGAAGAGAAAATGCTGGAAAATCTCAGCAGGTCTGGCAGCATCTATAGGGAGAGAAAAGAGCTGATGTTTCGAGTCCAGATGACCCTTTGTCAACCCACTATCTCAGCTCAGTGTTAAAGAATTGCTATTTGGGTGACATAAGATTGACTGCACCTGACAACAAAGCAGATCATAAGTTCATATGAAATAGCAGAAGTAGGCCATTCAGCCCATTGAGCCTGTTACAATATTCAATAATTTGACTGTGGTCATAACTCTACTTTCCTGCCCATGTATCACCCCATAAACCTTGACTCCCCTCCAGCGAGCATTGGCACCATTTCACTGAGTGTGGCATCAAGGAGCCCTGGCAAAATTAAAGTCAATGGGAATCAAGGGGAAAGCTCTCCATTGGTTGGAGTCACACCAAGTGCAAAGGAAGATAGTCTGCTTGTTGGAAGTCAATCACCTCAGACCTAACCAACAATGTCGGTGTTTTTCAGGATAATTTCCTAGATCTAATCACCTTTAGCTGCTTCATCAATAACTTTCCCTCCACCACAGGGTCAAAACTGGGGGATGTTTGCTGATGATTGCACAATGTTCAACACCCTCTGTGACTCCTCAGATACTGAAGCAGCCCATATCCTCAATATCCAATAAGTGGCAAGTAATATACATGCCACACAAGTGCCAGGCAATCTCCAACAAAAGAGGAACTAACCATCGTCCCTTGCCATTCAATGGCATTACCATCGCTGAATCCCCCACTATCAATATCCTGGGGGTTACCATTGGCCAGAAACTGAATTGGACTAGTCATATAAATACTGTGGCTGCAAGAGCAAATCAGAGATTGTGAATTTGAGGTGACTAACTCACACCAAACTCCTAACTCCCCAAAGCCTGACCGTCATCTGCAAGGCACAAGTCAGGATTGTGATGGAATACTCTCCACTTGCCTGGATGAGTGCGGCTCCAATAAACCTTCAATAAGCTTGATCAGGATAAAGCTTATTGATCATCCATCATCTTCCACATTCACTCCCTCCGCCACTGATGCACAGTGGCAGCAATGTTTACCATCTACAAGATACACTGCAGCAACTCATCAAGGCTTCTTCGACAGCACCCTCCAAAAAACTACCAGCTAGAAGGACAAAGGGCGTAGTCATATGGGAACGCCATTGCCCACATCTTCCGAGCCAAACACCATCCTAACCTGGAACTATATTATCATTCCTTTGCTGTCAGTGGCCAAATTCCTGAATCACACAATGTCACATGTGGTTCAAGAAGGCTCCTTCCCGAGGGCAATTAGGGATGGGCAATGGATGCTGGTCTAGCCTGCAATGCCCACATCCTATGAAAGAATAAAAAACAAATGCTTTTTATTGTATCACAGCGAGTTAGTGCCTTCAGGAGAGGAGGAGGCAGCTGAAGCTGGAAGGGAACAAAGGGTTTGTGTGGAAAAGGGAGTCCAAAGATGTGGTTAGGTGGATTGGCCATGCTAAATTGCCCTTTAGTGTCCCAAGATGTGAAGGTTAGGTGGATTGGGCATGCTAAATTGCCGCTTACTGTACAAAGATGAGTAGGTGCATTAGCCATGGTAAATGCATGGGGTTATGGGGATAGGGCGGGCCTGGGTAAGGTGATCTTTCGGAGAAGAGGTGTAGACTCAATGGGCCTAATGGCCACTTTCTGCACAAAACAGATTCTATGGATTCTGTCTGAACTACAAGATTTGCTCAAGGGAACCTGACTTTATTGTAGCACAAATTTCAACAGGTTGATGCCTCAGAAGGGGAGCCATGGTTTTGAGGAGAAAAATCAAAACATTGGCACCATTTCCGCACAACAAGGGAGATTGAAGAGGAAATTTAGAGATTTAAAAAATCATATACAGCAGTGTTCACATGAATAGGGAAAAACTATTTCAGGTTACAGTGACAAAGGGTTAATTTAAAACTTCACAAATGAGGAGAGAGACTGTGATTCTTGTCAAACAGAGAGCAATATCATGAGATTAGCAGTGTAAATCCATGGGGTTATGTAGGGATAGGACCTGGGGGTGGGATTGTTGTCAGTGCAGCCTTGATGGCTTCCTTCTGCCCTGTAGGGATTCTATGCTCCCAAGAATCTAATCGAGGTGGAGGGACAAAAGGCCATACAATCATAAATCACTAAAATGACATAGGTTGGCAGTGGTGAGATAGATGGTTAGCGAGTCGACAGCTAGTTGTTTAGCAGCATTACCAAAGGTCACCCCACCTTGCCGCCCGCCCTCTGAATCCCAGTTGCTCACCCACGAGCCAACTCTCCCATTGCTGTCAACCGTCTGCCCATTCCCTGGGGTAAAATGTTGATTTTGTGCAGGATATTGTGAATGTACATTCATGTCTTACTGCCGGGTGGCATAACGTGTGTTAACTCTGGTATTGCACCAGAACCCTGTCTCTCTCGGGATAAATGAGGCACCTTTGCAAGATGATTTAATGCTCACAGAAGGATGCAGCACTACAAGATATCAGCTGTCGTGTCTTGCATCTACTCTTTTTATCTGAACCATAATCAGAGTGATAATAGCCAAGGGTTTTTGCGTATGTGTAGTATGAGAAGGTCGAACGACATGCCTGATGGCCATGTCTATGGTGGCATTGAGACCTAGACAGAGGGGAGCCAACATAGAACAAAAAGAACCTACCCCATCAAATGCCAGGCTAGAGTTTTGCTACAGAGTTGTTAACATAATGTTATGCATGTATAAATTCCCAGTTAAATAAAACACAAGCTGTATTAAATCATTTCAGCTTTATTGTTTCTTTTAATTTTATGCTCCAGCAGGCACATCTTAATTGTCAAAATGCTTGTTCTTGTAACTCACACCTGCATTCCCAGAGCATTCCCTCTCTCTAGCGGAAAACAAATATATTTTACACTTGTGGCTCATAATTGAAATCTTGAAATACGTGAACAGGAGGTCAGTGAGTTTATCCAGTAATGTGCCAGTAATCTTCAGCAGTCCAGGCTGCTTCAACAGACCAACGAGGGCTGCAGTACAACATACCTCTGCATCCACAATTCAACCTTCCCTTCCGCAAGACAGGGCATGGAGAAGGGGAGAGAGAAGGAGAGAGAGAAGGGAGAGAGAGAAGGGGGAGAGATATGGGGGAGAGAGAAATAGGAGAGAGAAAGGGAGAGAGAAGGAGTAGAGAGAAGGAGCAGAGAGAAGGGGGGAGGGAAAGGGGAGAGAGAGAGGGGGAGGGAATTGAGAAAGAAAGGGAGCGGGAAGGGGCAAGTGCCCTAGGGAGAGAGAGAAAGGCAGGGGGAAGGAGAGAATGGAGAGGGGGAGGGGAAAGAGAAAGAAAGAAAGAGAGCAAAGGAAAGGAGAGAGAAGCAGAGAGGGGAGTGAGAAGGGGCATTGTGGTGAACCGTTGTTGGTTACCACCAGGAGTGCTGAGCCATGGTTTGGCCAGTACTATGAGTCTGTAGATATGTTACTGTTGGGGTTAGGGTTGGGCTGTTCTACCTGTTAATATAGTCCTATGGTACACCCCAGTTGGCTCCGCCTCCTGGGAGAGGTATAAAGGTCACTGCTCTGCCTGGTGACCCTTTAGTCTGGGATTGTATATTGTATATAGTAGCTCCGTTATTGTTGGCAATAAAAGCCTTTATTTCCCGGGTACATCCTGCCTCCCGTGTGATTTATCGCGCATCAGGCATGAGAAGACCAAATTATAGTGTGGTTAGACCGTAGAGGAGGCTGTCATTTACCTCATGTTTCTGCTGGCTCACTGCAAGAGTTATTTCACCTTGTCCACTCCCTTTTCCCTGTAACTCTGCAATAGTTATCGAATTCTCTTCTGAAGACCTTTATTAAACCTGCCTCCAGCACACTCTCAGGCAGCATGTTTCCCATCCTAACCAGTTGCTGCATCAAAATGATTTTGCCCATGTCGCCATTTTTTCTGGCCAATCACTTTCAACCTGTTTCCCCTGGTTCTCCGTCCTGCTGCCAATGGGAACAGTTTCTTGCTACCTTTTCTGTCTACAGTCCTCATGACTTTGACCAAATCTCCTCTTTACATTCTCTTTACAGAGAACTGTCGCAGATTCTCCAATCTATTTACGCAATGGAAGTTCCTCATTCTGGAACCATTCTCCTAAATCTCCTGCACCCTCTCTTATTTCTTCACTACTTTCTGAAAGTGCAACACCCGAATAAGATGCAATACTTCAGTTGCGGCAGAATTAGTGATTAATGCAGTTTTAATGTAACTTATTTTCTTTTGTACTCTATGCCCTTATTCAATAATGCCCAGTTAACCGCTTTCCCAACCTGCCCTGACACATTCAGTGCATTCCTAGGCCCTTCTGCTCCTGCACCCCCTTTAAAGTTGTACCCTTTATTTTGGACTGTCTCTTCTCATTCTTCCTGTCACACTTAGCTGCAGTAAATTTAATATGCCAGGAGCCCGCCCATGCCACCAGCCTGTGTCGTCTTGAAAATTATCACTATCCTGATTAGAGTTCATTATCTTTCCAAATTTGAGTCATCCGCACATTATGCCTGCAGAATTAAGTCTAGGTCATTTGAGGAAGAGATGGAGAGAAGGGGAAAATGAGAGGGATGAAAAGAAAGGAAGAGAGAAATGGGAAAGGAGGTGGTAAATGTGAAAGGAAAGAGGAGAGAGGGAGACACAGTGAGTCTACAGAAACATTGATGAAGGACAGCACGGTGGTACAGTGATTAGCATTGCTGTCTCACAGTGCCAGTGACCCAGGTTCAATTCCAGCCTTGGGTGACTGTCTGTGTGGAGTCTGCATGTTCTCCCCGTGTCTGCGTTGGTTTTTCAGACAGTCAGTGCAGACACGATGGGTTGAATGGCCTCTTTCTGCATTGTAGGGATTCTATTGAGTGTGGACAGGAATGCTCATTAAGACTATAACACCAGAAGACATAGGAACAGAATTCGGCCATTCAGCCCATCGAGTCTGCTCTGCCATTCAGTAGGATCACGGCTGATCCAAAATTCTTCATGTCCACTTTCTTGCCCTTTACCCTTGATTCCTTTATTGATCAAAAATCTATCTATTTCAACCTTAAACATACACAAGGACTCTGCCCCCACAGCGCAATGTAGCAAGGATTTCCAAAGACTCTCAATCCTCTGAGAGATGAAATTCCTCCTCGTCTCAGTCATAAATTGGCACTCCTGTATTCAGAGATTGTATCCTCTGGTCCTAGACTCTCCCATGAGGGGAAATCCTCTCAGCATTTACCCTGTCAAATCACTTAAGAATCCTACATGTTTCAATGAGATCACCTCTCGCTCTCCTAAATTCCAATCAGTCGAGTGCCAATCCATTTAACCTTTCCTCATAAGACCCTCATACCAGGGATCATCCTAGTGAAACTTGATTTGATTTGATTCATTATTGTCATATGTATCGGCATACAGTGAAAAGTATCATTTCTTGCGCACTATACAGACAAAACATGTCATTCTCTGAACTGCCTCAAATGAAATAATATCTTTCCTTAAATGAGTGGACCAAAACTGCTCACAGTACTCCAGCTGGTCCCACCAGTACCTTGTACAGCTGCAGCAAGACTTCCCTACTCTTATACTCCAACCCCCTTGAAATAAGGACCCAACATTCCATCAGCTTTCCTGATTCCCTGCTGCACCTATGTGCGAGCTTTCTGCGTTTCATTCACAAGTATCCCCAGGTCCCTTTGTGTTGTAGCTTTCTGCGGTTTTTCTCCATTTAAATAATACTCTGTTCTCCCTTCCAGAATGAACAACTTCACATTTTCCAACATTACTTTGGTGCCTCCTGTTAACACTCTGTGATGGTTTACACATGGCTATTTTGCCAACTGACCAAAGCTGATGCATGGAACTGCACCAGAAAGGAGGCAATAAGTGACAAAAGTGCCAGAGAAATGTGCAGAATAACAACTCAATTATCAGGCAAGAGAGTCAAAAGTCCAAAACAGAATAATACAGGCATCCAGGAGGTGCCTTCAGAAATAGAAACACTAATAGGTGCACCCCTTGCCTGATGTCCAGTCCCTCAATTAGGGAGTGATTAGCAGTAGCAGCAGGATGAGATCCTTAAGTGGTCATTAGTTGGTCGCCTAAGAGTCTCAATAGGCGGCAGGATGGGAAGGTTGACCATGGATCCTCCTGCCCAGAATTTAATTTGGGTCAAGATGGGAAGGCAGTGGGGGTTCTGCTATATCACTTAAATGCATGCACTTCGCACCTCCAAGCTCTCCATTGGTGACAGCACAAGATTCCATCGACACCTACACAATGCACACTCATATGGGAAAGAGAAAGTCACTGTTTGTTTACAGAATTAAATTAAATTTGTGTCAACTTGGATTGGAATAGCCTGCTAATCAAAACCACAGGTTTACCAATGGAAACCACAATTCATTACTTTAAAAAGGCTGATGCAAGTTCTTCATATGTTATACAGTGGTAAGGCATCCTATTTAGCGGTGAACCATAAAGCAGGTGGACAAGCTAACAGATAATGCAAATAAAAAGTCTACTCTGTCCATCAAGAACTCCTCGACCACACATTGCATACTACCTGCCTTCAGGAAGGAGTATTTATCTAAATCCCAGAGATAGCCAAGTGTGGTACAACAACAGATATTGGGTCATATCCAATATTCGCATATGGCCAATTCCTTTTCTGACAAAACTTGACGTTGCTAATTGCTGCTTGGAATCATCATTCTCCGCAAATATTAGATCTGTTCGCCATTGAAACTAACAACTTTTAAAGAGAAATTCAAACTTGCAATTAACAGCTGAAAGAATGACACGTCGCAATTTAATGATTTAAATCCTTTACTGTAACAAATGACTAGTAAACAATTCTGACTGAACACACTTTTCTTTTGCAGGCAACCGACACTTCAAACTACAGAAAATAGAACCTCCCAACCCCCCCGGAATTTAACTTTCAGCTTGATGGAAAATCTCCCGCTATAGTTATACCTCACAATGTCCTTTAAGTGGACACTTTGTTCTCCAGGAAGCAGATAAAATTATTCTTATCTGGCATGCTTCCTTTTTCTCTTCCCTAACACATAACTTCTAATCCCAGATCTGACTTTCACTGTGAGGGTTACATTATAGATTCCTTTTATCCGGTTCCAAGCTAGGAAATATTCCAGCCTCCTCATGAATTTAGTCTACAATCTGAGCACAAGCTCCCAATTGCATTTTGCATGGTGAACAATAAAGTCAGCATTCTGTTTGCTTCAGGTGCAGGATAGTTCTTTCTGGCTACTGCTCTCTACTTTTCAGATGACTGCAGACAACGTAAGACTAAACCTCGATCTCTCCATGATATTGATGGATTTAGAGGGAAGCCTGTAACCTGACTTCAAAAATGTATCCCTCTACCCACCTCCCCATAGCAATGGGAAACATATTTGCTTTTACCTAAGTAGAAATGCTAATTAGATATTCTATTTCCCAACTGCTTTTCACCTGAGAGGGAAATTAATAATTTACAGTGCTCAATACCTATAAGACCTTTCTGGGACTTTGGGCAACTCAGGGTCTACTCAAGGTATGCTGCCATTGTGTCCAAGATTAAATATCTTGCACCTTCTTTTCTGTAAAACATTTAGAATCTTCTTTTAGCCTGTATTGATCAATCCACCTGCGATTATTGTCAGGCAGACTTCAGAACAGATCGCTGGATTCCCTTCATTACCCTGGATTTAAAGATTTGGGTTAGAATTCTCCGGTCTTGCATGCCCATTGCCACTGCCAGTGAGCATGGAGAATTGCTGAGCCAAATCTCCATTTCCCTGCAGTGGGACTGGAGAACCCAGCCGCGATGAGGTCGGAGAATTCCGGCCATGGTCCAAATAACTTTCTCACTCAGCATTTCCACACCCTGACAGTGCAAAGGTCAGACACTATGGCACACATACGCTTGCACACAAACACATGCACACATACATGCGCACGCATGCGCATGAACACGCACAGGTATGCATGCACACAAACTTTAGCAAGGCCAATTCACCTGTCTGGCACATCTTTGGAATGTGGGAAGAAACCGGAGCACCCGGAGGAAACCCAAACAGAGGCGGGGAGAACATGCAAATTCCACACAGTCAACCAAGGCCAGAATCAAAGCAAGGTCCTTGCGCTGTGGGGCAGCAGTGCTAACCACTGTGCCACCGTGCTGTCTGATCACAAAATATAATGACCTTAAAAAGGTCAATAAAAAGGGCGATCTTGCTAAAAAGATTCCATGAGCATGAAAGCGGGAGAGTTTCAGATCCGTTTTTTAGGTGAGTTAAAAATCCAACCTTCTAACACTGAGCAAAAAATGAAGCAAAATCTGTTTCCCACCAGCAGGGGAAGTGGGTGGGGCCTAAACTTGCTGGAAAGCTGACAGATTACATCAGAGGGCACCATTGCACATGGGCAGATCTCTCTCTGTTCTGCGCATCAGCACTGAGAAAGATCTTTCAGGCACCCAACTTTGATATCGCTGGCCTCCTCAATGCTATTGCTAGCCACCACCCTGGGCTGTCTCTGGTCTTCCCCCTGCAATCACCCCCCCCACCCCTCGGCCCTCCCAAGTCAATCGCCACTTCTCCTCCCCCCAAGGTTGATCATTGGTTGCAGAGTGTGCAGCGTTCTTCCCCAGATCGCAGTTGCAGAGTGTGCAACATCCCCCCACCTCCCCTTATGCCCCACTTCATCCACGCACTGCCTCCTCACCTTAGGACCCCGGTCCCCTCAGATCCTGCCCCTTTGTACTGCACAGTTCCCGGTGGACACTGCCTGTGTCAGGCTGGCAGTACCAGGGTGCCCAGTGGACAGTGCCAGGGTGCCGGACTGGCACTGCCCAAGGGACACTGCCCCCCTGTCCCCGACCTCCCGGGGGGCCTCAATGGCCTCCTGTCCTACTGGCACGGTCATCATAAGAACATAAGAACATAAGAAGTAGGAGCAGGAGTAGGCCATCTAGCCCCTCGAGCCTGCCCCGCCATTCAATAAGATCATGGCTGATCTGAAGTGGATCAGTTCCACTTACCCGCCTGATCCCTATAACCCCTAATTCCCTTACCGATCAGGAATCCATCTATCCGTGATTTAAACATATTTAATGAGGTAGCCTCCACCACTTCAGTGGGCAGAGAATTCCAGAGATTCACCACCCTCTGAGAGAAGAAGTTCCTCCTCAACTCTGTCCTAAACTGACCCCCCCTTTATTTTGAGGCTGTGCCCTCTAGTTCTAGCTTCCTTTCTAAGTGGAAAGAATCTCTCCACCTCTACCCTATCCAGCCCCTTCATTATCTTATAGGTCTCTATAAGATCCCCCCTCAGCCTTCTAAATTCCAACGAGTACAAACCCAATCTGCTCAGTTTCTCCTCATAATCAACACCCCTCATCTCTGGTATCAACCTGGTGAACCTTCTCTGCACTCCCTCCAAGGCCAATATATCCTTCCGCAAATAAGGGGACCAATACTGCACACAGTATTCCAGCTGCGGCTTCACCAATGCCCTGTACAGATGCAGCAAGACATCTCTGCTTTTATATTCTATCCCCCTTGTGATATAGGCCAACATCCCATTTGCCTTCTTGATCACCTGTTGCACCTGCAGACTGGGTTTTTGCGTCTCATGCACAAGGACCCCCAGGTCCCTTTGCACAGTAGCATGTTGCAATTTTTTTCCATTTAGATAATAATCCAATTTGCTATTATTTCCTCCAAAGCGAATAACCTCACATTTGTCAACGTTATACTCCATCTGCCAGATCCTCGCCCACTCACTCAGCCTGTCCAAATCTCTCTGCAGACCTTCTACGCCCTCCACACGATTCACTTTTCCACTTATCTTTGTGTCGTCTGCAAACTTTGTTACCCTACACTCAGTCCCCTCCTCCAGATCGTCTATATAAATTGTAAATAATCGTCTATATAAATGGTAAATAATCATAACATCCTGGTTGATGGGGACCATACGTGATCCTCACTGGTGAGGACCTTCATCGGCGAGGCCGCTAAAACAAATGAGCCCGGACGATTTTGTCCCAGACTCACTTGTAATATTTAAATCTCTATTTAATTAGATTTAAATATTGAGATCAATATTGAGGCTGATCTTGCTGGATATCCGGGGCCGGTAAGTTCGTGATAGGCAAGAAATTGGGCATGAACCGAATTTTTCGCTTATCTTGTGATCTTACCGGCTTGCCCCGCCCATCTCCCAGCGGGACAAGAAGGTAAGATCGCTCCTTCCCCTCTCCCCCCTCCCTCCCCATGACACACTAACAGATCAGCTACCTTCTAATCCAGTTCTTCAGTGAAGTAGTTGGGAAATATACACAGCACCCAGCCAGGACAAATTCTCTGTAAGAGGAAATTTCTTGGTGATGTTATGAACAGATGAATTAGAAGCAAGAGTAAACCACTTGACCCCTGAAACCTGCTCCACCATTCAATAAGATAAGCTGGGAACATGAAAATACTATTGTATCTCAGGCATACACAAAAGAAACCTGGCTCAATATTCCTGGTTTTACCGTGTTTCAAGACGTTCTGCTAAGTTAATTAAGGCTTGTAGAAACCAGAGGATCCTGGTACTCACAGTAACAGAATGTGTGAAATACCACAATAAAATGATACTTATCCACTTTGACTAGCAAATCATTTACCTCAGACTTTGGAAGGCGCAGTTAGGTGGGAAAGCAGTGTGTTCCTGAAGAGATTAATGTAATTCAAGCCATCAAACATTGAGGCAAATAGAAGAAAAGTGATGTTTATTACTGGGGTAAGTGTAGCAATAGTACATGGTGAAGAAAATGGCAAATGTGATGTTAGAATGGAGGAAGCAGTGTGTGCAATATATAATTCTTTTTATCAGAGAAAAGCTCCCCAAAAGGTAGACAGAAATGTAAGTGAAGAAAGAAATCGGATTCTCAGCCACAGGGGGGGTTTAAGGAAAGTTGACCAATAGCCAGGAGGAAGTGGAAGGTCTTGAAGACAAAGGGGGACCTGGAGGAGTTTAGAAAGGAATTTTGGAGCATGGTACTGAGGCCAGTGTCAATGAACCTAAGCAAGAGGGAAAGACAGCCAGACTTTGAGGAGCAGAGCTCTTCAGGGGATGGGGGGAGGCTGCAGGGTTGGAGGAGATTACAGAGAGAGAGAGATGTGAGGCCATTTAGGGAACTGAACACACAGATCAGAATTTTAAATTCTCTGATGATGGGTCATCCAGACTTGAAACATTGGCTCTGTTTTCTCTCCACAGATACTGTCTGACCTGTTGAGATTTTGCAGCATTTTCTGTTTTTGTTCAGTATTAGAAGTTGTAGGTATTAGTGAGGAGGAGCGAATGTAAGTCATTCTGGACTGAGGTGCTGGGTGAGTGGGAGTTGGGGTGGGAAATGCTATTGACAGTAATTTTGGATGAGTTGAAGTTTGAACAGGATATAGGACGAGGATTGGAATTGTCATGTCAGCAAACACATGGATGATAGTCGGCTTGTTCATGGTCTTGACTGTTTCACATTCAGGATATTCTCTGACGTCCAGAATTCCCTCCTAAAATTCCCACACCTTACTCTTCAAATGCTCTCAAAATATTGTTTGCCTCGAAATTGTCTTCTTCAGCAATCTGCTCCTTAAATCCATTCAGTCTACTCTTCTAATATATACAAATATATGAACATAGCATTAAGGAGCAGGAGTAGGCCACTCAGCCCCTCTTCTACTTCCTTGCTGTCATACTCACATATTCTAATTGGAAAATACTCTGGCAACTGAGTGATGCCCAAATTCGTGCTCTTTATTGTCTAAAATTGCTCTTTAATTTAGCATTTAAAATAAATGGAATAACTGGACAGCACAGTGGCACAGTGCCAGGGACCCAGGTTCGATTCTGGCCTTGGGTGACTGTGCAGAGCCTGCACATTCTCCCCGTGTCTGCGTGGATTTCCTCTGGGTGCACCAATTTATTCCCAAAGACAAAAATGTGCGGGTTAGGTGGATTGATCAAGTTAAATCGCCCCTTAGTGTCCCAAGGTGTGTAGGTTAAGTGGATTAGCCATGGTAAATTGCCCCATAGAGTGCACGTGTGAGTGTGTGCCCTGTGACAGACTGGCGTCCTGTCCTGGGTATATCCTGCCTAGTGCCCAGTGTCTGTTGGGATAGGCTCTCACACCCTGTTAACCTAAATTAAAGTAAAAGTTTATGTGAAAGTGAAATGAAGATAAATGGAATAACATCTCTGCGAAAGCAAAGGAGAAAGGAAGGGTTAAGTGTTGGAGAGTTGGTGTGTAACAATTTAAATGCAGTCTCACTACTTCTTTGCCAACCATCCAACAGGAACTGAAAAAAGTGGGAATACTGCTAAAACCATGAAAGTGTGACAGAATCAATGGGCATACAATGAGGAATTAACTCACCAAGGGTAATGCTGGTATTATTGTTTCAGGGAGCTGAATACACACAGGATTCCAAGAAGCCTCCATGAGTTAATCCCACCTCAGTAAAAGAAAGGATTAACACTGCATAAGCAGATTTCACAGAGTATGACTTCAACAAGTTTGTCACTCCATAATGCACTAACGAGGCCAAACATGACATAATGTCTCCAGATTTGGGCACTGGATATGGCAAAAAACAAGTTGCTGGAAAAGGATCATAGCGGCTCAACAATAATCATGCCAGATCTCCAGTTTGTCTTGTAAAATTATTACTTGGAGAGGGATGAGGAAAGGGACATTACTTATATACTGAACATGGATAATTTCTTTGCACAGACCTGGGGCATAAAATTAAGAACAATTATAAGCAATGAAACCTTGAGCCAAATACATAAGGAACAACTACAATTCATTTTCAAGCCTGGAAGTCAACTCAAGTGAGGCACCCACAAAGAGAAAGGGGATGGACAGGGATATTTTTTGAATGGTCTCCCATACCTTCCACTGAATTTATTTTAAAGCTTTGGCAAATATTTAACATATATTGGGAAAATAAATAAAATGTCACAGCAATCATTAAACTGCACTTAATCAGAATCTGATTTGATTTATGATTGTCACATGTATTAATATACAGTGAAAAGTATTGTTTTTTGCATGCTATATAGACAAAGCATACTGTTTGTACATCGAGAAGGAAAGAAGAGAGTGCAGAATGTAGTGTTAGTCATAGCTAGGGTGTAAAGAAAGATCAAGTTAATATGAGGTAGTCCATTCAAAAGTCTGATGGCAGCAGGAAAGAAGCTATTCTTGAGTCAGTTGGTACATGTCCTCAGACTTTTGTAACTTTTTCCCGATGGAAGAAGGTGGAAGAGATCATGTCTGGAGTGCGTGAGGTCCTTGATTACGCTGGCTGCTTTTCCAAGGCAAGCGGGAAGTGTAGACAGAGTCAATGGGTGGGAGGCTGGTTTGCGTGATGGATTGGACTTCATTCATAACCCTTTGTGGTTTTTTTGTGGTCTTGGTCAGAGCCAGGAGCCACACCAAGCTGTGATACAACCGGAAATAATGCTTTCTATGGCGCATCTGTAAAAGCTAGTGAGAGTCATAGCGAACATGCCAAATTTCCTTAGTCTCCTGAGAAAGTAGAGGCATTGGTGGGCATTCTTAACTATAGTGTTAGCATGGAGGGATCAGGACGTGTTGTTGGTGATCTGGTCACCTTGAAACTTGAAGTTTTCGACAATTTCCACTTCATCCCCATTAATGTAGACAGGGGCATGCCCTCCACTGCATTTCCTGAAGTCGATGACTATCTCTTAGTTTTGTTAACATTGAGGGAGAAATTATTGTTGTCTCACCAGTTCACCAGATTCTCCATCTCATTCCTGTACTCTCTCGTCATTGTTTGAGATCTGACCCACTACAGTGGTGTCTTCAGCAAACTTGAAAATTGAGTTGGAGGGGAATTTGGCCACACAGTCATAGGTGTATAAGGAATACAGTAAGGGGCTGGAGACACAACCTCGTGGAACACCAGTGTTGAAGATGATCATGGAGGAGGTGTTGTTGCCTATCCTTACTGATTGCAGTCTGTGGGTTAGGAAATTCAGGATCCAGAGGGAGGTGCCGAGGCCCAGAACACTGAGTTTAGTCGGAATAATGGTGTTGAAGGCTGAGCTGTAGTCAATAAATAGGAGTCTGACACAGGTGTCTTTGTTGTCTAGGTGTTCCAAGGTTGGTAAGTAGGGCCAGGGAGATGGCGTCTGCTGTAGACCTGTTACAGTGGTAGGCAAACTGTGGTGGATCCAGGCAATCTGGAAGGCTGGAATTGATTCGTGCCACGACTAATCTTACGAAATACTTTGTAATGATGGATGTCAGAGCCCACTGGACAATAGCCATTAAGGTAATCATCAGGCCAGTGTTACAAACATGAGGCTTATAGGATTGTTATTTTCAGGACAGTGTCTTTAATTTAAGGTAAAATGAAGGGGGGGTCATATGACTTGTTCTGAAATCTGTCTGATAGTATGTCTTAGTGGTTTGGTTATTCGAGATTAAATGGAACCCAGATTGTTTTACTGGGAAGAAGTGCAAGGTGTTTATATTTGAAGACAATGGCCACAGCCTAAGTGTTAACAATGGATAGACTGAGAGTGTTTGAGGTCCCCAGATAAGTATTGAGAATGTTGGGTTGTAAACAGCTATGCTTTAAATTTAGTTCCAGGATTAAAGAATATTGGGTTCTCAAGAATGGCCAATCAGCATCTCTACCTGAATACGAGGGCCATGTGATTCACTTTACCACAGTAATAGGCTTCATGACGGAAAGGGTGCAGAGGAATCCATTCTGATGTTGGGTTATAGGCTTTCCTAAAGTATCACAGATGGGTCACCAGTCAGAGTCCAGAAGAAAGAAAACAGCTAGAGGCTGAAAGGTCCTTGGCTCATTATGCAGGAATGTGGGTGGAAGCTTATGGTCAGATTGAAAAGACCAAATTCATGCAGAATTAAAATGAAGCTGGAAGATTCTCCTAGCTTGCACCATAAGGTAAATCTCCAGTAATACTCTCAACTTGAAGGTCAGTTATGGGGTTAGAAGTCACCATGCTGAGAAAGGAAAAGAACAAAAGTGAACACTCGGGAGCTAAGAATCATTTTGGACGGCTATCTGGGAGAATTGAATGTCCGCTTAAAAGGCAGTATGATGCATACCTGATATATGGTGTTCTCTGATAAAAGTTCTGTTCTGAAGTTTAAAGTATAAGTGTTCAGTCAATGGTACTTTTAGTATGTTTGTTACAGTAAATGTCTCAAAATGTGAAATCTTGACATGTCACCTTTTCAGCTGTTAAATATGGCGGCACAGTAGCACAGTGGTTAGCACTGCTGCCTCACAGCGCCAGGGACCTGGGTTCAATTCCTAGCTTGGGTCACTGTCTGTGTGGAGTTTGCATGTTCTCCCCGTGTCTCTGTGCGTTTCCTCCAGGTGCTCCTGTTTCCTCCCACAGTCCAAAGATGTGCAGGGTAGGTGGATTGGCCATGCTAAATTGCCCCCTTAGTGTCAGGGGGATTAGCTAAGGTAAATATATGGGGTTATGGGGATAGGGTCGGGGTAGGATTGTGTTCAGTGCAGACTTGATGGACCGAATGGCCTCCTTCTGCACTATAGGAATTCTATGATTCTATGAACTAGAAGTTTGAATAATTTTTAAAAGCTATTGTCTCCACAGAGATTATAACACTGGGAAGCATCAATGGAGAGGGAAACAGAGTTAACCTTGCAAGTGTATGACATTTCATGTGTTCTTAGAGATGGGTACAAATCAATCAGAAGTTCAACTCTGTACTGATGTTTTTCTGCATCTGTGCAGGAAAAAGGAACGATGTCTTGATGCTAGCAGCATCAAGACTAATCATCGCCACCTACACTAACAATTCTGTTCTCACATTGTTAGAGATATTACACTGCAGTGACTGCATACTGTGACTGCACATGGCCACGAGAGACAGTCCCCAACATTGTGACCACACACATCCAGCATTGTGACTCAGCACAACTGTGACCCCACGCTGCCATACTGTGACCCCATGCTGGCACACTGTGACCCCACACTACCATAGTGTGACTCCACATTGTCATAGTGTGACCCACGCTGACCCCACGCTGACACAACTGTGACCCAGACTGACACAATACTGAATCGTGAATGTTAGCTGTCCCATTCAGAAGAACAGCAAAAAGACATTTTTTTTCGGTTTGCTGCTTTTTGGAGGTGCCCTGCCATTTTACTGATCAAGACATTTCCCCCAGTATTAGACTAGTGTTATGGAACAGTAAATTAACTCACCCTCACTAAATATTGAGAAGGGGGTTGTCTGCATTGGACAGAGTTGAGATGGGTGCAAGAGGCAAGGGCCGCACTCCAAAACCCTGGCAGTCTCATGGGAGGGGGAAGCAGTCTGGCTCGAAGTCCTCTACTGGGAAGGAAGCCACCCACCATCATCCCTCACAAACCAGCATCCATCTGAATTTGGATTCAGCAGATCCCCTCATAAAATTCACGACTGAATCACAGAAAACTCCAAAAACCAAGAGAGCATTGCATTCACATCTTGAAAATCCAACACACAGGGAGATTTGAACCGATGTAGAAACTATGGGCCCGATTTTACCAAAGCTTCGCGCCCGTTTTCAGGCGCGAAATTGCGGTAAAGTTGGGCGTCGGGCCTATACCATGATCTGCACCCGATTCCGAGCAGATCGCGGCTTTACCGACACCCGATTCGGGCACGGGCCTGGCCCGCGCCCGAATCGGGTGGCCCGACGATTTAAATGCATTAGCATGCATTTAAATCGATTTAATGAACCGCGCGCCCAATTCTACCGCCAAATCCCACTTTACCGTCTTCTGGCCCGTTCCAAATCCGTGCTTTTAGCGACCTGCAGAATAAAAGTCCGAAGCGGATTTCTATTCTGCAGGGGAACCTCCGAAGCCCTCTCTGCCCTTGTGAAGTCACCATCCTCCTCGACCATCCTTCGCGGACCCCCCCCGCTAACCACCCTGGCAGACGCCCCCCCCCCCGCCCCTGGATCGGACCCCCCTGGGAGGCAGGCTCCCCCGGCAGACAACGCCCCCCCACACACACAACCCCCCCCCCCCCCCCCCCCGGGATCGGAGCCCCCAGGAAGGCAGGTCCTCCCTCGGCAGAGCACACCCCCAACCTACCTCGATCACTGGTCTCCCTCCACCATCCTTCCGTTAGCAAGATAAGCTGTATGTTCCTCAGCTAGATCCACTTTGGTCAACGCAAAGATGGTCCTTCTGTCTTGTGGGTCCATCTGGCTCACCAAGTCAGTTACAATACTGCGTTCAGCATCTACTGAACCATCTTGGATACAAAGGATAATGAATGGTACTGGTCGATCTTCCTGGTGCCTGGTGTTATCAGTACTGGAACATCAGGAATGGCTGCCGACACCAAGGATATAATTTTTAGCATGAGCAAGGCTTACATGCAGAACCCTAATGCTTTGTATCCAAGATTGTTCAGTAGATGCTGAACGCAGTATTGTAACTGACTTGGTGAGCCAGATGGACCCGTCACACTCCCTCTCCTCCTCCAAATGTGGTCTCACCAAGGTCCTGTACAGTTGCAGCATAACCCCACGGCTCTTAAACTCCAACCCCCTGTTAATAAAAGCTAACACACTATAGGCCTTCTTCACAGCTCTATCCACTTGAGTGGCAACCTTTAGAGATCTGTGGATATGAACCCCAAGATCTCTCTGTTCCTCCACAGTCTTCAGAACCCTACCTTTGACCCTGTAATCCACATTTAAATTAGTCCTACCAAAATGAATCACCTCACATTTATCAGGGTTAAACTCCATTTGCCATTTTTCAGCCCAGCTTTGCATCCTTTGTTTTCTCAGGGAAATGTACAGAAGAAATGTGGCACATTTTCAAGGAAAATTTGTCTGGAGCTCTGCACAGCAATGTTCCAATGAGACAGGGGAGTTATGGTAGGTCCCAGGAACCATGGTGCACGAAAGCTGTAACGAATTTAGTCAAGAAGAAAAGAAAAGCCTACAAAAGGTTCAGGGAGCTAGGTATTGTTCGAAATCTAGAAGAGTATACCACTAGTAGGAAGGAACTTAAGAGGGAAATTAGACGAGCAAGAAGGGGTCATGAGAAAGCCTTGGCAGACAGGATAAAGGAAAACCCCAAGACATTCTACAAGTATGTTAAGAGCGAGTGGATAAGATGTGAAGGAGTAGGACCTATCAAATGTGAAGATGGGAATGTCTGTATAGAACCGGTAGAAATGGCAGAGGTACTCAATGAATACTTTGCTTCAGTACTCACAGTGGAAAAGGATCTTGGTAGTTGCAGTGCAGACTTGCAGTGGACTGAGAAGATTGAGCATGTGGACATCAGGAAAGAAGATATGTTGGAGCTTTTGAAAAGCATCAAGTTAGATAAATCGCCGGGACCGGATGGGATGTACCCCAGGTTACTGTGGGAGGCGAGGGAAGAGATTGCTGAGCCTCTGGCAATGATCTTTGCGTCATCAATGGAGACGGGTTCCGGAGGATTGGAGGATTGCAGATGTCGTTCCGTTATTCAACAAAGGGAGAAGAGATAGCCTGGGAAATTATAGACCGGTGAGTCTAACCTCAGTGGTTGGTAAGTTGATGGAGAAGATTCTGAGAGGCAGGATTTATGAACATCTGGAGAGGAATAGTATGATCAGAAATAGCCAGCACGGCTTTGTCCAAGGCAGATCATGCCTTACGAGACTAATTGAATTTTTTGAAGATGTAACTAGACACATAGACGAGGGAAGAGCGGTAGATGTAGTTTATATGGATTTCAGCAAGGCGTTTGATAAGGTGCCCCATGCAAGGCTCATTGAGAAAGTGAAGGGGCATGGGATACAAGAGGACATTGCTTTGTGGATTCAGAACTGGCTTGCCCACAGAAGGCAAAGAGTGGTTGTAGATGGGTCTTTTTCAGCATGGAGGTCGGTCACCAGTGGAGTGCCCCAGGGATCTGTTCTGGGACCCTTGCTCTTTGTGATTTTTATAAATGACCTGGATGAGGAAGTGGAAGGATGTGTTGGCAAGTTTGCTGATGACACAAAGGTTGGTGGGGTTGTGGATAGTGTAGAGGGATGTCAGCAGTTGCAACGAGACATAGATAAGATGCAAGACTGGGCGGAGAAGTGGCAGATGGACTTCAACCCAGATAAGTGTGTGGTGGTTCATTTTGGCAGGTCGAATAGGATGAAAGAATATAATACTAAGGGTAAGACGCTTGGCAGTGTGGAAGATCAGAAGGATCTTGGGGTCTGAGTTCATAGGACGCTTAAAGCAGCGTCGCAGGTAGAGGCTGTGGTTAAGAAGGCATATGGAATACTGGCCTTCATCAATAGAGGAATTGAGTTTCGAAATCGGGAGATAATGCTGCAGCTGTATAGGACCCTGGTCAGACCCCACCTGGAGTACTGTGCCCAGTTCTGGTCGCCTCATTACAGAAAGGATGTGGAAGCCATAGAAAGGTTGCAGAGGAGATTTACAAGGATGTTGCCTGGATTAGGTGGCATGCCTTATGAGGATAGGTTGAGAGAGCTAGGTCTTTTCTCCTTGTTGAGGTGAAGGATGAGAGGTGACCTGATAGAGGTGTATAAGATGTTGAGGGGTATTGATAGAGTGAATTCTCAGTGGCTTTTACCCAGGGCTGAAATGGTTGCCACAAGAGGTCATAGGTTCAGGGTGCTGGGTAGTAGATACAGGGGAGATGTTAGGGGTAAGTTTTTCACTCAGAGGGTGGTGGGTGCGTGGAATCGGCTGCTGGCAGTGGTGGAGGAGGCGGATTTGATAGGGTCTTTTAAGAGACTTTTGGATAAGTTCATGGAAGTTAGTAAGATAGAGGGTTATACGTAAGCCTAGTAGGTAGGGACATGTTCGGCGCAACTTGTGGGCCAAAGAGCCTGTTTGTGCTGTAGCTTTTCTGTGTTCTGTGTTCTGCTGCCAGCAAGAATGGAGAATTTGGCACCCATTTGCGGGTGAGGTCGGATTATCCCAGACGTGGGCGAGGTCGGAGAATCCCAGCCATGGGCGAGGTCGGAGAATCCCAGCCGAGGGCGAGGTGGGAGAATCCCAGCGCGATGAGGTCGGAGAATCCCAGCCGCGGGTGAGGTCATAGAATCCCAGCCGCGAGCGAGGTCGGAGAATCCCAGCGCGATGAGATCGGAGAATCCCAGCCGCTGGCGAGGTCGGAGAATCCCAGCCGCGGGCGAGGTCGGAGAATCCCAGCCGCGGGCGAGGTGGGAGAATCCCAGCCGCGGGCGAAGTCGGAGAATCCCAGACCGGGACGAGGTCGGAGAATCCCAGACCTGGGCGAGGTCGGAGAATCCCAGACCTGGGCGAGGTCGGAGAATCCCAGTCAAGGGCGAGGTCGGAGAATCCCAGACCCGGGTGAGGTTGGAGAATCCCAGCCGCGGGCGAGGTGGGAAAATTCCAGCCGCGGGGGCGAGGTCGGCGCATCCCAGATCCGGGCGAGGTCGGCGAATCCCAGATCCGGGCGAGGTGGGAGAACACCAACCTATATATTCGGGATATAGTTCTCTTGAAGATCACGTTAATGTGTGATGGTACTTTATATATGAATGCATGAAATGAAGAATGAGCAGAGGCCATCAAGCCCACCAATGTTAAGCCCAGCTTCCTCTCCTAGCAATTCAAACTCCTGGGCAGGCTACAAACAAATGTGAACAACCTGTTTCCTGAAAACCTCTGGAAAATTTCTCCCCACCCCACCCCTCTCAAAGACAATCAAGCAACTTAAGGCCGGAGCTACCCCATGACTCCACCACCAACTTCACCACAATGTCCTCTGCCCTCATGAAATTGTTGGGTGGAATTTTACAGACCCTCCCGTTGGCAGGATTTTCCAGTTCCGCCAAAGTCACTTTCAAAGACTTTAGGGGGATTTTTCACCCCTGTTTCTGGCCAGTGGGAAAGCTGGAGGAGGCAGAGAACCAACAGGAATCCCCAAACAGATTTTGTGTTGGGAGGAATTCCCTTTGAGATTATCTCCTCCCCCATCAATGATGTAATGGGGTTACTGCCATAAAAGGTCAGGAAACCCACTTGCATTCATTTAAATACACTTAGCAGGCTTCCCTGCAGTATCATTCCCCGCATTAGGATCGCCCCACCTTTTGACATCATGTTGACGGGGTTTACAACAGGTCTGGACTAATGAGGACCTGGCGATTGATCCCCGCCGGGGAAACACAGCCCTCAGGGTGGAGAGAGAGTCATCCCCGGGCAGCACTCTGGCACTGCCTCACAGGCACTACAAGCGGGCAGTGCCAGGGCATAGTGTCCATGGGGAGAGGGAGTATCCCTGGAGGAGGGTGGGTCCCATGACCTTGTTGGGAGTTCCCTGGGGAGGGGGGATTCCTATGTCCGTGGGGGATGGGATGGGTGGTTTCCTCAGGTGTTCCTGCTTCCATTTTTATTTTTTATTTCTGCTACCATTTTGATTTTTTTGGAACGGTGCCCCGATACGTCAGGGCCGAGGTTGCTGACAGGGCAGGCTCATTCAGCTCGCCAGTGTGATGTCGTGGGACCTGACCCTTTCCTTTACAGCAGCAAAAAGCCGGCAAGGCTGCTGCTCTCCACTATTCTTACCCAAAACAACACTTTGAAAAAAAATCATAAACTTCCACCTTTTGGATCCATCATTGCATTTTCTGGCCCCTCCCCCATCGTGACAGGGCTATAACATTCCGTCTGTTCAGTCTTACCGTAAACACTTCTAGGATATACATGCTTTTATGTCTATTGGTTTCAGAAATAGCAGGAGATAAGTTGCATTCATGTGTAACTCGGGCCGAAGAGATGATCGGAAACAAAAACAGAAAGTGCTGGAAAATCTCAGCAGGTCTAACAGCATCTGTGGAGAGAGAATAGAGCCAACGTTTCGAGTCTTGATGACCCTTCGGAAACCTTGGGCAACTAGCCAGGCTTTCACACACATCTGCAAGCCTGTTTAGGCAAACTACCCTGGCAGAGGTTTGTAATGCAACACTGATCCTAACAGTCAGGTATGTGGGGCAGAGGGCTGTCATTTACAACGTACAAAGTCAGGAATTGAAAATAAATTACTCGGCAAATGGTGAACGAGGTAAACTTAATAAACACAGCGACCTTTTTTTAAATTCATTTGCTGGCTGGCCAGCATTTATTGCCCATCCCGAGTTACCCTTGGAGGGCAGTTGAGAGTCAACCACGTTGCTGTGGCTCTGGAGTCACATGTAGGCCAGACGAGCTAAGGACAGCAGATTTCCTTCCCTAAAGGACATTAGTGAACCAGATGGGTTTTTCTGATAATTAGAATCATAGAAACCCTACAGTGCAGAAAGAGGCTATCTGGCCCATCGAGTCTGCACCGACCACAATCCCACAATCGACAATGGTTTCATGGTCATCAGTAGATTCTTAATTCCACATATTTTCTATTGAATGCAAATTCCATTAACTGCCGTGGTGGGATTTAGACCCGGGCCCCCGGGACATTAGCTGAGTTTCCCCCGGGACATTAGCTGAGTTTCCCCCGGGACATTAGCTGAGTTTCCCCCGGGACATTAGCTGAGTTTCCCCCGGGACATTAGCTGAGTTTCCCCCGGGACATTAGCTGAGTTTCCCCCGGGACATTAGCTGAGTTTCTGAATGAATAGTCTAGCGATAATGCCACTAGGTCATTGCCTCCCCTGAAATCAGCAGAAATGGCTCACATGTCTAAACACTCCTGAGGATGCTGAAAAGCTGGCAAATGAAGTGCAAATGCAAAGCAGCTTTAGGAAATTCCTGCCATTTATTGCTGCTGAAATATGACAAGTTGGCAGCTGCCCAGGTTGCGGGAGCCATCCTTTCTCTTACCCACCTAAGGCTGGTAATTGCCCGCATCACCAAGAGGAACACGTTTAAATTTATTCAGAGGCCCAGAGCACAATGACAAATGACTCACTTTCACTTTCAGGGAGTATCAGCACATCTGTGAATTAGCAGGGAAAGTTCTGGCAATTTCCCCTCGCATGAGCGAGAGAAAACGAATCGTCTGGACTGAACAGGGAGAGGCATTAATTGCACTTCAGATATTTAAATAGATGGGTTTTATACATTATCTGTTCATAGCGTGAGTACAGGATTTCATTAAAAATTTACATATAAATATTGTTCTGTCACGGCTATCACATTTCTTTCCCACCTCTCTCCTCAGTCAGCAGATTAATTCTGGGTACTTCGATCAAATGATTGACTTTGTCCTGTGACCCCAGGCAGTGAGCGTTGAAAGGCAATGCAACAATTGCTGAGACTCAAGTCCTCATGAACACTTTCCATCAAGAGTTACCCAGTGATAATCAGAGGCGGGTTACTTTCTCCTTTTTGTTTTGGCTAAGCTGTATCCGATAGGCTCTATTAAAAATGAAACCGGATAGAGCACCCAGCATTGGCCAAGGTCAAGGATGGGGCATGACAATGGCACACCCGCCAACAAAGTCCTCCTCACTACACTTCACGGCTTGTGCCAGAATGAGGAGAGTCAAGCAATTGATAGATATCCTTGCATCCATCAATAAACGTCCCAGGCTCCTTCATCATATTCTTTGGGGACCTCCAGTTCCACCAGAGGGCAATATGCCTGGGAGTCCTCAGTATCACCTTCAGGCTCCATGAATTCTCATGGCCTCAGGTCAAATGTAGGCCAGGAAATCCCCTGCCGATTACCACCAACTGGCCTCCTTCAGCTGATGAATCGGTTCCCCTCCACAACACTTGGAAGAAGCATAGAAAAGGAACACGACGGGATTTTCCAGCCGTTCCCACTGGAGGATTCTTCCAGTCCCACCAAGAGTGACCCTCCACTGTGTTTTCCTGCTGGTGGAGGCTGCAACCAATGAGAAACCCCATTGACAGTCCCAGAAGTTCCCATCGCCTGCCAATGGTGGGCTGTCTCCATCACCACAAAACATACCACAGTGGGGGGGATTTTTCTAATTCTCTTCATGGGATGTGGGTGTCGCTGGCTAGGCCGGCATTTTATTGCCCATCCCCAATTGCTCTTGAGAAGGTGGTGATGAGCTGCCTTCTTGGAACCATTAAATCCAACCCTGTTCCTTTTCTATGTCTCTTCCAAGTGTTGTGCAACATGGACTACTGATTCATCAGCTGAAAGAGGCCATTGCACATTAAGAGGTGGTGGTTAGATTCTCTCTGGTTGGAGATGGTCCTTCCCTGGTACTTGTGTGGTGTAAATGTTACTTCCACTTGTAAGCCCAAGCCTGGACATTGTCCGGGTCTTTGTTACATTTGGGCATGGAATGCTTCAGTATCTGAGAAGCTGCGAGTGGTGCTGGACATTGCGCGAACATCACCACTTCTGACCTTATGATGGAGCCAGGGACATTGATGACACAGCTGAAAATGGTTGGGCCTCAGACAACCTAGGATTTACACCAGTGATATCTAGAAATGGTCGAGTGCTCAGGAAACAGTGAAGGCTCTTGAGCCTCATCAACATCCCAGCTGCAATAATGACCTACTCATTAATGCTCAGTTTGGGTTCTGCCAGGGTCACTCAGCTACTGACCTCATTACAGGCTTTGTTCAAAACATGGACAAAGGAGCTGAACACCAGGGATGAGGTGAGAGAGACAGCCCTTGATATCAAGGCAGCATTTGACTGAATATGGAATCAAGGAACCCCAGCAAAACTGGAGTCAATGGGAATTAGGGGGAAAACTCTCCGCTGGTTGAAGTTATACCTGACACAAAGGAGGATGTTTGGAGGTCAATCATCTCAGAGGCATTATTAAAGTCAGAAGTACTGGCACGCTTTGATCTGATGCTACGTTTGCAACTTGCTTGTGATGCATCACCTTACGGGCTGGAAACAGTGGTTTCTCACATGACGTCCAATAGTGAACAGACGCCAATAGCATTTGCATTAAGACCCTTGAACAAACACAATAAAATATCATTAATCATATCTCCATGGGAACGCTGATGGACTGTCCAGATTAACTTTTCCTAATGACTCACCAATGAATAGTTTTGATGGTTATACTTTCTATTTTGAGGAAGACAATAATACTCCTGTAACCGCAGGACGAGTTATGAAATGTACCAGAAATTATCCACTGCTCTCAGAAGATATGGACATGGTGCTTCATGGCAAGACCGTGGGAGCAAACCCAGAGCTGAAGCCATATATTACCCGAAGATTTGAACTATTCGTAAAGGCTGGTTGTCTCCACTGGGGAATGAGGATCACCATTCTGCCATTGTTAAGGAAACGTGGCCTAAACGAATTTCATGAAGGTCATTGTGGTATAGTAAGGATGAAGGAGATAGCCAGAAGCTATTTTCGGTGGCCAGGGTTCGATAGTGAAATTGAGGAGAAGGCAAGTGTATGCAGCTTGTGCAAAAGTTCCAAACCTGCTGCTACTGGCACCATTATACACATGGGAATGGACAGAAGGGCCATGACAAAGAGTGCATATAGATTATACTGGGCCATTCGAAGGGCGTATGTTTCTCATTGTAGTAGACACACACTCGAAATGACCTGAAGTCACCATTGTGAGAACGGTGTCCTTGGAGAGAATGATAGAAAGACTGGGTGAGAGTTTTGCCAGATTCAGTTACCCTGAACAACTTGTTAGCGACAATGGGACACCGTCAATTTCACAAATTATCTAGAGGAGAACAGAATCCAACACAACCGACCTGCTCTTTATCATCTTGTCACAAATGGGCTGACTGGAGGGTTTTTTCAGACAATGAAACATTCTTGAAGGTAACTGATGATTAAGAATCATTGTCTAAATGACTAAGCCAATTCCTGATGACGTATAGGAATACAACACATTGGACAACTCAAAGTGCTCCAGCATTATTAATGATAAAACATTACTTACACACTGTTTGATTTGTTGAAGTCGCCTAAGACAATTGTTGAGAGGAAACAGCAAGGTCAGATTTTGCAACGTAAGAACAGGACTAAACACTGTGTTTTTCAGGAAGGTCAGATAGTATTGGTAAGGAACCATATCGCCAGTGAGAAGTGGATAGCTGTAATTGTATTAGCACAGACAGGATCGATCTCCTACACCGTTCACACTCGGGATGATGTAGTGTGGAGAAGACATGCAGACCAACTTTTAGCAACTACACTTAGTTTCCCAGAGGCAAAGTTAACTGAGAGTCTGCAACAAACTGTGCTAAGTGAAGACCTAGATATTCCTGAGAACAGTGTCCGGAATTTTACCGCCTTGCCTGCCTGAGGCTCATAAAATCCCGCCCGAGGCCAACAGAGAATGCCATTCTGTGAGCCTCATCCGCCTCGGTGGCGGTACAATTCCAGTCAGTATCTCAGTTGAGGACATTTCAACACCAAGTCAACCTTTGAACTCTACGTCAACTCTGGTTGAGACAACTATGGAAAATGTCTAAACTAAACCAAAGCAGCAGAGTTGCAGTAAATGCAAAAATGCAAACGCCTGAGGTTCACCCGAAATTGATGTCCTCCAAAACGTCTAACTTATTAACTGTTGTGTTGTTCACAATGTTGTTCACATTGTAAATTTTGATTGATAATGTTATATTGTGTTTCACTGCAGGAACCTCAAAAAACAACCTCAAAGGCCCGAATTTACCAAAGCTTCACGCCCGAAATGGTGGTAAAGTTGGGCGTCGGGCCTATGCCGCGATCCGCACCCGATTCCTAGCGGGTCACGCCTTTACCCAATGGCCGATTCGGGCACCATTCCGGTGTGTGCCCAAATCGGCCGGCGCAGTCAGGTTCTCAGGAATGTCTAGGTCTTCACTTATCACAGTTTGTTGCAGACATTTGCATGCATTTAAATTGACTTAATGAAGCACGCACCTAACTTTACCATCAATTCCCCCTTTACCAGCGTTCGGCCCAATTCGCGTCCGCGCCTTTACTGACCTGATAAATAAAAGTCCAACTTGTACTTTTATTCGGCAATCGCCGAGGCCCACCCTTCGCGGACACCCCCTCTAACCACCCCAGCACACACCCTCCCCCCGGGATCGGACCCCTCTGGGAGGCAGGCACCCCCCCATGGGATCGGACCCATCTGGGATCGGACCCCTCTTGGAGGCAGGCCCCCCTGGCAGAGCACATCCCTATCCTACCTCGATCGTGGTCTCCCTCCACCATCCTTCCCGCTCAACTTCAGTCCTTCGACAGCCTGCAGCACATTCCTGGACACTGACTTCGAGCCACGGCTGAAGTGACCGGGCTTCACACAGGATCACTGGCGTCTGCCGGAGGAGAGGGGGCAGGCCCAGTTGGAAGTCTCGTGGCGGGGCGGGGGGGGTGGGGGGGGGTGCGTGGGGGGGGGCACATTGCCCTCTTGGGGGGGGTGGGGGGTGGGAGGGGAATGGGTGTGACTTATCATCTCCTGGGTGGGTGGGAGGGGAGAGGGGGTGTGACGTCTCATCCTCTGGTCAGGGGGGGTTCCGCTGCCTGTCTGCAGCCGATCCCCCCTGGCACCATCACTGGTTCACTACCAGCCACAGCCATCTCTCCCGCTCTCTCACACCTGCAGGGAAGAGTAATCTGTGGCTGATAATGTACCAGTGATGGTGCCAGGAGGGATCAGCCGCAGACAGGCAGCGGAACCCCCCCGACCAGAGGATGAGACGTCACACCCCCTCCCCTCCCACCCTCCCAGGGGATGATAAGTCACACCCCCTCCCCTCCTCCCACCCCAACCAGAGGATGAACGGCAAAGAGGCTCTTTCCGCTCTCTGCTTTTTTTTTCGCGCCCAGGCGCATTCTGTCAGATCTTTTCCGATCTACGCATGCGCAGTTTGGAGCTCCTATCGTTCCGGTGGTGCTAAGCCCCACCCACTGGACCGGCGCCGGAAAAAAGCGTATGGGCGCGCTGGAGCGCGGCCTCCGGGCTCGGATCTATTTGACGCCCGCACCCGGCACTTAGTCTCTAAATGGTAAAATCGGGCCCCAAGTGTGGTTTATTCATGTTTGTTCCTAGCTGGAACAAGGTCACTTTAAGAGCCTGATCACATGACACATCGATGAAGTCATCAGCAATTTGCATGGGCAAAACGGGCAGTCTATCCTAACAGCCTGTAGAGTTAACACCTTTCCAATAAAGCTCTCATTTGTTTATACCATCGTTGTCTGCAAGCCTATCCTTTAAAACTACCACACGTGTCCTAGGCCCAAACAAGATAGTGGCCTTTCCAATTAGTTTGTTGCTTTTTCTTGTACTAGAGGGAAAGTCCACATTCTGTGTATTTGTTATGTAAATTTACCAGAGTACAAGAGAGCATGTTTCTTTTGTTTCCAAGGTGGATTTACCCATAATTCATCCTGCCAAAAGACTCAGTCCTCCTTGTTATATCAGTCACAAACACAGAGGGTGGGATTTCAAACTATGCTTTACAGCGACGGAGGCAGCCCATCATTGGCTGGCGGCAGAATCTTTCTGTCCCACCACTGACAATGGCTTTTCCCATTGCTCACACCCTTTGTTGCTGGGGAACCCATGGCAGTGATGGAGGTGGGGAAGGCGGGCGTGTGGTGGCGGGGGGGGGGGGGGGGGGGCTGTCCCTGGGACTGGAAGATCCTGCTGGCAGGAACAGTTGGAAAATTTCAGTCAGAGTGACAGGTCAGAGCACATTTAACAAGGATTCGCTGCATGGAGTTAAGATTCCAGTTAAGTTGCTTTTAATTTCCATCCCCTGGTGGTCATGACTCTTCTCTTATGAGAGGAGTTACGTTGGTTGACAAATAACTATTTTAAAAAAAACCTCTCTCTTTCTTTTCCCCTTGATAATTCCATATGAATTTCACCCCAAATTCTGTCTTCCCTGCCAAAGGTCTACTTTTGTCAAAGCCACTGCTATTTTAGTCACACACAAGCTTAAGTGGCCAATAGAACTATTATTAGCGTGTGTTTGCTTCAATATCTTACAAGCTGCAGAATGGCATGAGGTTTGAAAGAAGCCCAAATCCCCAACCAATTATTGTTCTTCACTTGCAAGCAACAATCCATTAAAAAAACTGCAAAGTGCGGACAGAAATAATTACCAAGCTAATAAATTATTCACTGAACAATATATTCATTCCAGGACAGTGCAGAGCTACGCTACTTTGGGGAAAGAAGAAAGAAAACAATCTAAGATCTTCTGAACTTTCAGCTAACATTTGGCAACTGCACCGTTTCTCAAGCTGCATCAGTTCCTTAAATGGGTGAACAGACATGGTGGCAAAGGGTACAGAAGCGAGCTGTCTGAGAAATGGGAGAAAAATTGTTGATATCGATGTCGTCCCAACTGAAAGCCAAGTCCTCCAAACATATGTACAAGACCCTTATACAGAGCTGGGGAGGTGGCCACTGTCTCTCACACTCACACTGGAACAATCTCTGTAGACAAATGGGCCACTTCTCTCGATCATTTTACACATTTTACAAACAAATGTGTTTTTGTTTGTAAAATGTGTTTAACAAAAGCAAGTTTCTACTCTTCCAGAGAGAGTAAAGATCCTCTTAAGTACCAACGTGTGTGAGCTAGGCAAGAACGGCAATGGGAAATCGAACCCGCTTTGCAACACCAGGGAGTTCCAGAAAGTGTGAACTAAATTAAGTGTGAAAGAAACCTCACTTTATTCTGTGCCACCATATGCCAATCCCAGAGAGGCAATTGTTCTGTGTCAGTGTGGCATTTTAAACTGCCATCAGGTAGTCATTATCATCTGAGGCAGATTGCCTGCTTGTGTTGAATTCAGGGCAGTTTTCTTTATTGCAAACCAGTGCCACCAGGAACTAAAAAGTAACAACTGAAACTTATTTTGCTCCGAATGCTTACAACCAGCAGATAAAGGATACTTTCATCTTCTCAGCCTGGGCTGAAGCTGTGTATGGGTCCTGAAGTGCAAACACAACATGCAGACCTTTCCTGTAGTTCTATAGTGTATGTATAGAATACAGTGAAGGATTGAGGTCCACTGCATGCACAGGTGCCATACTTCATTACGGATCCAGGACAATTTCACAACGTTGGACATTTGTGAGTTATAATATGGGCAGCACGGTGGCACAGTGATTAGCACTGCTGCCTCACAGTGCTAGAGACTGGAGTTCGATTCCAGCATTGGGTCACTGTGTGGAGTTTGCACATTCTTCCCATGTCTGTGTGGGTTTCCTCCGGGTGCTCCGGTTTCCTCCCACAGTCCAAAGATGTGCAGGTTAAGTGGATTGGCCGTGCTAAATTTCCCCTTAATGTCCCAAGGTGTGTAGCTAAGGGGAATTAGTGGGGTAAATATTTGGAGTTATGGGGATAGGGCCTGGGTAAGATGAGAGTCGGTGCAAACTTAATGGGCCAAATGGCCTCCTTCTCCACTGTAGGGATTTTATGATAAACTGAAACTAAGTTCTTTGCAATTTCCATAGGTTCCTGACCTAACCAAATGTATTTTAAATGACTGCAGGATTGGTTTGTTGGTGGCCATTAGATGTTGCTGTCAAAGGGAGGATAAATTAAACAGAACTCCACTTCAGCAGCTGAATATTACATTATGCATTAAATAGGAAAATACTCATTCCATAAAACAGCAATTCAGTTAATGTATTGTGAGCATTACCAGAGGAGAACATAATATATCAGAGCCAATCTCCCAAGATAATTGAGTACATTTGGTGAGATTTTGTCAGGCTGGTCTTCTCTCTCTTGCCTGTGTTTACTCTGTTCTCTCTCTGCTGTTCCTCTTTTCCTTTTTCCTTTCCTTTAGGATTGATGACCAGGGGTGACCTGGGTGAGGTGTTGAAGTGGCTGAGAGGTGTAGGCCACAATTTCAGGTCGTGTCTGCAAGGAGCGTGTTACAGAGGAATGCTTCCTTTCCTATTCCTTCAGCCTTCCCCACTCAATTCTCCCTTTTGCTTCTCTTGAAAGTACTCCTGGACCCTCTTCTTCCTCTCACTTACCCGGTGACCCCAACCCCTTAATCGCATTAGTCTATTTGCAACATGTGAGCTTTGTCCAAATTCCTCCCCCCTTGAGATGTGCCTCCACCACAGGCTCACCTCTACCGTAGCCCCACTATACTCCACAGGTCCTCTGCTTTGCATGTTGTCCTAAACCATGACCCCACTGTATTTTACTCCATCCCACCACAGCCACGCACCCCACCACATTCTACTCTTCACTCTTTTTGACCACCTACCCCTTAGTTAACACCCTCACACTACTCTACATCTCTTGTGCTCTATATCATGCTTCATCCAGCTGTCATTCTGTGTTCTATTTCCTGGGCTGAAATGAGATTATCCTGAAAATCAGAATCACAGTCCAGATTGGTGGAATGTAACCGGTGATAACTTTGTATTGGATGTAATGTGACCAATGGGAACAAGATGTAAAGGTCAGTTGACCCAGTAAACCATGGAACCAATTACAGAGTGATGTAATAGTCAGCTGACCAGCTGATTCTCTATAAATAAGGAACTATGTAGAATTGTGGGGAGCTTGGAGTGGCCCAGGGCAAGACCCCAATTTTGGAATAATGATGTTTCTTTATTAAACCCTTTCTTTGATTTATAAGTTGGAGTAAGTTTTGTTGTGTTTTCATCAGCTGCATTTTGAAGAGTTCCTTCTGAAGATACATTGGTAGCAGAGAAAAACCCATCGTAACTTGTTTTTGAAGAAGTGCTACAACCATGGCAGAAGGTAGAAGTAAACCGGTGGGATTTGATTGTCCTCCTATCTTTTCAGATGCTGAACCACATCGGCAATGGAAGGCAGAGGTGGAAATGTGGACCTTGTCACCACAATACTATCCAAAAAAAAAAGGTATGGCATTAGCTTTATCGCTTCCAATTAGGAGCAAGATAAGAAGCATAGTATTTTCCGATTGGACAGCAGATACCCTGAACAAAGAAGGGCTACAGCTCCTGCTACAATACTTAGATAAATTTTACTAGAAAGTTGAGTTCCTGGAGAATTATGAAGGATGGTAATGTTTGACAGGATTAGGAGACAAGACACCCAGTCCACGGAAGAATATATCATGGATTTTGAGATTCCAGATGCAGTATTGGCCTTTAAATTATTGGACTGTGCATGTCTGTCGCACATGGATACTCTTTTAGTAATGACTGGAATACAATTAAGGGAAACAGAGCCCCTCTTTGATCAAATGGCAGCAGCATTAAAAATGTTTTTCAGAAAACAACCCTTCCCCGCCACCTTGCTCAGTGCAGACTGGAATGCCATTGCAGAACAGAGGAGTTAATGGTGACTCAACCAAATGGTACATGAAGGCCTTTAAACAGAGACAGTTACATTAATAACAGACCTAATGTCAAATGGTTATAACCGATTTGAAAATGGGGAAAGAAGATGCACATGGGATGCTGATAAAAGATTAAATCGAAGGAATGCTAGAGGGATTGTGAATCGCTGTTTCCAATGTGATTCCCCAGACCACTACATTGTAGACTGTCCAAAGAGAAGAAATCATGTCTTTGAAACCACATGTGACACAGAATACGTGGAAATCGACAGCGACGAGGATAAGGACCAGGAAGGCATTGTTTTAGTGGCAGGAAAGTTGAGTCCCGTAATGAGTGGCCTGATGGTCGACTCTTTCAACTGTGCTGTTTTAGATAGTGGATGTACGTCCACTGCCTGCGGTCAAGATTGGCTAGATTGTTATTTAGGGTCTCTTGATCATGAAGACCGAAAGAAAGTAAAAGAACGTGATAGTTCCACCTGCTTTCGATTTGGAGATGACGACATCCTCCAAAAGGGTGATACGTCCCTATTAGATTGTGGGAATTAGTTTATTTATAAATACAGATGTAGTTTGCAGTGATATACCTTTGTTAAGCAGGTCTGCAATGAAGAAAGCTCAGATGACCATCGATTTGAAACAGGATAAAGCTATGGTATTTGGGAAAACTGTGGACCTACATTTTACAAGATCCGGACATTATTGTTTTCCTTTAAGTGAACCAAAATTATCAGACCAAAGGATTCATGAGGCATTAGTGTCGCTAACAGACAACAGCATGATGGATAAAAAGAAGATTATTCTGAAACTCTATCAGCAGTTTGCTCATCCAGCACCACAGAGACTGAGAGCACTGCTGCAGGATGCAGGTGTGCTGGACAAAGGATATAATGATCTCATAGAACAATGTGACACCCTCTGTCCAGTCGTGAGTCTACCACTCGCACGTGATTTCAATGATGTAGTGGCGATGGATCCAAAGATATGGGACAAGGACAAAGGCATCTATCTATTGCACTTTATGGACATGGCCAGCCAGTTTAGCATATCCATGGTGATTTACAGCAAAGATAAAAAGACCATTATCGATAAAATTATGACCCACTGGATTGAACAGGATTGGGGACACCGTCTAAATTTTTGACGGACAATAGGGGCGAATTCGCAAATGAGTTTCAAGACATGTGCGAAAATTTAAATATTGTAGTAATGCACACTGCAGCAGAGAGTCCATTCAGCAATGGCCTCTGTGAAAGGAATCACATGGTTATAGATGACATGTTGCATAACATTTTAGCGGATCAACCAAGCTGTAAATTGCAGGTTGCATTAGCATAGGCAATGCATGCAAAAAATTTGTTACAAATGGTGGGGGGCTATAGTCCATGCCAGTTGGTATACGGGAGGAATCCAAAGTTGATGTCTGTATTAACCGGCGCTAGAAGGGACAAGCATTAGCTCCATGTTTTCTGCACACTTAAATGCTACACATGCAAGGAAAAAAGCCTTCATTAAGACTGAGGTTTCAGAACGGATAAGAAGGGCCCTAAGACATCACGTAAGACCATCGGGGGTATACTTTGAGAAAGTGGATGGGGTCTACTATAAAAGAGAGGGTAAAAAAGAGTGGAAAGGGCCCGGGAAAGTGATAGGAATGGACGGCAAGATAGTTATAGAACAACACGGTAACCAGACAGTGTGAGCCCACTCTTCGAGAGTAGTTGGACTTGGATATGAATTTGGAGCATCTGAGCAAGATGCAGAAGTGCAGGAGGCACCTTGTACCTGACATGCAAATACCCTGAGTTATTATGAGGAGCAGTCAACAATAGATGAGAGGGAATCTGATGATCAACAAAGTACTAGTAAAGCAGGGGATGAAGCTGCTACTTCAAAGATTCAGCTGCCCAAAGTAGGCATAGGGGTATCATACATACCCGAAGGGTCAAGAGAGTGGAGGGAGGCTACTATAATCAAGAAAGCAGGAAAGTACAAACTGGCTCAACATACAAGAGCGAGGGCAAGAAGCCATAGCTATACATTGGGGAAAATGGGGTGGACAGATGGAAACAAAAAAAGCGAGACCTAAGTCCTGAGGATGAGACAATAAGCATTTGTGAGCCCAGGAAAAAGTCACAAATCTGTGACGAAAAGTGTGTCAACAGAGAACAGCGGTCTGAATAGCAGCCCTGGCAGAAACAGATATGGCAGTAGAGGCTGGAGCTTAACGAGGAAGGCTAGGAATCAAACCAATGACAGGAATAGGAGCAGAAGCCCCCATGATAAGGAAGTATTGATATCTGCAAACAAAATGGAGCTCGTGGAAGTAAGAGGCCAAACAAAGGGAGTTGGACAGTTGGAAGGAATTTGGGGTGTACACCAAGGTATCAGATGAAGGGCAGCCTGCTTTGTCCCATAGGTGGGTTTGCACAGAGAAAGTTTTGCAATATATAAAGCTAAAGCCAGTTTAGTAGCCCGTGGGTATGAGGAACATTTGGATGGGAGAGACATTAGGGTTGATTCACCCACAGCAGGGAAAGTGACACTGAAAATGTTTTTAGCTGTTCAAGCATCTCCTAATTGGATATGCTAATCAATTGATATCAAAGCAGCATTTCTGCAGGGTGAAACATTTCAAATAAGTTTTTTTGAGGCCACCCAAAGAAGCAGGTAATACACAGGGACATTTGTGGAAATTAAATAAATGTGTATATGTGCATCAAGAGTTTGGTATTTCTCTGTATGATCTGTATTACTGAAGACTGGCTGTGTCCAGTTAAAAGCAGATCCAGCAATGTTTCACTGGAAGGCTAAAGGAAAATTAGCTGGAATTTTTATCATGCATGTGGATGATTTTCTATGGGGTGGCACAGAAGAATTTGAGAAAAGGATAATTGAGAAGCTGAAAACAGAATTTAAAGTAGGGAGTTAAGCAGCTGGTGCTTTTCGATATCTTGGTCTTGATATCCGACAAAGTACATCTGGTGTAACAATGACTCAACAGGGATATCTGAACAATATTGATCCCATTCCCATCACCAGAGAGAGGCCAATGGAAAGAGAGGGATGGGCCAACAAAAAAGAAAGAGTTGTTGAGGAGTATGATAGGACAACTAAATTGGCTATGCACACAGACAAGACCAGATGGGAGCAATAATGTCCGAGAGCTCAGTAATATGTTGAAGCGCGCCACCACAGTCAGAGAGATCTTGCAGGCTAAAAACATTTTTAAAAGTTAAAATTAGAGGAGTGTGTAATTAAATTCTCAGCACCAGGAGAACCAGAAGATATGAAATTGGTTGTGTTTAGTGATGCTTCACATGCCAATTTACCACATGAACATTCAAGTGGTGCTGGATTCATAATGTTCCTGGTAGGTAAGGAAGGAAAATGTTGCCCCTTGGCCTGGGAAGCAAAGAAAATAGGAAGGGTGGTCAGAAGCACATTGGCGGCTGAAACCCTAGCGTTAGTGAAGGCGTTGGATATGGGGATATATTTGTCAGACACATTAACAGAATAATTTTTTATGGGCACATCAGGTAAGAAAGTACCAATTGACTGTTATGTGGACAATGTTCGCTCAACAAAGTGCAGCGGAAAAAAAATTAAGAATTGATTTGGCCAGCATTAAACAAATGCTGGAAAACAAGAAAGTTTCCAAACTTAACTGGGTCGGTGCAAATCTACAGGCATCCGACTGTTTTATAAAAAGGGTGCAAGTACTGGAAAGTTATTAAGAATACTGGAGAATGGTTGTCTTAAATTATTTTGAAAAAAATAATTTTAAAAAAACAAAGGGAATTTGTTAGAATGTAACCAGTGACAATTTTGTATTGGATGTAATGTAACCAATGGGAAGTAGATGTAAGGGTCAGCTAACCCAGTAAACCATGGAACCAATTACAGAATGATGTAATAGTCAGCTGACCAGCTGATTCACTATAAATAAAGAACTATGTAGAATTGTGGGAAGCTTAGAGTGGCCCAGGACCAGGCTCCAAGTTTGGAGTAATGATGTTTCTTTTATTAAACCCTTTCTTTGATTTATAAGTTTGAGTGAGTTTTGTTGTATTTTCATTAGCTGCAGTTTGAAGAGTTTCTTCTGAAGAAACACAGATGTCAGACACATGTGGGGAGGGGAGGTGTCCTGTTGAGTGCAAGACAAAACATTCAACATCTCCTTTTTTCAGCAATATTCAGAATTAACATCAGGTAAATATGAATTAACAGGAAAACTGTGGTTGAACACATGGACTGCATCATAAATGGAGCCAAGACAGATTGTACAGATTTCACAACAACCCATTCAGACATCAGTGCCTGTTATGATTCACACAATCTTGTTAAACCTCTGTCTCCCTCATGAGGGATTTCTAGTATTCAAAGATCTAGGGTGGGATTTTACCTGTCCCTCCATTCCCACCCAAAGTCAATGGACTTTTGTCTGCTCTCAAGTTTCCAGTCCCATCCACATTGATTCCTGCCACTGGTAGGACCGGAAAATCCTGGCCCTAGCCTCTGCATTCCCTCCAGCTCAGACTCAGATTGCCTCCTGATGGTTCAATCTCTTCTCCTGAGATGTTGTCCCACTGGCTTCCCATGTTTGTACTCCAGTACTGACAGGTCTTCAGCTCCGCTGAGCAGAACACCAGTGCTCCAAAGAAATACCTTTGCCCTATCAGCCCGCACCAATGGAGTCACTGAACTTCTGCTGCCTTGTCAGCTCTCCAGGGCTTTCCTGAGCCTGCACTCCTGAGAGCCTGCCTTCAGCAACACTTTTGCTGCCTGGGGCCTCTTCCATTGTTCCTCATCTCGATAATATCTCACCCTGGTGGTTCCTACCTGTAACTTCCTTCTCGTGGCCTCCCTCTCTGGGTCAACTCTCTCTGGGACCTCTCCCCTCAGTTCCCTCTCATGGTCCCAGAACACCCCTTGTTGTGGCCCCAAACCTGTGTCTCAACACGGTTATTTCCATGTTATGCAGACACACGCCTGATATCCTGATGGCTGAGTCTTGTAACTAAAAAGAAACATACCAGAATGGAGCATCCCAACCTAATGCATGCTGTACATGTCCAGAACTCTTGGATCTGCTGGGAATTGCAGTCTTCAACCTCTGTCCAAATCAGGTCACTTCCCATTTCTTAATACAATGTCCAGCTGGGCTTTGGAGCATGGGTGTGACATTAGTTTAAAAAGGATATGCATTTTTCCAAACACCAGACGCCTCAAACACTTGACAGATATTAATGATGTACATGTCTCTAAGTGTCCAACTTAATATTTATGGGGAAGCAAAGGTGTAGTGGTGTTGTGACTGGACTAGTAATCCAGACACCCAAGGGAATGCTCTAGGGGCCTGGGTTTGAATCCTACCATGGCAGACGGTTGAAATCTAATCAATAAAAATCTGGAATTAAGAATGCTTTTTCAATGCAGTCACTGTTGTAATGTGGGAAAGCGGGAGCCAATTTGTGCACAGCAAGATCCAACAAACTGCAATCTGATGATCATAGAATCATAAAATACCTACAGTACAGATGGAGGCCTTTCATCCATTGAGCCTGCCCCGAGGCCCTATCCCTACAACCCCATGTATTTATCCTATTAATCCCCCTGACACAAAGGGACAATTTAGCATGGTCAATCAATCTAACCTGCACATCTTTGGAGTGCGGGAGGAAACCGGAACACCCATGCAGACATGGGGAGAATGTGCAAACTCCACATTGACAGTGAGCCAAGGCTGGAATTGAACCCAGGTCCCTGGCGCTGTGAGGCAGCAGTGCTAACCACGGTTATCGAGATGTTGATCGAGGAATGAATATTTGTCAGAACACTGAGGAGAACTCCCTTGACTCCAAAGGTGTGCGGGTTAGGTTGATTGGCCATACTAAATTGACCCTAGTGTCAGGGTATTAGCAGGGTAAATATGTGCGGTTACGGGAATAGGGCTTGGGTGGGATTGTGGTCAGTACAGACTCAATGGGCTGAATGGCCTCCTTCTGCACTGTAGGATTCTGTGGGTTCTATTATTCAAAATAGCGCTACAGGGGATTTTTTTCCATCCACGCGAGCTGGCAGCTGGACCTTGGTTTAATGTCGCTAATACAATGGAGTGTCAGCCTGGCTTTTTCTGTCCAAGCCCTGGAGTGGGAGTTGAACCTGGAACCTTGAGATTGAGAGTGAGAGTTCTCACAACTGAACCACGGCTAACACAGCTACTAACCTGGCCGTCCCTTTGGGGAAATGTCTGAAATCATAGTTTAATCTGCCTTTGGTGAGTGAAGTTTATAGATTTCCTGGCATTAGTGAATTTCTTGCTTCAGTCAGAAAAATATACATCATTCTTTCCCTGCTTTTTGACCTTTAGCTGTGTGAAGATGCTCAATGCACAGGCATAGAAAGATAAAAAACAATAAATCTTCTCTGTGCCTGTCAGGATAGAAATAAAACACAAAACATCCCAACTGGCTCCATTTTTCCACAAATAAATGTGGGCCAGAACTGTACACTCCCTGCCAGGAGGTTCTGATGTGGGGGCCTGGTCTTGATTTTATGCTGGGACAGGCATGGCCTTCGTGTAGGGGGTGTAGATTTCCCCTGCCTCTGCCCCAGTTAATGGCCACTTGATGTATTTTTTTCTGACTGAATCAACAAATTCACCAATGCCAAGAAATCTATAAACTTCACTCACCAAAGGCAGATTAAACTAGGATTTTATCCTGACAGGCACAGAGAAGATTCCCAACCCAGTCCCAATTTTTAGAGGGAACAGCTGAAATTGAAATTCATTTGGAAGGGAAGGGGACTCCATCAGAAGCCCCTTTCTGACCTGAGTGCCCTCCCCTCAGGGCTCAGTGACCTCTAGGCCTCATGCCCCTGCCCTATACCCTGAGATCCTGACCGCCCCTCAAGCCTTTCCTATTCCTTCCCCTTGACCCCTGTCATTTACCTTTTCCCCAGTTCCCGGCACTTTATTCCAGGCAAGATAAACGCAATATACTGCAGTTGCTGGAATCTGAAACAAAAGCAGAAAAATGCTGGAAAATCTCAGTAGGTCTGAAAGCATCTGTGGAGACGGAGTAGAGCCAACGTTTCAAATCTAGATGACCCTTCATCAGAGCTCTGACGAAGGATCATCTAGACTCGAACCGCTGGCTTTATTCCAGGCAGTTGGCCGCAATGCTTCTCCTGGCCACTGCAGCGCTGCTCCTGGAGTGATTGGAGAGCTGTTGACCAATATGGAGTCCTGCCTTCTGCCAGTCAACAAATGGCACCAAGCCAGCTAGAGTTGGCTGGATTGTGTTCTCTGGTGACTCTTCGAACGAGCCCCCGCTGTCTGAAATATTCTGTCCCCAATTTCCAAATCGTTTCTCCATCCTCCTCTTTCACTGACTCCAGTACCATTGTCTTGCAAAAGTGTAATCTCTGACTCATTGTAAACGAGATGCACTTGCAGATTAATAATTTGATTCCTGGATAGATTGCTTTAGGATAGAGGTTAAGCAGAGAAGGCAGGAACACAGTGCAGACTCACATTTTACATATCGAGTCATTTGGAAACCAATCTGGAATTGTTCTCCAGTGAATGCTGGCTCAATGTTACCTCAACATTGAAGTGAAAAAAAGCTTGTTTCAATGGGTGGAACAGCCAATTGAGAAACAGCTTAGAATGCTACTGGTAGACTTGATGCAACATACAATGGGAGCATAAGGGGTACCATTTCACAATGATTGTCAGTCTTGTCCAGGAGAATACCGAGGAGCTAAATTGAACACAGCAGGATAAAGGACAGAACTTACCCAACACAAGTGGAAGCAAACAGCCATTGAATTTTACAGGTTCAGCTAATTTTAGGGCCTGGAAAATGGCCTTCTGTGCTTCCAGGCCTGCAAAAAGAAAGTGTTGGAGTAAGATAGAGGTAACAAAGGCATAATTGAAGATTTTAGTGGTAAGTTGAGACAGGGCGTGGTCAGGCAACGTTACAGTGACAGGAATTCATGCTGCAACTGTACAAAACTCTGGTGCGGCCGCATTTGGAGTATTGCGTACAGTTCTGGTCGCCGTATTATAGGAAAGATGTGGAAGTGTTGGAAAGGGTGCAGAGGAGATTTACCAGGATGTTGCCTGGTATGGTGGTAAAATCGTATAAGGAAAGGCTGAGGGGCTTGAGGTTGTTTTCGAGAGAAGAAGGTTAAGAGGTGACTTAATAGAGGCATACAAGATGATCAGAGGATTAGAGAGGGTGGATAGTGAGAGCCTTTTTCCTCGGATGGTGTTGGCTAGCACGAGGGGACATAGCTTTAAATTGAGGGGTGAGAGATATAGGACAGATGTTAGAGGTAGGTTCTTTACTCAGAGTAGTAAGGGCGTGGAATGCCCTGCCTGCAGCAGTGGTGGACTCGTTAACGTTGAGAGCGTTCAAGTGGTTATTGGATAAACGTATGGATGATATTGGAATAGTGTAGATTAGAGGGGCTTTAGATTGGTACCACTGGTCGGCGCAACATCGAGGGTCGAAGGGCCTGTACTGCGCTGTTATGTTCTATGTTCTAGGAATAGATCGTCTTAGTGGTGGCGTGTACTTGAGATTGGAATCGCATCATAGAATCAGGTGGCCTATATTAGTACCCCAACATGTCAAGAAATTCTTAATCATTACTTTGGGGAGGCAGTGGCGCAGTGGCATCGTCACTGGACTAGTAGTCCAGAGTCCCAGAGCAAAGTTCTGGGAACCCATGTTCAAATTCCACCATGGCAAATGGTTAAATTTGAATTCAATAAAAATCTTGAATTAAGAGTCTAATGATGACCATGAAACCATTGTTGATTGTCATAAAAACCCATCAGGTTCACTTATGTCCTTTAGGGAAGGAAATCTGCCATCCTTAACTGGTATGGCTGGCATGTGATTCCAGACTCTCAATAACGTGGTTGACTCTTCAATGCCCTCGGGCAGTTAAGGATGGGCAATAAATGCTGGCCCAGCCAGTGACATGTTCTGTAAAATGAATTTTAAAAATCTGCTTTGTTTGGTCTCAATTCAGGATGAACCAAGGTTATGGACAGACTGGTTTAATCTCAGACTGTTGCCAGGGAGAGGACTAGAATTGGTTGCTAAGGAACAGAGTTTGGAGCAGGGACCAGAAACAGTGCCTTCAGTCCTCCCAATATTTCATTGGAAGAAATTTCTGATCACCCAGTGCCAGATGTCAGATAAGCATCTGATAATTTTGCATCAGTGAAGCAGTTGAGAGAGATGGTGGAGCTTTCGAGATAGGAGTCATTGGCATATATGTGAATAACTAATGCTGTTCCTTCACTGTCGCTGGATCAAAAACTTGGAACTCACTCCCTAACAGCACTATGGATTTACCTACCATAGATAGACTACAACAGTCTACAACAGTTCATGAAGGTGGCTCACCATGTTCTCAAGGGCAATTAAGAATGGACAGGGAAATCTTGTTTGACAATTTATTAGAGATTTTTGAGAATGTAACTAGAAGGGGATAGATAATGGGGAACCAATAGAAGTAGGATACATGGATTTCCAAAAGACATTCAATACCCGCCTATACAAAAGGCTGATGGGCAAAATAAGGGCTCATGGGGTTGGGAGTAATATATTAGCATGGATTGAAGATTGATTAATAGATAGAAAACAGAGTGGGGCATAAGCAGGACATTTTGAAGTTGGCAGTCTATGAATAGTGGAGTGCCACAAGATCAGTGCTGGGGACTCAGCCAATTACAATCTATACTCATGACTTAGACAAAGAAACAGAGGATAATGTATTTAAGCTTGTTGATGATACCAAACTTGCTGGAAGGTAAGCAGTGACGAGGATAGAGAGAGGCTGCAAAGTGGTATAGATAAGTGAAGTGAGTGGTCAACAAGATGGAATACAATGTGGGAAAGTGTGAGCTTATTCACTTTGGTTATAAGAATAAAAAAAGCAATTTTTTTTAAAGATGAGAAACCGCAAGTGTTGATGTTCAAAAAGATTTGGGTGCGCTTGTACAATCTTGCAAATCATAGAATCCCTACAGTGGAGAAGGAGGCCATTTGGCCCATCAATCCTGCCCCAACAACAATCCCACCCAGGCCTTAATCTCGTAACCCCACGTATTTACCCTGCTCATCTCCCTGACACTAAGGGGCAATTTAGCATGGCCAATCAACCTAATCCAAACAACTTTTGACTGTGGGAGGAAACCGGAGCATCCGGAGGAAACTCATGCAGACATGGGGAGAACATGCAAATTCTGCACAGTGACCCAAGGCCAGAATCGAACCCGGTTCCCTGGCGCTGTGAGGCAGCAGTGCTAACCACTGTGCTGTCGTGCTGTTCTAGGAATGCAAAAAGTTAGCATGGAAAGTGTAACAAGCAATTAGGAAGGCAAGGGCATTTTGGCTTTTATTTCAAGAGGATTGGAATCCAAGAATAAAGAAGACTTGCTGGAGTTGCACAGGTTTTTAGAGAGACCACATCTGGAGTGCTGTGTGCAATTTTGGTCTTCACATTTGGGAAAGGAAATATTTTCATTGGATGCGGTACAGCGATGGTTCACTACATTGGTCCCTGTGATGAGGGTTGAGTAAATTGGGCTTATATTCTCTGGAGCTTAGAAGAATGAGAGGCGATCTCAATGAAACTTACATAATTCTGAAGGGATTTGATAGAGTGGACATGAAAGATTGGTTCCCCTAGCTAGGGAATCTAAAACATGGGGGGGGGGGCACAGTCTCAGGATAAGGAGCCAGTCATTTAGGACACATGAGGAGAAATTTCTTCACTCAAAGAGTTGTGAATCTTTGGAATTCTCCATCTCAGGGTTGCGGATGCTCCATCAATATATTTAAGGCTGGGATGGACAGAGCATTGGTTTCTCAGGGAATTAAGAGATATGGGAAGTGGGTGAGAAAATTGAGTTGAAGCCATGATAATATTGAATGGAAGATGGGCCATGTGATCGACTTCTGCTCCTATATCTTATGTTCTTATGACAACAAATGTTGGCCTTGTCAGTGTACTCACATCTCACGGATTAATAAAAAATATTCGGGAGAAGGATCTTGTGGCATATAAACACCAGCATAGGCCAAATTTTGTGTGACAGATTCAATGCAAAATTCAACTTTTTATTCGAAGTGACACTAAATGAAGAGAGCACACAAAAGCGTGCCCATCTGTCTTTGTCTGCCTGTCTCTCTGTCTTCTCCTTATATTGATCCATTACTTAAAGATCACAGAACACAAAACAAAAGCTGCAAGCGTGACAACAGAGTACTGTTATTTGTCTCTCAGATACATGCAATTATTTCTCGGGTTAAAAGAAATATATTTTACCTCAGGGAAATGTTTGATACAAGCACTCTGGTTTCTCAAGGTGATTTTGGGAAAAGCTATTGAGCAGCAATTGTTAAAATGTAAAGAAACATATCCCATTTTGATTAAAACATTTACACATGCTGGTACACAAGGCTCATTGTGTACACAATTCTCATTGCAATCAGTCAAGGTAAAAAAAAAATCACATTCAGTGAGGAGCTGAAGACATCAAGCCCAAACTTTCACAAAGGCATTAAACACAAATGACAATTTAATGTTTGCACAGTTATTGTGAAATCAGGTATTAAATTTTTCCCCTTTTTTATGGACAATTGAAATTTCACTTACTAAGAAGAAATACAGTCTTGGAGAAGTTTTCAGGAAACATTTAAATGATTAATAGGAACATGGAGACCTGAGTCCCACAATAATATACTTTAAACCATAAAAGAGCAGCTATTGCTTGTCACACAGTGCGGCATTTATCACTGATGCTTTCTTTCACTTAGTCACTTATGCAAATAACAGATGCTACAGATATCAATGATGTACATGTCTCTCCATGTGTCCAATTTAATGTTTATGGGGAGGCAATAGTGAGGTAGTATTACCACTGAACTAGTAATCCAGGCACCCAGGGTAATGTTCTAGGGACCCAGGTTCAAATCCCACCATGGCAAGATGGCGAATCAATAAAAATCCATAAGTAAAACTTTCATGATGACCATCAAACTATTGTCGATTATCATAAATTCCCATCTGGTTCACCAATGCCCTTTAGGGAAGGAAATCTACCATCTGATCTGAACTGACCTACGTGTGATTCCAAATCCCCAGCAATGCGGTCAACTCTTAACTGCCCTCAGAAATGGCCAAGCAAGCCATTCATAGAATTGTAGAATCCTTACAGTGCAGAAGGAGGCCATTCGGCCTATCGAGTCTGCACCGACTCTCCGATAGAACATTTTACCTAAGCACCCCCCACCCCACTCCCCCACTCCCACCCTATCCCAGTTACCCCACGCATTTACCCTACCAATCCCCCTAACCTACAGATCTTGGAACACTAAGGGGCAATTTAACATGGCCAGTCCACCTAACCTGCATTGGACTTGTACTCAGTTGAAGGGCAATTAGGGATGGGCAATAAATGGCCAGTGATGCCCACATCTATTGAGTAAAAAAAATTGACTGATAAATATCCTTCCTTGGATTTACAAATTGATTGCGAAGATAAAAAGTGAGGAAAATTCCCCGAGTGCTGCTTTTTTGGGACTTGACCATTTCATTGAGTCCCAAGCAGCATGTGGGATTCTGAAACACCATTAGAAACTTAACAAGGTCAGACTGGAAGTTTAAGTTTAATTTTATTTATTAATCACAAGTAGGTTTACATTAGCACTGCAATGAAGTTACTGTGAAAATCCCCTAGCCGCCGCATTCCGGCGCCTGTTCAGATACACTGAGGGAGAACTTAGCATGGCCAATGCACCTAACCAGCACATCTTTGGAGTGTGGGAGGAAACCAGAGCACCCGGAGGAAACCCATGCAGACACAGAGAGAACATGCAGACTCCGCACAGACAGTGACCCAAGCCAGGAATCGAACCCGGGTCCCTGGTGTTGTGAGGCAGCAGTGCTGACCACTGTGCCACCGTGCCATCCTACCCACTTGTCTGACAATAATGGAGAAGATGCAGAGGTACAATCAGTCCAACTCCAAGAAGAATTGAGCTACAATGGTCAAAGAGAGACTTAAAAGCTGCCCTGTGTGTTTTATATATGGTAAATGAAGCAATGTTGCGCTGGATACCACATCCCTCAGTGGAAAATCCTCTTATCTGGGGCTGGTTATAGAGAAATACAAACATCTAAGGTAAGAGAGATACTAAGTTCTTCAGTCAACATTGTTCCATGTTGAACTGAGAACAAACCAGGCAGGGCGCGTTAATGATTAAGAATTTCTTGACATCATAGGACAATCATATAAGCTGTGACATCGATATTTTCAGATTGTTATCAAACTTGGAAAAGCAATTCTATTTGGAAAACACAGCGGGAACAAACACAGCTAAAAAATTCAATACTGCAAATTCCAGACCAAATTGAACTAAATTACTGTACACCAATTGGATTCAGCTTTTCAAGAGGTTTAGAGTGGAATCTATTCCAAGTACAATTGTTGAAGCACACTATCGAATGGATAATGATCATTAAGACAATGATCATTGGGAAGAATGCTCGATGTAGCACACAACAAAAGCTGCCTTTCTTCTTGTGATTCCAATACTCGCTGGATAAGACAATTAGAGGGGATGGAAAATTAAATGAGTCAGATCTTTATGGATAAGTTAACAAAATTGCCAAATGTGGGAACTGTGCCAAGAGATTGTAGTGAGGCAAATGTGCCAATTTCTTAAAAAAACACAAAAGTATATTCAACATTTCATTCAATTTGCTTAAGGTGGAAGTCAGTGGTCATATCATTAGGCTAGTAGTCAAGAGACCCAAGCTAATGACCTGGGGACATGGGTTCAAATCCCATCACAGCTGGTAGAATTTAAATTCAATTAATATATATGAAACATAAAGTTAGTCTCAGTGACCATGACATCATTGATTGTTGTAAACATCACTCTAGTTCATGAATATCCTTTAGGGAAGGAAATCTGCCATCCTTACCTGGCCTGGCCTACATGTGAATCCAAGGCCAGAATTTTATGGTTCGCACACCCCACCACTGCTACTTCCATGTCCCTCACTACCCAGGGGCTACACTGGCCTCTGCACTCTCAGCATGGTCATCACTACTGGTTTCCATTTTCGGACACCGGTAGTGATTCCCACTGGCTTGACAGCGAATTTGGAAGTAGTGGCAGAATGCCGTTTTTGAATATTTAAATGTATATTAATCCATGGTAACCAGGTTCTTGTCCCTGCTGGGTGTAAATGTGATGACGTCGACTGCCAGTACATTGACACTGGACACCAGTCACCTGACAAAATTCCTTGGTGATTTTTAGTCCAGTTCCCATTCAGTTTCCTACAATACTTTCCTTCTCTCCATTTAACACCTACTGGTCTAAAGATTGCCTAATTACATTACACAATTTTATTCCATTATCTAGCCACATTCATTTGCATCCGCGACATAATTCTCCAAAGTGCATCATAATCGTTCACAGACTCATCCCTTCTTTGCAAAGTGGGGGGGGGGAGGTGGTGGGGTGGTGGCAGAAAGGTTTCATTCTGAGATCTCCTTGGCACAAATCCCACTATGGCGCTCTCGCAAGGTTTCCGGTCATAACGGGATTTGCATCTGCAGTGAATGAGGCTGGAAAATTGCCCTCCACATCTACAACAATGGGGTTAACTCTTTACTGCCCTGTGAAATGGCCCAGCAAGCCAATCAGTTCAAAGGGCAATTAGGGATGGGCAATAAATGCTGGTTTTTAACCACTAAATTTTCACTTTGCTGTTTACTTTGAGAGCATGATTCAAACTGTTGGATATTTCAAACATTCTTTGGCTACCAAGTGTTTAAACTATCTGAATGAACTTGTGAGTTCGCATTGGTGATTTAGAAGGTATTCTGAGAGAAAACAGAAAGAAAAATCAAGGAAAAGTGAAAATAAAATATTCACTGGGAATAGATCACATTTGAGAAGACTTCTGGAGTTGTTTCAGGGTAGAAATAAGTTTGTTTACCTGGAGTTTAATTACCAAACCTAGAATTGGCAATAATTTGATAAAGTAACAAATAAGGAAATTATTAAGCATAGGGTATTGTACTGGATATCGCTGGTGGTGCAGTGGTTAGCACTGCTGCCTACCAGCATCATAGGTCCGGGTTCAATTCTGGCCTAGTCTGTGTGGAGTTTGCATGTTCCCTCGTGTCTGCGTGGGTTTCCTGCGGGTGCTCCGGTTTCCAAAGATGTGCGGGTTAGGTTGATTGGACATGCTGAATTGACCCTTAGTGTCAGAGGGATTAGTAGGGTAAATATGTAGGGTTATGGGTATAGGGTCTGGGTGGGATTGTGGATGGTACAGACTCGATGGGCCAAATGGTTTCCTTCTATACTGTAGGGATTCTATGATTCCATCTAAGTGGCTTGGTTAAAGAATACAAAGGGCAATTTCATTAAGGCAACAGTTTCTGTAGGATTGAGGTGATTATTGGGTGCCACAGAGAGTCATGAGTCAACACATTAATGATTTGGAGGAAAGAACTAGTTTGCTAATGATACCAAATGGAGAGAGCTCAAATATTAGGTACCAGTCGCAGAGAGATTTGGACAGTCTTGAGCATTGAGCCAAGAGTTAAGTGATGTTGTTTAATATGGAGGAAAACCAAGTCAGCAAGAAGGGAAATGGAAACAGCAGGAGAAAAAACATAAGTGAGAAATGAAAGGGAATGTATTGGGGTGATTGTGAAATCAACAGCACAGTGTGTAGGTATGGTGAGAAAGATATGGTGATGTCCAGCTCCTGAATTACAACACAACTCCAAGAAGCGATGGCTGGCCGCTATAAGCATTGGTTTACCCATAGCTTGATCAATGTGTACAATGTGGGTGCAGTACCACGGGGTGGAGAGGAACTACAAAGGAGGACACTTGGATTGATAAGCGGGATTGAGCATCTGAGCCAAGACGATGTATTAAGGGGACTAAAGGTGTTTAACGTTGAAAAATACTAAATGTACAGGTGTTTTTCTTCAAGAGAATAGTTAAATGGATCCTAAAAATGTTTTCCAATAGTAAAACTTCAGAAAACTAGATAATAATTTCAAACCTATGACAAAAAACATGAATACATTAAGGTGCTCCCACAGGTATTGATAAATGTATGAAACCAATTAGCGATGGAGGTATGGGAGGTTGATGGATACATTTTAGATCAGCAGGGGCTACAGTTAGAATCACGACAATGCAGAAGGAGGCCATTCGGCCCATCGAGCCTGCACTGACAACAATCCCACCAAGCCTCTATCCCTGTAATGCCACATATTTACCCTTCTAGTCTCCCTGACACTAATGGACAATTTACCCTGATGAATGCAGCTAACCCGCACATCTTTGGACTGTGGGAAGAAACCAGAGTACCCAAAGAAAACCCATGCAGACACAGGGAAAATGTGCAAATTTCACAATGGCAGTGACCCGAGGCCATACTAACCACTGTGCCACCATGCCGCCCTTGATCAGTTGTTTATTCTGGGCCTGCATAGCAGGAGTGTCCAAACTGAAGTTCAGTTATGTGATCCACAGTCCACGCATTCAAGTTGGCTTGTCCTGTTTAAATTTTGTGTACAACAGCATTGTTGTGTCACTGATGGATAAACTAAAATAGAAACACTGGAACACAGGCGTGTGCAATGTAAATGGCAACAGGTTATTTTAATCTTTAGAAATAATTCAAGGTTCCATGGTACAAGTGGCCCATAAATTCACAAAGCCTGGATACTTCTGAAGCATAGATCCATTTCTGAAATGAAACCAAGACAGATGAATGGGTTAAAAGTCTGTCGAGTCATTCCTGATATCCCACAACTTGCTTGACAGCCCTCAGGAATTGTCAGCAGCTTTTTTTGTCTGCCTTCCTCAGCTGTACTACTCATGACTGCGAGAGTGACTGCCCAGAGTTATAACACCTAATGGATACAGAGACCTTATTCTATCTCCTTTCTCTTCTGAAGTCTGTATAAATTTGCAGTGTCATCTGAGGAAACTTGAAGCATAAGAATCTCTGTGAAACCAAGTGGCAAAGAACAACATGGCGACTTCTCTCCAGGTGTCCTGACCAATATCTATCCCTCGAACAACACTAAAATACATTCATCTCATTGCTGCTCGTGAGAGTTTGGTCTGAAAGTTGGCTGCGAGGTTTGTTCATATAACAGTGACTGACTTCAAGATGGGAACAGTGTTTTATAAATGCAAACTTTTATTAAAAAATCATAAATTATCAATGTTCTCCCTCTGTATGGTGTTCGATTGCATTTCCTCATATCCTTCCCATCTTTGGAGCAACAGATTCTCAAGTAATTAACCCCAATTGCACATTATTGATATGTATATTTACTCATGGCACAAGGTGCAATCTTTCCATTATCAGGTACTCTGCTCATCTTTTTCCTAGGCTTCAAACATTTAAAATTTAGGATTAGAGCTCCCAGATTTCCCAGCCTGCCCCAGTGACTCAGATCGGTTAGTCTCTTTGTCCATCCACAATCCTCGAGATTCAGAACCTAGTTGCGTTATGCTCTCGACTGCCAGTACACTGACACTGGACACCAGTCACCTGACCAAAATTCCTTGGCGATTTTTAATCCAGTTCCCATTCATTTTCCTACAATACTTTCTCTCTATTTTCCAAATACAGGTCTAAACATTTCCTAATTACGTTACACAATTTTATTCCCATTATCTAGCCACATTCATTAGCATCCACTACATAATTCTCCAAAGTGCATCATAATCATTCACAGACTCAACCCTCCTTTACAAAGTGTCTTCACCCACAGGTTAAATTCAGTTCGCTCACCAGCTTCACATCACCTCAGCTCAGCTCAAATCATAGAATCCCTACAGTGCAGAAGGAGACCATTTGGCCAATCGAGCCTGCACTGACACTCCGATAACAATCCCATCCAGGCCCTATCCCCGTAACCACACATATTATATGACACCCAACAGGAGACATGCACATTCCCTCAGCACAATGTGGTTGCAGTCAAGAGTTAACTGTTATGCATGTTAGGCGCATGTCCCTTTAAGCGAGTGGGTCAGATGACCTGGGGTACAAGCTCCACCCTGGAATTCTCCGGATGTTCACGTTCCACCGCTGCTGCCAGCAAGAACAGAGAATTTCGCACTCAACGACATCTCCGTTCACTGCAGTGGGACCGAAGAATCCCATCGGCGTGAATGGCTGAAGAATCCCACCAGAGGGATGGCCTCACAAGTTATTGATACCTAAAAAAAATAGATGACCACCATCCTTGAGAAACCAGTTAGAAACTGATCATGCCCACCTAGACCAATCACGGATTAAGAAATTAGCCTCACCTCATTTGGGCCAATTAGAATGCAATAACAGCATTGATCACACGATGAGTTGTGACTTGGAATGAGTTAATAAGCAGAAGCTTTCATCGAGCAAGTAGCGCAGCAAGTGACTGCTGTCCAGAGAGAAGGACAAGTTACTGAGAGAGAAATCAAGTGTCGTCCTGCACTCAAAGTTGAACTGGAAGGCAAGAGCCATAGTACGCTATTCAAGTCCTGCCCTGATTTTAAGAGGTATACAACTTACTAAAGATTTCCTGAGTTACTTCACTAAACTGTCTCTTGCCTAAATGGTTAAAGTCGCAAATGAACGTGATTTGTTGTGTCAGAGCACAAAGCAAAGGTTGAAATAGCTCAGTACAAACCATGTTCATTTCAATTTATTCCTGACCAGGCTTCTGAATTTTAAACACAGCAATTGCGAAACACAGCAATTGGTGAGTAACATGGCAAGCGGGGGAAAGCAAGAACCATAGCTGCAGACTGCATGTGTGGACAGCCCAGGCTTCATTTGGTGTTGGATGCTCTGGTCTGATCACATTGTTTAACAGCATTCAGATGGTCCCTTAATGTTTGCCAACATTTTCGCAGCCAGACCAACTAATCAGGCAAATGACAGGACCACAGGAGACAAATTAAGGCAAATCAGTGAACTTTGCATGATTTCTGAAGTTAATAAAAAGTCTTAAAGAATATGAGACCAGGTACAATTTTTCCTCATTTCACATCACTCCTGTCTCAGTCAGAAGGTTATGGGTTCAATCCCCACTCCAGAGACTTGAGCACAAAAGTCCAGGCTGACACTCCAATGCAGTACTGAGGGAGTGCTGCACAGTCAGAGATACTGTCTTTCTGAATGAGGCATTAAACTGAGATTCCTGCTACTCTATCCGGTGAATGTAAAGGACCCCAGGAAAGGCAAGCGAGTTCCCTCAGTAACCTGGCCAAATATTGCTTTCACAGTCAGAGTTCGCACATGGGGTGATATATTGGTGGGGGATACAAGGTGCCCTCACTAGCATCTAGACTTTTCCTAAACAAACTTTGGATGAGTTTTGACCAAAAGTCCTGAGCAGTAGATAATCAATGTTTGATTTCTCTCCTTATTGTGGTCGGGATGTTGCAGTCTTAGCTGCTGGCTAACTTCACACCAATGGCAATCACTGTGAATAAATGAAGACCAATGTTTTGATTCCTCTTGAATTGTTTACCCGCACAGTCCTTTGCAAAAGGGTTCCTCAAATGTTTTCTCGCCAGCGAATGAAAAATAAGCAGCTCCTGAACAAATTGCTCCTCTTGCTGCTATTGCGATGTGAAGAATTACCACTGTCCAAATACCATTTGACTCATCGTAAATTATACAATTCATTTCCGTATTTTCCTCCTCATGGCTGCTCCGACACACATTGCCTTATTAATCTGCAAGGTGTGTGAACAATCTTTAGAATCCATTTCATGGCGAGTTAGATTCAGTGTAACGGACACTGTAAAAGGACAATTCCTCAACTTCAGGTAATGGGGGAGGGAGGGGGGGAAATGGTTACCAACCAAACTGAGCCTAGCTGGTATATGCGCAACAAATCATGTGCAAAAAATAGATTTTCCAGGGCTGTACTGCACTTATTTATCTTTGATAAATAGCTAAATTGCCTGAGCTCATGTAAAAATGCATATTATGCTTTTGTGTAAACACAACATGTAAATAACCTAACACAAAGCATTATACGATTCTATTGTGATTTAATTGCCAATATATAAACTGCCAGGAATGAAGACTTTGTCATAGATCTGCTTCCATGACATGTGCCATTTGTTTGTGCTTGGATTGGAGACTGCAACCACAGCAGTAAAGTGGGTAATACATTACCAGCCCCTGGAATACACAGGAAAGCTGCTACTGAACCTTCATTAAGTTAATGACGAGCTAATGATTTCTGGATCAGCCTGACCAGAGCTTTAAGTTCCTCCTTCAGATCGCAACCACTCCAAATTAAAGGCCACTTGAACCATCTGTTATCTCCAATGCTTCTCATGGTAGCCAGAAATGTAAGCTGAACAATAAAGGCCCAGGAAATAAATTTCACAACAGCCCTCAAACCATCTATAATGTTTTTTATGCATTTACTGGTACAATGAGATCCTCCCCTGCTGTCACTAACACTCCATCTCTGCAGATTCACCAGACACTGCATAAAGTCCAGAACATTCCAGTCTCCCTTTTTATGCATAATGGTCATCTGTTTGGATTAAGCACACATTCGAGCAGCTTTAACTTGTTCACTGCAAACCGATGGTTTTTATGAAGAGACCAAGTTTCTGAAGCCAAAATGAGTGCTTCTGGCATGTCCCAAATTAACAATTGCTCCCTAACTGTGTGGAAGTGAAATAATCTTGTGAGACAGATATTGGGTGAAATCTTACCAAAAAACGGCAGTGTTGTTTCCTCCACAATTTTAGAAAATATTCTAATTTTCCTTTCATATAAAGTGAATAATTCCATACTCCATCATGTTGAATTCCATTTTCCCACAGCTTTGCGCACTCACTTAGTCTGTCAATATCACCTTACACCAATGCTCCAAAGATCAAAGGTCCCAGAGATGCAACTGGTAATTTGATGGAGGGTTGGTGTAATTGGTTCTCTTCCCACACCTATGTTTCCATATATTCTTGGAACATGTGTTTAAACTGTCACCAGAGGCTTATAACATGAGGGTCTGGTGTGGCTGACCAGGTCTCTCTCCCGCTCTTACCAACTTCCATTGGCGTGTTTTGATACTCAATCTGTTGGCACCTTCCTTGGCTAACAAGTCCTGGAGTGGGACTTGAATCTGGAGCTTCTGGCTCAGAGGCAGGGCACTACTCACTACACCACTAGAACTCCTTCAGTGGCTGATAATAAATATGAAGGCTCACATCTCATTAGGGCCCAGCTTATCTTCTAATATTTGGACACTGCAAATTTTAACTATCACCTAGATAACATATTTTGATACTCTGGTTAACTTTTTCCTTAATAAAACAGCTCTTCTTGGTGCTAAGGTCTCTCCAATAGGGAAGGATACATGGCTCTGTCTCTGGTATCCTGTAGGTGAGGGTGTACACCATTATGCCATGTACTCATGGCTTTATCTTGTTATCCTGTTCCCTCCCAATCCCTGAAATATCCTTTCATTCTTTGTATTTTTGATGGTGCCATTTGTAATGAATAATCGAAACCAACTGTGTTGGTGTTCTCTTGTCTCTTTCTGTATATGTGGAAAAATTATGCTGTACCAATTCTTGAGGGTTTGTTGCGTTGTTTGTAGAAATGAAGAAAAATTTTCAGTAAAAATATATTTCTAAAGAACTATCTCTAATTTCCAAAATAAGCTACATGGCGGCCTAGATTCAGATAAAACTGGCTTCCATCTGGAAATTTGTGTAAGAAAAGATATAAGTGTAAGGTAATGCACTTGGTCAGGATAAACAAGGTAAAGGAATATATGATGACCCTGGGAAACAGCGAGGATCAGAGGGACTTTGGTGTGCATGTAAACTGTTCCCTTAAGGTAGCAGGACAGGTGGCTAAAGTGGTTAAGAAGGCATATGGTATAAGAACATAAGAAATAGGAGCAGGAGTAGGCCATCTGGCCCTTCGAGCCTGCCCCGCCATTCAACAAGATCATGGCTGATCTGAAGCGAATCAGTTCCACTTACCCGCCTGCTCCCCATAACTCCTAATTCCCTTATCGATCAGAAAACTATCTACCCGTGATTTAAACATATTCAACGAGGAAGCCTCCACCACTTCAATGGGCAGAGAATTCCAGAGATTCACTACCCTCTGAGAGAAGAAGTTCCCCCTCAACTCTGTTCTGAATCGGCCCCCCCTTATTTTGAGGCTGTGCCCTCTAGTTCTGGTTTCCCTTCTAAGTGGAAAGAATCTCTCCACCTCTACCCTATCCAGCCCCTTCATTATCTTATATATCTCTATCAGATCACCCCTCATCCTTCTAAACTCCAACGAGTACAGACCCAATCTGTTTAATCTCTCCTCATAAGCTACACCCCTCATCTCCGGTATCAACCTGGTGAACCTTCTCTGCACTCCCTCCAAGGCCAATATATCCTTTTGCAAATAAGGGAAATATAGGCAAATACTTGCCTATATTAGCCAAGGCACAAAGTTTAAGAACAGGCAGGTTATGCAGGAAGTATATAAAATGTTGGTTAGACCACAGTTGGAGTATTGTGCGCAGTTCTGAAATCCACATTATAGGAGAGATGTGACAGCAATGGGAAGGGTGCAGAGGAGGTTTACCAGGATTTTGCCTGGGCTGGAGGGTTGTCATTATGAAGAGAGATTGGATAGATTGGCATTGTTTCCCTTGGAGCAGAAGTGACTGGAGGGGACATGACAGAGATGTATAAACTTATGAGGGACATAGATAGAGTAGATAGGAAGAAACATTTCTCCTTGGTGAAGGAATCAGTGATTAAGGGGCACAGATTTAAGGTAAGGGGCAGGAGGTTTAGAGGGGATATGAGGAAAATAATTTTCACCTAAAGGGTGGTGGAAGTCTGGAACTCACTCCCTGAAAAGGTGGTGGAGGCACAGACCCTCATGTCATTTAAGAAATATTTAGATGTATGCCTTGGCATCGCATGTGCACAAGACGATGGGCAAAGTGCTGGAACATGGGATTAGAATAGTTAGCTGGCTTGTTTTTTGACCAGTGCTTACATGGTGGGCGGAAGGCTTTTATCTGTGCTGTAGACTTTTTTGACTTTAAGACAGCTTCCATTTCGCCATTATTATTTTAAACCCTGGCATAAATTCAAGACAGAAATTTCTCTATTAGCCAAAGGATGTAACCTCTTCATCATGTTGAAATCATGTAATTTTCACATTTAACTTACAATGTGGCACATACATTGTCACTGTCTAATTTTGGACTGGAAGGTTCACTGTTAGAGCTGACTGATCAGAAAACCTCTTTTTCCTTTGTTCTTTCATGGGATGTGGGTGTGACTGGCAAGGCCTGCAGTTGTTGCCCAACCCTAGTTGCCCTTGAACCGAGTGTCTTGATCAGTCATTTCAGAGGGCAGTTAAAAATCAACCATATTGCTGTGGATCTGGGGTCAGATGTAGGCCAGACCAGGTAAGGACAGCAGCTTTCCTTCCCCAAAGGACATTAGGGAACCAGGTGAGTTTCTTATGACAATTAATGATTGTTTCATGGTCGCCATTCCAGGTTTTATTAATTGAATTCAAGTTCTACCAGCTGTGCAGGTAGGAATTGAACCCACATCCCCTGAGCCTGGGCCTTTGGATTACCAATCCATTACCACCCAAACCTGCAAGTCAACCAAAAATCTCACATTCAAGATATTCACATTACCAAGTAGGGAAGGCAGTGGCACAGTGGTATTGTCACTGGACTAGTAATCCAGAAACCCAGGGTAATGTTCTGGGGACCCGGGTTCAAATCCCACCATGACAGATGGTGAAATTTGAATTCAATAAATGAAATCTGGAATGAAATGTCTCGTGATGACATCTGGTTCACTAATGTCCTTTAGGTAAGGAAATCTTACCAGGTCTGGCCTACAGTGGGTGTGACTCCAAATCCACAGCAATGCCTTCTGAAATAGAGGGCAGTTAGGGACGGACAATAAATGCTGACTCATTCAGCAATGCTCACATCTCATACATTAATTTTAAAAAATGACATGTCCTGACCTCTTAATGTGCCTTTGTTTCCCAGAAGTACTAGGCAGTGAATTTGCAATTTCTGAGCTCTCCACTGTTTGTTGTCCATTGTAGTATGTCATTGAGACAGAGATCTGAACCCGTGGTGTTGCTGTGGGTTAGGAGGACTCAGTAAATAATGGTTACCTTCGAGCAACTTGGGAGTTCACCACCCACCGTTCCACTTTGACAAAATTAAACATCACAAGTGGACAATACCCATTGCACAGAAAGTTTAGGAAATAGAAAATCATTCTGCCAATAGCCTGAACATTTGTAACTGTCAACAGAAGGAAAAGAATGATGGATGGTTATTTCCCCTGAAGAAGCGTGGAGGGATTAGCACAAACCATCTACTCATGTCTCGTCTGCAACTGTGTAGGCATCGCTCTGGAACTGATTGCAGCTTGGCTCTCATCTCGTATATATCAATCAGTTCTGGATCCTAAAGTGCCGACCAGACTTGAATACAATTCCTACCATGGGGCAGCACATCATTTGCTCTTGGCTGTGCTTGTCAACAACAAACTTTCCCTTCCAGTAGCAAAATCAATTAGAATCAAAGCAAGACTGATGACCTGAGTGGGAAAGAAGACTAAAATTGGGATTCAGAGACAATGGTTTGGAATTCTGCCAGCAGAATCTTGTGTGTGCTTGGAATGCTGATGGAGACAACTGGGGGAAAAAATGCCTCAGCATTTGGCTCATTAGTGTACACTTAACTTAAGCTCCATGTACATTTTACACACTCATAAGTTATGGCTTCAGAATCAAGCAATTTTTAAATTTATAATATTTATAATATTTTTCTCCCTATTGGAGGAAAACGATGTAGTATTCAGGCCTACAAATTAACATGTCAAGAGAGGACCACACATTTAGCCATGTTGATGTTCTTCTGTAGTATTATGACTTTTGTTCCCCAAGCAGCATTTCCCACGCCCCACCCCCTTCCCCAACCTCCATCATTTTGGAGGTGGTTAGCTCATTACAACAAAAGACGGATGTGACAAATAATGGAAACATCAATTACTGCCATCCAATATTTCCAGATCAACTGTCGCAGGTATAAATGGGGAGTTTAACGCTCTCAAATTTAACCCAACACTCAGTATATCAGCTGCTGTACATTCCACAAGCAAGGTAATCAGCAATTTGAACTAAATTATGGACAATGTCATGTTGGGGGTTTGGAATAAATATTCTGTCTGTTCCTTGGATCTCCCCAGCCTCTAATTTTCAATCTGTTAGGAATGATGGGTTGGGAAGAGCAGTAATGAAAAACCTCAGTGAAAAAAATTTCATCCTCTGAGCTTAAACTGGATTTGACTTCAAATCACAAGTGAAATACCAATGTTCCAATTCTCTTCCCGCACCTAGTAGTGCACTGAGGTAAACTTCCATCTGTTTTCATAGCTAGTAATTCCCAGAACAGGTCATTAATCTGTCGCCAGGGGCTTATAGCTTATAGCCACTCCACATCAAGCTTGGCTGACCAGGAGTCTCTCCCACTCTTACCGCCGGCCACTGGCATGTTTGGAAGGATTTGCAGGTTGACGCACTTGACCTGTTTGACCGCGTTATGTACATACCTTCCTTGGCCATCAAGTCCTGGGGTGGGACTCAAACCTGGAGCTTCTGGCTTAGAGGCAGGAATGCTACCCTCTGCATTACAAGAAATGTCAGTGTGCTAATCAATTTTTCCTGGTACCATCCCAAGAGTCCAAAATTGGAAAAGCACCATTTGTTGAATCCTCAGATCCGATCATGATATGTGATATTAGTGCTCCAGCTTGCATCTTCATTGGTCAAGTGATACCGATATTAAGTCCCACTAGTCTCTAGTTGCCTTTGTTGCCAAGGGGGTCACTTTGGAAGCTTGTTCCCGGATATCCACCATTGATGCCTTTAGCCCAGACAAACGAGGGCATAAGATGCCATTTGAGAAAGATATATATCCATTGTATTCCTCTCCAGTGCGACTCCACGGCCTTCACTTAACTACACCTTCATTCAGAGAATGAATGAAGGATGAAAGCAAATTTCTGCAGTTGCTGGAAATATGAAATCAAAATAAAAACTGCTGGAAACATTAATCAGGCCAGGCAGTATCGTATAGGGAGAGGGAATGAGAGAGAGAGAGAGAGAGAGAGAGAGGCAGATGGAATTTGGCAACCAAACCAGCAACCTTTCAGTGTGCAGAACTGAGAGTCAGTAAACCATTATATCAACTGACTCTAACCTTAACATTTAAAATCGCTGTTGCAATTTTTCTATAATCAGAACAGAGCCATACAAACCAATTGTTGCTTTGAAAATCCAGTCTTCATGTTTCTTAAAACAGCTACCAAATTGCTTCCTTCCTCTAACACAAGGATATGAAATCAATACATCAATTAATGGGAGGTGAAAGGTTTCAGTTATGTGACCTTGTAAAATCCGGACTAACCGATACAGTCCGTGCTTGCTCACACAAGAATCATTACATTAAATGTTCATAATTTGACAAATAGCTTTATTTGAAAACTCCAAGACCATTTTTATCGGAAAAGTTGAAGGAACATTACCTTTGTAATAATCAATGTCAGTGAATGAGAGAGATTCTTATGGTGCCATTGTCCCCCCCCCCCCCCCCCCCCTCCCCAGGCACCACCATACATTTATTGACTCTTCTTCAGTCTAGGTCCTTGGAGTATTGAACCTGCCCTGTCAGTAATGGGCTGTCAATAAATATATTGCAACAGTTGCTGGAATTTTCTGTTTCTTTTCATAGGCAGCACTGTCCCAAAGTGCAATGCCACTTACCATCAATCAGCTCAGCTCAGCACTATATCCTCGGTAAGCACTCCACTCAGCACTGTTAATCACCACATTGGGTGCTGCTCCACTGCTTTGCGAAACATTAAAGCTGTGCCTCCGAGAGTTCAGTGGGCAGCCCTGTTATTCAGCCATAAAGACCGGGATATTTCTTTTAAATTCATTTGTGAGATATGGGTGTTAATGGCATGGTCTGCATTTCCTCGCTACCCAATCTACACTTCAGGAGGTGGGGTGAGGGGGTGAGCTATCTTCTTGAACTATGTAAAAATCCATGTGGTGCGAATAAATCCACAGTGCTGTTAGGGAGGGTGTTTCAGGATCTTAACCCAGCGAATGTGAAGGAACGGTGATATATTTCCAAGTCAGGATGGTGTGTGACTTGGAGGGGAATTTGAAGGTGGTGGTGTTCCCAGGTGTCTGCTGTCCTTGTCCTTTTAAGTATGGAGGTACCCATTTGGAAGACGCTGTTGAAGGAGCTTTGACAAATTGTTGTAGTGCATTTTGTGGATGGTACAGGCTGCTGCCACGTTGCAATAGGTGGTGGAGGGAGTGAAAGTTTACAAAGTGGATGGAGATTTGTCTTTTGCACTGAGGTTCGGGGCTTCACCATCATTCAAGATGGGGATCTCTGTTCAAGCGCCTCCTCCAATCAAACAGGTTGCTTTGTCCTTGGATGGTGTCAAGCTTCTTGAGTCTTGTTGGAGCTGCACCCATCCAGGCAAGTGGAGAGTATTCTCTCACACTCTTGACTTGCGCCTTGTAGATGCTGGACAGATTATGGGGAGTCAGGAGGTGAGTTACTCGCTGCAGAATTCCCAGTCTCTGACCTGCTCTGATAGCCACAGTATTTATATGGCTGCTCCAGTTCAGTTTCAGGTTAATGATAACACCAGAATGTTGATAAGAGGAGTGTTCAGCGATTGTAATGCTATTGTGTACCTTGAGGGTATCCCTTTCATAGTCATTGCCTGGCATTTGTGCAGTGAAAGTGCTTCTTGCCATTTATCAACCCACGCTTGATTGTTCTCAAGGTTTTGTTGAATGCAGATACACGGTGGGATCTACCAGCTCGCCACGCCAGTCGATCGGGCAATAGGTGCAAAATTGGATTCACACCCGGTTTCTCCCCCCTCTCACCATCTTGCTGGCCCTGTTTTGCTGGCGAAATCAGCTTCGTGCCTGGGGATGCAATCACCCGGGCTAATTTACCACAGCCCCCTCGTCGGTCAAAGTCCTCACCGGCGAGGATCATAAATGATCCTCACCAATGGTGACTTGTCGTGATGGCCTTGCTGGTGGGACCAGGGACCACTGAAGCCCCCTGGCAGTTGGGGGCAGGGCCTGGCATTGTCCCAGGCTGGCAGTCCCTACCAGGTATCCTGGCACTGCCAGTCTGGGACAATGTCAGTGCCCACCAGGCAGCCTGGTATTGCCAGTCTGGCACCCTGGCAATATCCACTGGACACCCTAGCACTGCCATGCTGGCACTCTGTCAAAATCCTGGAACACACTCCCTTACAGCACTGTGAGTGCACCAACACCATATGGGCTGCAACGGTCCAAGAAGACAGCTTGCCACCACCTTCTCAATGGCAATTAAGAAAAACAAATCTCGTAAATAAATCTTTTAAAAATCCAGTGCCTTCGATCATTTCTTGATATCATGTGGAGTGTTTTGAATTGTTGAAGATTGTTATCTGTGATACTGGGGTGCTCGAGAGGAGGCCAAGACACATCATCCATTTGGTGAAGGTTTGTTTGCTTAAATCCTTTAGCACTAATGTTCTGGGCTCCTCCATCATTGAGGATGGGGATGTTTGTGGATCCTCCTCCATCAGTTAGTTATGTGAATGTTTTAATTCATTACCTGACATGCTTTGAGTTATCCAGTCCCAGCTGCAGCACTGAAGTTAACCTTGGCATCGCCAGGATAGAAGGAGAGGAATTGAACTACAATTACCAGCCCATGATCAATAAGCAGTGAACTCCGCTAGAAATATACACCTCCGCAGTGAAGACTGTGCTTGATTGCAGTGCCCCCCAGATCCGCAATGCTCACCATCTTGGTTCGTGACTGACAAAAGTTGACTCGGGTGAGGTGCCAGTGGGATGTTCTTGCAAAAACAAAACTATGGCTGGAATTCTACAGGCTTGCACACCCTGCTACTGCTGCCAGTGAGAATGGAGAATTTGTTGCTCAGCCAAACCCCCATCACAGCAGCGGGACTGGATAACCCCAGCCGCGGTTGAGGTCGGAGAATTCCGGCCTATGTTCTCATGAATAAGGGGGAGATCTGCATTTCAGTTGAAGAAATGATTGGTTGTTTATTGCATGCAACCAAATTCTACAACCATCTGCTGTGAAATATCATTTACAAAAATCAAAATCCTTGCCGACTCTCCCCACTACAGATGTTTGTACCTTCAGAAAGTCTTTATAAACAGGGTCTCATTCAAGATGAGTTCTTGTCCGAACAACACCAACACTAACATTGTAGAAAACTTATATAGAATCCATATAAACTATGAAAGAGACCTCTGGATCTGAAGGCTGAACCCTGCCAAAACAGGGAAGGTACTACGTTGATTAAGTAGCTTTACTAATTACTCATTTAACCTGCCAGATATGGGTCAGAATTCTCTGATGTTCCCTGCCATCACGATCAGGGAGAATGGAGAATTTGGCACTCAGCCAAATCCCCAATCATTGCAGCAGGACTGGAGAATCCCGGCTGTGGTTGAATTGGAGAATCCCGACCATAGTTAAACTGCACTATCAGGGTAAGATGGATGGAGTGTTGATGGTTGGTTTATGCTGACTTAAATTCTCAGGGCAAGCCATGGTCATCAGAAGCTGCCAAACTGAGGCAATATGTTTAGTAAAAGCACAGCAACTGCTGCATGTTACAGTCTACCTAATTACAATGATGGTACATGAAGTAGGCTCCCCAAGTGAATTCCCATTTTCCACATTGGGTCCTTAGTAATGGCTTCACCTCATGCTTCATTTCCAGGGGACATCAACAGCAGTTTAGATTAATAGCCTTTTCATTCTGCCCACATTAAATGTTAATATCCTTCTGCACATCCACATGGTGATACTTCCTTTCCTTGCAAGAATTATGAGCCAGTGGATGAAAATTTGTCAGAGTAACCACTTGAGGTTGTTGAAACAGAGAAACAATTTTTAGTTAAGAGTGAGGTACGGAACATTAGAATGGGCCTGTCCACATGCCATACCCATATGAAGCATTTACCATGGGGATGCAGATCACTAATCCTTCATTCTGACAGGAGTTCAAATAAGGTGGCTGTGCGGGGAAGAGAATGAATTGAAGGTGCCTGCAATCCATGGCCTTTATAAACTCTCTTTGCAGTGGGCCATATTATAGGAACAGAGGTGACCACGAATGAATTGTCAAAACCTTAGTGTCCCAAGATGCGTAGGTTAGGGGGATTAACGGGGTAAATGTGCAGTGTTATGGGAATGGGTGGGGGAAGGGGTGGATCTGGTTCTGTCGGACGGTCGGTGAAGACTCGATGGGCCAAATGGCCTCCTTCTGCATTATCGGGATTCTATGTAAAGGGCAACAAAATTGATCTCCTTCAATGGAATATTCAAAAGGTTTATCATGCCTTTGATGGGAAAGGGAGAATGTGTGCGGGTACCCCATTGCTGAGTCTTTTGGTATCCTGAAATAAAACAGAAACAAAGTTTTGTTCTGAAATGTGGTCTCTGAATATCCAAAGCCTTCAAATGCCTCTGAATGAAGAATCCATCTGCAGTACTATATTGCTAGCCAGTTGAACTGAACACTATGCTGCGTTGATACCATATCTGCTTCAGAGATTGAGAGCTATGTACAGAAATGCACCATATCAAATGCACATCAGTAAAAGTAATTTTATCACTGAGTCTCTCAAACAACATCTCCTGAACTGAACACATTCGTCTCATGGTTGTAAGACATCTGTTTGAATACATCGAGACACTATTATAGGCAGCTCCAGGCACAATGAGAGAGAGAAAAAAACATGAACCAGATTTGTTTCACAATTTTTCTGTCTATTCTGCTCCTCAGTTTGAAGAGGGATCAAACCACCAGCAAGACTCAACCAAGACTTCTTGAACTGTTTGCAGTGAACTGATTGGCCCACACTATACTTCTTTCCCTCAGAAGTGGCTAGCTATGTTTAGAAACTCCATTTCTAAGGGACAGGTGTTGTCATGAGGGAAGTGAACGCGTAACCCTATCTTAGCACTCGGCAATAACCGAAAGGTGTCTTAAAGGCACAGAATTGGGGTGCTACAGAATCCATGGCTGGAATTGTACCGCCCCGCCTGCCATGGGAATCAGAGGGGGTGAGGGGCAGACAATGGGAACCGTTGACCTCGGGTGAGATTTTACGGTTTCGGGATGAGCAAGACCGTAAAATCCCACTCATAGTCTGTGTTCCTGATCTTAGTTGCGTTTTCATTTTTAAAAATTAATTAATGGAATGTAGGTATCTGACAAGGCCAGCATTTTTTGCCGATTCCTAATTGCACTCAAGAAGGTGGGGGTGAGCTGCCTTCTTCAACCACTGCAGACTCTGTGAAGGTACAGCCAGAGTGCTGATAGGAAGGGAGTTCTAGGATCTTGACCCAGTGACGCTGAAGGTACGGCGATACAGGTTTAAGACAGGATGGAGTGTGGGTTGGAGGGGATCATGCTGATGGATCTGCTGCCCTTATCCTTCGAAGTGAGTTTGGGTGGTGCTGTCAAAGGCGCCTTGGCAAGTTGCTCTAGGCATACCAGACTGATTTCTGGGAGGCAGAGTTATGCTATGAGAGAGTGAGGAGACTGGACCCATATTCTCTGGAGTTAGAAGAATGAGAGGTGATCTCATTGAGACATCCAAAGTTCTTACAGAGCTCAACAAGGTTGATGAAGGAAAGATATATTTTTTCGTGGGGATCTTGGAACCAGGGACAGTCTCAAAACAAGACTATGAGGAGTAATTTCTCATCTTAGAAGATGGTGAAGCTTAGCAATTTTCCAGCATGGAGGCTTAGTTATTAAGTATGCTCAAGTCAGTGATTGGTAAATTTCTAGATTATAAAGATATCAAGGAATATGGGGTAATGCAGGAAAATGGGGTTGAGGTAGAAGATTAGCCATGACCGAATTGAATGGCAGAGTATCTCCAACAAGAGGGAATCTGACTATCACCTCTTGACATTACCATTGCTAATTTCCTACGATCACATACTGGAGGTTACCATTGACCAGAAACTGAACTGGACTAGCCATATAAATGCTGTGGCTACAAGAACAGGTCAGGGCTTGGAATCCTGTGGTGAGTAACTCACCTCCTGAATCCCCAAAGCCTGCCCACCATCTACAAGGCACAAGCCAGGAATGTGGTGGAATACTGTCCACTTGCCTGGATGAGTGCAGCTCAACAACACTCAAGAAGCTCCACACCATCCAGGATAAAGCAGCCCGCTTGATTGGCATCCCTTCCACAAACATCCACACCTTCCACTACCGACATGCAGTGGCAGCCATGTGTACCATCTACAAGAAGCACTGCCGAAATTCACCAAGACTCCTTCAACAGTATCTTCTAAACCCACAACCTCTACAATCTAGGAGGACAAGGGTGGCGGACACATGAGAACACCAGCACTTGGAAATTCCCCTCCAAGTCACTCACCATCCTGAATTGGAAATATATTGGCCATTCCTTCACTGTTGCTGGGTCAAAATCATGGATTGCCCTCCCTAACAGCACAGTGGGTGTACCTACACATTAGGGACTGCAGCAGCACCAAGGGAAATTAGAGGTTGATAATGAATGCTTGCCTGGTCACATTCCAATAAAAAATAAAAAGGAGCAAGCTAGAAGAGACCAAATAGCCTACTCCTGCTCCGATTTCCTATATTGCTATGCAGCCATGGTGCAAAGTAGTGGAGGGAATGTATGTTTAAGATGATGAATGCTTTGTCCTGGATGGTATCAAGTTTGAGTGTTGTTGGAGCTGGGTCATCCAGGCAAGTGGAGAGTATTCCATCACACTCCTGACTTGAACCTTCAGGTGTGGAAAGTTGTTGGTGAGCAGGGGGGAAGTCAGCACTGTGGAAGCACCAGCCTCTGACCTGCTCTTGTAGCCACAGTAATTATATGGCTGGTCCAGTGAAGTTTCTGCTCAATGATCACTCACAAGATGCTGATGGTGGGGAATTTAGTGATGGTAATGCCATCGAACATGAAGCAGAAGTAGTTAGACTCTCTCTTGCAGAGATGGTAAATGCCTAGCACTTATCAGACCAAGCCTGAATGTTGTCTGGATCTTGCAGTATGTAGACTGCTTCAGTGCTGCTTCAGGAATAGCAAATGGTGCTTAACAGTGTGCAATTAACAGCGAACCTGCCTGTTTCTGACCTTAAGATGGAGCACCTGAAGGTGGTTGGGCCGAGGACACTACTCTGGGGAACTCCTGCAGTGAGGTCCTGGAACTGAGGTGGCTGACCTTCAACTCCCACAATTATTGTCCTTTGTGTTAAGTATGAGTTTAATCAGTGTAGAGCTTTCCCCTGATTCTCATTAACTGCAATTTCACTGGGGCTTCTTGATGTCACACTCAGTTAAATGTTTCCTTGATGTCAAATCCAGTCATTCACACCTCAAGTGTGAAATCAACTCTTTTTTCCATGTTTGGTCTAAGTTTGTAATGATGTATACCAGTGAGCAGGATGTGCTATAGTGTTACCTGATAGCATTGTCGAAGATACCTCCCACCACTTCATTGATGATTGAGGGTAGACTGGTGATCCTGTAAATGCTTGATTGCATTTATCCTGCTCTTTGTGGACTGGAATACCTGACAAATCATCCACATTGTCAAGTAGATACCAGTGTTGTAGCTGTAAGGGAACAACTTGACCCGAGACGCGGCAAGTTCTGGAGCACAATTTTTCAGCACCACAGTTAGGGCCCAGAGCCTTTCCCATCTCCCAATGATGTTTCTTTGTATCACCTCGAGTGAATCAAATTAGCTGAAGACTGGCATTTGGATGCTTTGCTCATCTGTGGTTCAGCTCTTCCCATTTTGTCATGTCGTCAAATTTTAGTTCAGAGGATGTTGTTGCATTTCTAGGGCCGTGTGCCTTTGTGATGTCCAAATTTGGTGCCTTGGTTAATGCCTAGTGGTCTAATTTACTTTATTAGACTGTTTTTCAGAATGGATTTCACTTCAGAATGTTAAGAGTCAATTGCATCTTCTTGAAATTGCATTTTCCTATTTTCCACAGCAAATTTCCTGAAGAACATCAGTGAACCAGTTGGGTTTTTATAATATGGTCATCATTAATTGAGGTTAGATTATTTTTATTTTGCAATCCCTTTTGAGACCGTTAACATTTTGAGAAATTCTAACCTTCAGTGATCAACAGGTAGAAATTATGCCACCAGATTTCACTTTTCTAAATAAAATATGTTTTACTATCTATAAAATAGCTCACCGAATACAAAACAAAGTTAAATAAAGCAAGTACTACAAATTTAATTCTGTCTTAGGTGATTATTTATACCTAACTTCAAAAAGTACAATAAAACACAGCTGCAAATCCTTTTAAAATCTCCATCAATTTCTCCAACGCCTCTGTGATTTCAGATTGAGTCCCAACATCAGATCCTGGATTCACAGCAAGTCCTTCCGGCTAAACAGCGAGAAATTGCAAACATTAATTTGGAGTTTGAAAATAGCCAATTTCATTTTAGAATCATAGAATCCCTACAGTGCAGAAAGAGGCCATTCAGCCATCGAGTCTGCATTGACTCTCCGAAAGAGCCCCCCCACCTTATTCCCGTAATCCCAAGCAGTTCCCATGGCTAATCCACCTAACCTACACATCTTGGGATACTAAGGGGCAATTTAGTGTGGCCAATCCATACTCAATTGCTGTCCCACAGATGAGCGAAGCATCCAAATGCCAGTCTTCAGCTAATTTGATTCACTCGAGGTTATACAAAGAAACATCATTGGGAGATGGGAAAGGCTCTGTGCCCTGACTGTGGTGCTGAGGAAACCGGAGCACCCGGAGGAAACCCTCACAGACCCGGGGAGAATGTGCAAACTCCACACAGACAGTCACCCAAGGCCGGAACTGAACCCAGATCCCTGGCCCTGTGAGACAGCAGTGCTAACCACTGTGCCACCGTGTTTGTCTATTCCTTAGTGCAGCTCACAGGCAATGAAATGAACTTAGCTTAGCAACGGAAAGAGTAATTCCTAAACACAGCAGACAAAAGATTAAACTTAATCACAGATATGGAGAGGTGTGCCTTAGGGCAGATAGAAGAGGTTAAGTAGGGCAGTGTGTCAGGATTGCATAGTTAATCTGCAAAAGCATCAAAAGCATTACAAATAAAATCAGTGAACCAGAGGCACTAATTAGAATTGAGGTTTCCATACATGAGGGAGAATGGAACTGGAAGCTAACTGTTCCTGGCAAAAGTATTTTCAGGAGAGACACTGAAGTGAAAAAAAGTGGTAAAGAGGGCAATCTCATCAACTAAAAGAGTCATGGAAAGGGAGGTTTTCAATGGCAGTGCTCAGGCAGAGTCAGGGTGGGGAGTAAGTTACCAGGCTGGGAATACATTGCTGAACATATTGGGGATGATGTTCCGACTTTGCCGCACTTCCGCAGATCGCGCCGATCCCGGAAAATTGTGTGCGAGCCTAAAAATCAGTTCCGTGCCTGGCACCAAAGAGTTTGCAATCATCCCGATCCCCTAACGGCGCAAACCGGATCGCACCCAAAAAGGGCGTGAGGTCAATTAACATATATAAAGCAGCATTTAAATATGTATAGCCTGTTCCACACTGGATTTTCCAAGCTCCTGGGATCTTCCAACCTTTGGGCACGGCGCGAGAATGGTCAGAATTACTCATGGTCTCCACTGGCAGAGACCAAGCGTGATGGCCACGACAGGGGGTTCGGAGGTTACTGAAGCCCCTGGGTGGTCGGGACATGGCCGGGCAGTGCCCACCCTCCTTCTGCACTGTACTATTCAGTGACTCTAAAAGTATTTTTTAAAATAAATACGTAGATAGCAAAAGGGTAGTCAAAGGAAAGGTGTGGCCAATTGGGCCCCATGGAAAAGATCTGATGCAACCAAAAGCTATGGCTGTCATATCAAATGAATATTTTGCATCTGCCTTCATCAGAGCAGGGGAATGCTGCCAATGTCACAGAGAAGGAAGAGGTAGTGGAGATAATCAATAGGATAAAAATAGATAATGAGGGGGCATTTTTTAAAAAAGCAATGGAAATTGCAGAGGTTCTGGAGACAAACTCCCAAGCAGCTTTAGATATTAGAGTGATGTCAGGGGACTGGGCGCTTGCCAGTGTTATACCCATTAAAAAGACAGAGGCATATATCCAACAATTACTTGCCAATCAGCTTCTCAGGTCTGTTTTGATATTAACCTAGCACTTGGACAATATGGGTTAATGAATGAAACGGTAGATGCTTTTCCGTCCGCTTATGACAATAAGCAGCAAGATGAAATGTCATTGACGTCGATCACGAATCAAAGCACAGATTACAGAAGGGCATTTGTCTAAAATTTCATGCTCCTGAGCCCTGGAGTAATAATGTTCCTTTGATAAACATTCAAAACGGACCAGAGCACTTGATCTAGCTAAATGTCATACAGATGTGGAAACCAAGCAGCATGCCTCCATCAACAGGATAAATGATAAGCACTAACTGTATAGTATTCAAGTTGCAGAGGGAGAAATTGGCCCCATTCTTGGTGGTTGTTGTTTTTGCCTGTGAGGCACTGAGATCACTCCTCCAAGAGCTGTTGATTATCCAATGGCGTAACTCTACAAAACCATCTGATGAAGCAGTATGGTTCAAATGCCTGTTTCTCGCACTATAGCTAACCAAAACTGTACAAATATACTGCAGGCTACTAAAATAGGATGCACCTTGTGCAGTGCTACAGATGATGGTAATAATGTCGGGGGGAGGGAAGGTGGGGGGAGGGATTCTCCGATCTCATCCGTGGCCTAATGGAGAATTTAGCGCTCAACGAAAACTCCATTCCTTGCAGGGGGACTGGAGAATCCCAGTTTCGGGCGAGATCGGAGGTTTCCATTGGAAACTTCAACAATTCTGCAATCAGTGACAAGCTGATTTTATCTTTCAAACTACCAATTCAAACAATCTATTCCAAATTCTCACCTTAGTGATGAAGGCAACCTGAAAGATATCTAAGTTAAATGCATAATGATAAAGCTGTTCCTCTGCATTATCACAAAACATTTCCTCTTTGGAAGAAATAAGAAACGATAATGATATAATTAATGATGCTGATGGTCTCACACCTCGGCTCTCACCTTTAGTAATAATTGCCACGTATATATACCTTTGTATCAATAAGCTAACAACAAACAGCTAACAGCAAACAAAGCAATTAAATGGGAATATTGCTGAGAGACATGTCACTAAAGATTTGTATATTGCGCTATCAGGACAAATGCAAGAATGCCAAATTTCAAATGACCACAATAATCAGCACACTCTTCCCTTCTAGTATAAATTGTGTGAAATTTGACATTCTTGTGTTTGTCCAGTCCTGATGAGTGCAAGTTGAAAAACTTCAGCAACATGTCTCTATTTTTCATAATTTTCAAATTAAATGATATTACCACCCTGGGGACAAGGTTATGTTATTAAAGAATTGTGGCCAGGAAGTTCCTCGTAACTCCACCAGCCCCATTACATTCCCACTTGAACACTTCTGGGCCTGAACTTCCTGAGAGTGGCAATCAGGTTCGGTCTGCCACTTTGTGCCCAACTACCTATGTGAAATTTTTTCCAATCCTTGCCTGACTTTTTGACTGGGCGAGGTCCAGGCAGTGCAACACATCCGCTAGGCATAACATCCAAGTGCAGCAGAGACAATGTGAAGGAGGATACTCTCTCTTTAACAGCACTAACTGCCATAAACCAAATAAGTTTAAAGGCCCATTAAAATTTCAAGGGTATTTGACAGGCCAGGAAAAGGCAAGTGTCTAAATGGATAGGATTTTGGGTGCAGGGAAGGATTACAGAGCATGGCGGGAGAATCAGAGGTTGGGGTATTGGCTGTTGCACCTTGGGTTGGGTGGGGTTGGGCTCCGGGGTTCTGGGGGTGAGAGTTGGGCCACCTGAGGTAGGGGTGGAGGAGTGGGGTGAGGGGGGGAGGGAGGAGGGGAGGAAGGGGGGGTGGGAGGCGACCCACCAAGGATTCCCATAAAAGGGGCAGTCGGGGGTTGACTCCTTGGAGGTCAGCAGGCTGGGAGAGTCCACTGGAGATGGGGGTGGGGTCAGTCTAGTTACCCAGATGTTGGAAGTAGTTTTGATTCTTCTAACTTTTTCTGGGTAACTATTGTTGTAACCCTGTCGGAACCATCAGAAATCTGCATTTCAAGTCACACTTTCAGATGGTTCCCAGCACCGGGCAAGTTGGGGGGGGGGGGGGGGGGGGGAGAGGGGGGGCATGGGGGCGCGGTGCGGAGTTGCACTTCTGGGCAATTGCTGTGCAAACCCTTCCCTCTTAAATTCTGAAAGAAATTTCCCACTGTATCTTAAAGACATTTCTAGTAAAGAAAAGGTACTCGAGAAATCAATAGGGCAAAAAGCCCACAAATTCCTTGGACCTGAAGGCCTGTATCCTAAAGTCCGAAAAGAGGCGGCTGCAGAAGTAATGCAGGCGTTGGGTGTGATCTTCTAAAATTCCTTCAATTCTAGAGCTGTGTATTGGAAGGTAGCAAACATGACAGTCTATTCCAAAAAAGGACAACAAAATAAAGGAACCAAAGGACAGTTAACCTGACATTAGTCATCTGGAAAATCCTTCAATCTATAGAAGAGTGGTTAAATGTATTTATTTATTAGCGTCACACGTAACCTTACATTAACATGAAGTTACTGTGAAAATTCCCTCTGAAAAACGCAATATGATTGGGCAGAATCAATATGGTTTAATGGAAGAGAAATTGTGTTTGACAAATTGAGAGCTTTTCTGAGGGTGTAACTCAGAGAGTGGATAAAGGGGAACTGGTAGATATAGCGTATGTGGATTTTCAAAAGGTATTCAATAAAGTGCCACACAAATGGTTGTTACCCAAGGAAATGGCTCAGAGTGTTGGAGGTAAAGTGTGAGCATGGATAAAAGATTGGTTAATGGGCAGAAAACAGAAAGTAGGAATAAACAGGTCACTTCCAGTTTGGCAAGCCATCACAAGTGGAATGCTACAAAGGATCAGTGCTAGGCTTCAGCGCTTTATAATTTACAATGTATAATCATGCCTGAAATGAAGGAGAATGTAATTTATACAAGTTTGTAATTATTAAGTCTGAGTTAAGTTAAGTTTAGTTTATTTATTAGTGTCATAAGTAGGCTTACATTAACACTGCAATGAAGTTACTGTGAAAATCCCTGAGTCACCACACTCCGATGCCTGTTCGGGTACACTGAGGGAGAATTTAGCATGGCCAATCCACCTAACCAGCACGTCTTTCGGACCGTGGGAGGAAACTGGAGCACTTGGAGGAAACCCATGCAGACATGGGGAGATCATGCAAACTCTTCACAGACAGATTTGTGGGAAAAGTAAGCTGAGGGGAACACAAGAAGGCTTTTCATTTAATTATACATTAAATGAATAGAAACTATCAAATCTATTCAGAGGGATTTATCCTTGTATATGAAACACAAAATTAACATGCAGGTACGGAAAGCAAATGGGAAGGTAAATATCAGAATGGCTTTTATTATAAGGTGACGGGGGTACAAGAATAACAAAGTCTTGCTACAAATTTACAGGGCTCTGCTGAGACCACACCTGGAGTATAGTTTTGGTTTGCATTTTTGAAAAAAGGATTTAGTTGATTGTCCTTGGAATGAGAGCATTGCCTAATGAGGAGAGATCAGGTAGATTGGACCAATAGCACAGTGGCACAGTGGGGGTTAGCACTGCTGCCAAACAGCACCAGGTTAAAGTCCAACAGGTTTATTTGGTAGCAAATGCCATTAGTTTTCGGAGCGCTGCTCCTTCATCAGATGGAGTGGACATCTGCTCTCAAACAGGGCATACAGAGACACAAAATCAAGTTACAGAATACTGATTAGAATGCGAATCTCTACAGCCAACCAGGTCTTAAAGATACAGACAATGTGAGTGGAGGGAGCATTAAGCACAGGTTAAAGAGATGTGTATTGTCTCCAGACAGGACAGCCAGTGAGATTCTGCAAGTCTAGGAGGCAAGCTGTGGGAGTGACTGATAGTGTGACATAAACCCAAGATCCCGGTTTAGGCCGTCCTCATGTGTGCGGAACTTGGCTAACGCCAGGACCCAGGTTCGATTCCTGGTTTGGGTCACTGTCTGTGTAGAGTTTGCACGCTCTCCCCACGTCTGCATGGGTTTCCTCCAAGTGCTCCAGTTTCTTCTCACAGTCCAAAAGACGTGCTGGTTAGGTGGATTGGCCATGCTAAATTCTCCCTCAGTGTACCCGAACAGGCACCTGAGTGTGGTGACTTGGGGATTTTCACAGTAACTTCATTGTAGTGTTAATGTAAGCCTACTTATGACACTAATAAATAAACTAAACTTAACTCAGACTTACTGACAGGGTTGATGCTAAAAGGCAGTGTACTCTGAGAGAAGCAGGGCAATGCGATGAGCAACTTCTCAATTTTTGCTTTAAATGTAAATGTGTGCTCACTGGAATTTCTGTCCAATTTGCACTAATAATAATTGGCGCTGATAACCTCGATGTTAGCTCTGCTGCAAAATTTGGACAAAGGTGCACTTCTTCAGGCGAATATGCTGTGGGACATTCTTAATTCCTTCCATTGGCACAGTGCCATTATAAGCAAGAAATTGGAGGGTGTGGGGGGTTGCGGGGGGGGGTTGGATGTGGGGAAGCGGTGAAAGCAGCAGCGACAGCTTTAAAATACACTAGAGAGGGTGCAGAGGAGATTCAACAGGGTGTTGCCTGGACTGGCATGTTTCAGCTATAAAAGAGAGGCTGGCTAGACTGGGGTTGTTTTCCTTGGAGCGGAGGAGGCTGAGGGGGAACCTGATTGAAGTGGACAAAATTATGAGGGACAGAGATAGGATAGATAGGAAGTGATAGTTCCCCTTAGTAGAGGGAGGGGTCAATAACCAGGGGGCATAGATTTAAGGTGAGGGCAAGGAGATTTAGTGGGGATTTGAGGAAAAACATTTTCACTCAGAGGGTGGTGGGAATCTGGATCTCACTGTCTGAAAGGGTGATGGAGACAAGAATTCTCACAGCATTTAAGAAGCATTTAGATGAGCGCTTGAAACACCGCAGCATACAAGGCTACACACCGAGTGTTGGGGAATGGGGTTAAAATAGATAGGTGCTTGATGACACGATGGGCCAAAGGGCCTATCGCTGTGCTGTAAAGGACCATGCATCAGCCGCTGAAGAGCTATTTCTTGAAATTGAACTTTTTGCCACTCATTCTTCTTGCAGTCTGCAGCATATTAAAAAAGAAACCCAGACACAACCTGTTGGCAGACTGGGTCAAAACTAAGATTACTGAGAGCCTAAAAAAAACGGGTTTATCAAACTGACAGAAGGAAAATATCTCCAGGTTAGAGGAGAGACAAGTTGCAAGACAGTGCTGGCACTTTATCAGGCAGTCTGCAGCTCAGCCTAGCAGCACCACAGCAATTTCCATTCAATCCACAGATGCTGACTACCCTGCAGGCACCCAGCCAGGAAGCAGGCAAGATAAATTCAGTCAAGCCCACAACTCATCACCTCAACTGCAGCTGACGATTAATTCTCATCGCAAGATAGAAATGGGTTACTTAAAACCCAACTCTTAAAAGAATAAGATACAAATTTTCTGCCTCCAGGTGAAAATGTGAAGGCACCAATATTCTTCCTGGCAAGTTGCTGGGATTTTAAAGTGAATCTGTTCACAAATAACCTGTGTGGCAAAAATCCCTGCTGTGTCTTAGAAACTCCAAATCTGAGGAATTTCCAGTGAGAAAGCTGCAGAGAGGCACACGCACACACACGTCTCCCTCCCTCTCTCACACACATATATATACACACACAAACACATGTCTCCCTCTCACACACACACACACATACAACCAGACACACAAACACACAGACATACACACACACACATCTCTCTCCCTCTCTCACATGCACACCCACACCCACCCAGACACACACACACACAGACATAAACACATATGCACACACACACACACACCGTCTCCCTCTCACACACACACAACCAGACACACACACACAGACACACACAGACGTCTTCCTCTCTCTCACAGACACACACACACACACACGGACAAATACACTGACACAAAAACACACATACACACACGCAAACACATCCACACTGACACACACACTCCCAGACATATACATCTCCCTCCCTCACACACACACACACAAAGACATACACAACATACACACACACGCACACACACCTCCCTCCCGCTCTTCCTTCCTCACCCATACACATGCATACATGCGCGCATGCACATCATATGCACACATGCATGCATACACACATCACATGCACACACACAAACATGCACACACACGCACACACTTTATTGTCCATCCCTAATTCCCCTTGAAAAGGTAGTGGTGAGCTGCCTTCTTGAACCGCTGCAGTCCATGTGGTGTTGATATACCTGATGTGGAGATGCCGGCGTTGGACTGGGGTAAACACAGTAAGAAGTTTAACAACACCAGGTGAAAGTCCAACAGGTTTATTTGGTAGCAAAAGCCACACAAGCTTTTTGTGTGGCTTTTGCTACCAAATAAACCTGTTGGACTTTAACCTGGTGTTGTTAAACTTCTTACTGTGTTGATATACCCACAGTGCTGTCGGGAAAGAAGTTCCAGGATTTTGACCCAGCAACAGTGTGATATATTTCCAAGTCAGAATGGTGCGTGGCTTGGAGGGGAGCCTCTGGGTGGTGGTGTTCACAAGTATTTGCTGCCCTTGTCCTTGTAGATGGTAGCGGTCGTGGGTTTGGAAGGTGCAGCCTGAGGAACTTTGCTGAGTTCCTTCAGTGCATCTTGTAGATGGTACACACTGCCAGTGGTGGAGGAATAGAATGTTTGTGGAAGGGGCAGCAATCAAGCTGGCTGCTTTGTTCTGGATGGTGTCAAGCTTCTTGAGTGTTGTTGGAGCTGCACTCATTACAAAGTGACCATACTTTAAAAGTATCAGACAACATTTTGGCCTCAACTACATTTTGTGGTAGGGAATTCCACACATTCAGCACTCTCTGGATGAAGAAGTTCCTCCTCACCTCAATTCTAAAAGGTTTACCCCTTATCCTCAAACTATGATCCCTAGTTCTGTTAGTGTTGTTACATGCCTAGACCGACATAGCGCACATCACCCAATCAATATTATTTTAGGATCAGTGAGCAAGAGAGATGGCGGGCGTGATTTTATGGCTGCACTGGTCCCAAAACCGTAAAATCCCGCCTGAGGTCAACGGACCTTTCCATGTTCCCCCACGCCCGCTCCGATTCCCGTGGTGGATGGGGTGGTAACATTCCGGCAGGCAAGTGGGAAAGTAGAAAGATAGCAAAATTCTCTAGTTTTAAAACTTATTTTATTTTAAAAGTTGTTTGACTTACAGTGATAAGAATTTAGGAATATATATTTTGACTGGCAGGATATGATGTTTCAATGTTTTTGAGAAAGGTCCTATAATACTGTTCTTTCTAAATGGTGACACTAGATACTGCAAACAACCAAAGGGAGCTGGGGTTCAAGTACACAGATCATTAAAAAGTCATAAACAGAAAATAATTAAAAAGACAAAAGGAATGTTGGCCTTTACATTGAATACAAGAGAGTAGGAGTCACGTATCAACCCTGGTTTGATTGCACCTGGAACACTGTGAGTAGATTTGGACATGTAGTCAGATGGCTAACAGCTAAACTTCTACAAAGCATGATGGAAAATTTAGCCAACCTTACATGTGACAAGGTCTGTGAAATGACTTGTTCTTGCAAGCAAGTGTGACATAATGTATTCAACAAAGAGAATAAAACCAGCAGATATAGGCTGCTTTTGCAAGCTGGCAAGTGTAAAAAAGAGTAACAGGTCATCAGTGTATGTGGCTAAAGAACTTTCTCGATGCCGGTAGATATGGGATAAAAAGGGAGAAGTTAGCAGGCTCAGCAGCGAGACCTGCAAGTCAACCATCGTGTAAGAAGACCGCCCTGAGTTTCAGACTTGGAGAAGAAGACACATTGTAGGGAGCCTGATCATCTCACCTCGCAGCGGGTAGTATTTAAGTCCAAGCTGTGAGTCTTGTGATTCAGTGCTCTAACAAGTGAAGCCTAAAGCGGTTCAGCGTTTATCAAGTGCCTTAAACGCTAATAAAGAGTGATTTCGACAAAATATCTCATGTTAGAGTTTCTTTATCCGTCACGTCAGTTGACATCCTAGTTTGAAGGTCAACAGACACCACACCTTGAGAAGGATAAATTGATTTTTGGAACAGGTGCAGTGCAGATTTACCAGAGATACCTGGACTCGAAGGATTAATGTGTGGTTTACTGTTGTATTCTCTGGAATTTAGAAAGAGTGTTGGGGAGAGGAGCAAGGTTACTCAAACGTTTCAAGCTATTAAGGAAAAGAAATATGAAGGAGAGAAACTATTTTCACTTGTGGGGAGGCCAGAACTAGGACATAGGGCCTGATTTTACTATTAAGTTGCGCCGTTTTCAGGCACGTAAACTTGGTAAAGTCAGACGCAAGGCGAGTAGCGCAATCCGCGACCGCCTCTGCGCCCATTCCTCCTTTACCAAGCGCCGAAAATGGGCACGATTGGGACTACGCCTTAAACGGATGCAATGGCAATTTAAATGCATTTGCATGCAAACTAACCAGCATTTCCCCCTTTACCACCAGGTTCGCCCAGTCAGATTCAGCGCAAAACAGATATGGTCCGCAAAGGTCCAATTCGGGCGCTCCAGCTTCTGAGGAGGTAAGTTCAGGGCTTCAGGCGGCTCTCTAACTCATTGATGGTGAGAGGGACGGGTCAGATCGTTCTCTGGTAGCGGGGGAGGGAGGTGGGTCAGATTGCTCTCTGGTGGGGGAGGCGGGTCAGATCGCCCTCTGGTGGGGGAAGGGAAGCGGGTCAGATGGCTCTCTGGTGGGGGGTGGGGGAGGCGGGTCAGATCGCCCTCTGGTGGGGGGAAGCGGGTCAGATGGCTCTCTGGTGGGGGGGGGGGAAGGCATGATGTGGAGATGCTGGCGCTGGACTGGGGTGAACACAGTAAGAGTTTTAACAACACCAGGTTAAAGTCCAACAGGTTTATTTGGTACCAAATTCCATAAGCTTTCGGAGCGCTGCTCCTTCGTCAGATGGAGTGGAAATGTAGGCAGGTCAGATTGCTCTCTGGTGGGGGGGGGGGGGGGGGGGGGGAGGAGGTGGGTCAGATGGTTCTCTGGTAGGGGGAGGGAGGCAGATCAGATTGCCCTCGGTGGGGGGGGGGGGTGGGTGGAGGGAGCTGGGTCAGATGGCTCTCTGGTGGTGGGGAGGAAGGTGGGTCAGATGGCTCTCTGGTAGGTGGAGGGAGGCAGATCAGCTTGCCCTCGGTGAGGGGGGTGGGTGGAGGGAGCTGGGTCAGATGGCTCTCTGGTAGGGGGGAGAGGGAAGCGGGTCAGATGGTTCTCTGGTGGTGGGGAGGAAGGCGGGTCAGATGGTTCTCTGGTGGGGGTCTGCTGCCACTCTGCGTGCGATCAGTGGGGGGGGGGGGGGCAAGGGGGCAGGGGACCGAGATCGGTCTGGGTAGCGTGGGTGGGAGATAAGGGGGATAGTTATGTTGTGGGGGTGGGGCCAGAGAGGAGGCATTATCTGGCTCGGGAGCGATGTGGCAGGGGAGCATTTTTCTATTTTATTTTCTGCTTATGCGCAGTTGAAGGCTCGGATCAGAGCAGCAGTGTTTTGGATGCGATAAGCCCCACCCACAGGCTTCTGCAGCGCGATTCAGAATCGCTGCTTTTTTTCAGGCAGAGTGCGTATGGGGGGCGCCTCAGAGCGGGTCTAAAAGTTGGATCTGAAGCACTCCCAGATTCAGCACTTAGAATCAAAATGGTAAAATCGGGCCCATAGTCTACACAAAATTTGGAAGCAACTTCTGCACACAGAGTCAAAGAGGTTTTTGAGTTCTCCTCTACAAAGTGGCTGGATCGATTGTTAATTTTAAAACTGATAGATTTTTGTTAACCAAAAACATTAAAGGATACAGGTCAAATGTGGGTATGTGGTGTTATGTTAAAGGTCAAACATATCTCATTGAATGGTGATGGAACATAAATGCTTGAGGGGCGAAATGACCTACTCCTATAATCCTGTTCTATTACTATTTTAAACCTGATGATATTGGCCCTGATCTTGTAATTGAATGAATGGTGAGGCGATCAAAGCTCACCATTACAGTGGAGAAAAGCAGACAGCAAAAGTTGCTGTTCACACATGCACAGTTAAAAATCCAAGTTGCTGTCTGATTTGCCCTACTCCCTCATATTATTCACACTCCAGTAACTCACTTATACACTATTAACATAAATGACAGGTCTGATGTGGCACTACTTAGCTACTAAACACAACAGATAAAGTTCGTGTTTCCAAGGGGACTCCCCTTTAAAACGGAGATGAGAGATTTTTCTTCCTCCCAAGGGCCATGAATTTTTGGAACCCTCTTCCCAAGAGAATGGTGGGACAGGGTCAATGTGCATTTTTAAGGCTGAGGTCGATAGATTCTTGACTAACAAGAGGGGTAGGTGGAATGTGCAGTTGAGGTTAAAATCAGATCATCCATGATCTTATTGAATGGTCAAGACTCCAATTCTCTTCCCACACCGAGTAGTGCACTGAGGTAAACTTTCATCTGTCTCCATAACTAGTAATGCCCAGAACAGGTCTTTAGTCTGTCGCCAGGGGCTTATAACTTGAGGGGCACCACTCCACATCAAGCATGGCTGGCCAGGAGTCTCTCCCGCTTTTACCACCAGCCATTGGCATGTTCGGAAAGATCTTGCAGGTTGACACATTTGACCCGTTTGACCGCGTTATGAATACATCTTCCTTGGCCATCAAGTCCTGGGGTGGGACTCGAAGCCAAAGCTCCAAGCTCAGAGGCAGAGACCCTGCCCACCGCACCACAAGACCTGAATGGTAAAGCCTACTCCTCCTAATTCATTCATTTGTGCATTTATAATGGTGTGAATAACTCTATCACTGTCAACCAACCTCTCTGGCCCTGAAATTGAATTTTACAAGTATGGATTCCCGTTGCTTCAGAACTTCATTCATTCTCATTTAATACCCATCTGTTGAATAATAAATCCCCAATTGGTTTGTAATTAATAATATCAACCATGGCTTCTGATTATATTTCCCCCAGTTCCATCTCTCAAAATGTTCTACAGCCTCTCAGTGACTTAGTTGACTCTGGCACCAGGGAGGCATCACACCATGAGGGACTAGTTGGTGTTTGCAGGGTTGCCTCTTTATCCCTCTGACTAAATCTCCTATGGTCACTGTATTTCCATAATTTTCACACAGGGGAAAGTAGTCATTCATCCCATAGTGCGATGAATGCGCTCCAGATTGCGCTTTCCTGAGCTGTTGACCCCTTAACTGGCATTCAGTGCTGAAAACTGGTTTGAGTGTGCCTAACTCCCAAAGTATTCCCACAGCCCCCTGATGGTTCCCACTTAGCTGGCTGACTAGCCGCTTAGTAAGCTCCTGATCTCTGGAGCTGCATGGTGACCACTTCCTGAACACGTCCCAGGAAATTCTCAGCCTCCCTGTGCACCCCCTGAGCTGATTCCAGCAAATCTTCAAGTTCAAGGTCCCTGAGATCGAGTTTAAGCAACTTAGCGGTCATGTGGTTATCCAGGATGCATCAAGCACCCTAGATTACCCAACAGAACGCAGCAATTGCAGGTCCACCCATTTTTCTGTAAAAATCCTTTTGATCTAATTAATTGCATTGGGGAGGGATTTTCCAGTTCTTCCCACTGGTGGGATCTTCCAGTCCTGCTGAAGGCCAAGGGATGGGCGAGGCACACTGCAGACTTTGGCAGGGCTGGAAGATGGCAAGCTGCCTTTGCAGTGGGAAAGGACACTGTGGGAATATCCTGCCCAATGAATGATTCTATCTATTTATTATTGCTCTGGGCTTAAATTATTTAGCACCTCCTTCCCCATCCTCTCAGCAACTTCCTGTTGCCATGTTTCTGAGCCATTTCAATTGGCAGCTATTCCTAGCTCTGAACAAGAGAAAGAGAAAGAGAAACAATCTGCAATAGATAAGATAGAGTTTGCCACCTTTCCTCAAGTTCAAAATCAAACTAGGAGGGAGAGGACTTGAATAGAAATACAAACAGTTGATGTTTGCTTTGCCCACAGATGAAGATTAATTGGACGTAGCAATGTTCAAAACTCATATAGACACACCATAAAACATAGAAGCAAAAACAATCTTACAAGCTTTATTGGATGTCTTTTATTTACACTTCAGAAATTTCTGGATGCACTACTGAAGACATCGATTGTCAGCGCAAAAATATGTGGAAAACATTGGATTTAAGTGTTTAGACAATTCAGTTCAAGATTGCGCAGTGCTAGGATAATTCATTTTGAAATTCATTTCTGCTCCTATAAATATAAGGTTTTAAGTTTAACCTGTAGAAGTCCATGATCACCCTTATTAAACTTTGTGTCACTGCCAACTGGCCTGTTTCACACATAATAGTCCAAAGGAGGTTAGGAAGAAGTAATTACGGAGCCATTATGGACACCACAAACCAACGATAGCCAACAATCCCCCTGCTCTAGGTTAAGAGTTCAGGTCAGAGATATCTTCAATGTTTTGCCTCCTTTTGTCAGATTGCAGAACGCTCATTTTACCAAGTTTTTAAAAAACTCAAGAAAGTTTTGAAGTTCTCCACATATTTCCTAACTGAACAAAAATAATGCAATATAGATATAAAGATTTTCTTTAAATGTAAGAAGGCCAATTTTAATGCTCCCTGCTCTCCTTCCTGCTACACCATTTTCTTACACCTCTCATTACTCCTGCCCATTCTCTGCATGTTCACATCTGCATATTCATCGCTCTGTATCTCCCTGCTCATGTTCTCAACTCCTGTCCCTGCTGTTGCTACCATTTTCCTTGCTCTCATCTCCAGCTCTCTCCATATTTATTCATGCTTACCATCACAAAGAATGCCTGCTCTTGCTTGCCTTTGCTCTGACCTCGGCCCACATTCTGCTGAAACATTTGCTGTACATTTTTTCACCACTCGAGAATGCCAATGCTCTTCTGACCAGCTTTCCACTCTCTAGAATTCAGAATGGATGCCGCCAGCGACCCTGGACCCTGGAACATCACGGCATACTTCAGACATATCTCCAGCCTCAGAGTGTTCCTGGAGATCCATCTTCTTTCTTCAGGAAGTCTACCTTCTTTCTTCAATAGTGTGTCAATGATATTGGTGCCTTTTCAAAACTGGGACCTAGATATGACAGCAGGACACATGCAAACAAGCCCATCCCACCACGGAATATGGCGGTGAACTGAATTCCTGAATGCATCATCAATCAGATCAGGGCTGAAAGACATGGTGTGGTTTCCTGTCAACCTCCACAGCAGAAAACACTCCCCATCTCCATTCCTGCCACAGGACTGCCCAGAAGGAAACGCTAGTAAAACGGGGAAATGTGAATATAGATTTGAACTGGTCATTTATATTTAAAAATGGAACACCAGTAAAACAGGGAAATGTGACTACTGATCTGAAATGGTCCTGTATACTTTAAAATGGAACACCAATAAAATGGGCAAATGTGAATACTGGTCTGAACTGGTCATTTATACTTTAAAATGGAACACCAGTAAAACGGGGAAATGAGAGTACTGGGCGGAACTGTTTTTTCTTTCTGGGTTAATCCCAGGTGGGAGAATTTTATCCATTGTGTTTAAATCCCAGCAAGGACTCAGTAACCTCAGTATCATCTCTATTAACCTCCTTCAGCCAGGAAAGTCACCCCGAGCTTTGCATTTTTCCAATTCTGCCTCCTTATCCTTCCTTTATCTCATGATCTGCAGGCATATCTTCAAATGTCTTTGCACTATATCTTACAATTCTCTAACCCTCTCCACCCTACACTCGCCCTTCAAAAAAATTTAGAAACCATTCTTATCTGGGATTGTGGTTGTGCTTCCATTATCTCCTTTTTGATTCAACATCCACTTTTGGTTAATTTTGCCTTCAGGTATTTTGATACATTTTCAATCACTTGAGGATCACAAAACCAAGGCTTATGGCATGTCTATACTGCGGGACAGGGTGAGAGGATAGGCCCCATCTGGAACGATGGTCCAACCCCATTATTTCATTGCCACTCTCAACCACACGCTTACCACTGACCAACTGAAATAACTGGCTCCCTTCATCAAAATTAAAAACAGATTGCTGCTTTTGCTACACCCATCAAGTCAACAAAACGCAGCTCAGAAACAGGCCACTTGGTCCAAGCACTCTGTGCTAGCATGCACACACCACCCTCTTTACTGAACCACTTTCCAGACCGACAAACCAAGGGGTCAACGTGCTGGATTCCAGAGTCTGGGAGTTCTCTGGCGAATGACTCACCTCGTGACTTCCCAAGGCCTGTCCACCACCTACAAGGCACAAGTCAGGGGTGTGATGGAATACTTTCCACTTGCTTGGATGAGTGCAGCTCCAACAACACCCAAGAAGCTCGACACCATCCAGGACAAACTTGATCAGCACCCATCCGCCATCACCAGCAATACCTACATTCCACAAAAGAATATAAAGGGGGCAAGATGTTGAGCAAGACAAGAATAAACTCCATGTGGGCTATCGTAGTCAAATTTAGTTGACATCACAATTTCAATTCATTGAATTTAATTTCTGAACAATTGACATTTAAAAGAAACATCTCATAGTTTCCTGGTGAATTCTATAAATTTATAGCTTATGAGAGCTCAAGAGCTGCTATAGGCCTGAAGTCTGAGGGTGTGCAGCATTGAGTTCTCATTATACTCCCTGCCTCCAGCAACTGGCTAGGTCATTCACCTCAAACCTCTGCACAGACCACATCATCTACCCAGCTCACTGCTGACTGAGAGGACTCAAAGTAGGTTTGTCTTTTCGGGTAAAATCAAAAACAAAGGAAAAAGTAATGAAGATTAAGGTGCATCAGAGGATGGGATCACGGATTCAATCCAGATATTGTTTATTTATGCAAAAGAAAGGGAAAACTACAGCAATCCTTAATAATTAATACCTCTACACTGAGACACAGAAGCTGGAGGGAGAAAATGTCTAATAAAACTCCGTTTTGACTTGCAGTTCACATTTCAGAAATTTCCCCAGATGCTCTACTCAAACAAACAGGCTGCATCCACTCTCCAGAGTACAGTGTTCGTGCCTTAGCATGTCTTTCAGAAGTAAATCAAAGCACTTCATATATTCTGCAATGTGGTAACTAGTGTATCTGTGAATGCGGCATCTGTTTGTACACAGCAAGGGGAATGAGATAAATTAACAGCTGAACATAGCAGAAAGATGATACACGGGAGCAGCTTCACTCAGTCTCCAGCTTTCCTTCCCCTCGAGGAAGCAGCCAACTTGCAATTAGCAGCGTCAGGGAGACGGGAATCCCTGCCGGAGGAATCACAGGCATGAAACTGCATCCCATTCACCAATCTGTGCCAGCATCGCTTTCTCTGGGCTCCCAGGGAGAATGGAGTAATTGGTTTCACTGGACAAAGGAGAAGGAAAAAAGGAAAAGGCAAGAGAGCAAAAGAGAGATAGAGGGGGGGGGGGAGGGGGAAAAGGAAGAGAGAGAAAGAAAGTGAGAGTGAGGTATGTGGGTAAGGGAGGAGAAACAAGCTTACAAGCAAGTGAGAGAGAGAGAGAGATCACTGCAAAGCTGCTCTGATGTAGCAGTCAGGTCAGAGCAGTTAGTCAACAATCCAAAGACTGGGAATGGGAGGAAATCTGTACCTTCTTCTAATCTCAATCTTCTTTCTCAGATTACAGACTGAAAATTATCACTTTAGATACTCAAATGAAACAACAGAATGGTCTTGTTCAAATAAATAGGCTCCAAAATGATCCATAGCTCTGAAAAGCAAGAATTGTGTACAATAAAAAAAAACTTAATTACCTCCTTCACGGAATTTGGATGGCGGTAAAGTTTTCACCTGTATGTTAAACAATTTATCTCAAAAACTAATTTTCAACAAAACTTGCTACATAGATAGGGTATGACCCAAGGAGGAAGTGGTTCGAATTTGATGAAGATGTGGATCTGGATCTAAATTCTGTAATTTTTTTAAAGGATTCATTAACATTGGCAGATTGGGTGAATTGGCTTTATTTTTCAGAATGTCGTGGGTTCTTTTTATTTGAAACGTTGTTGACTGCTTTAGTATTTTGTGGATTGCCTCCGCTGCTACCGTGGAAATTGTCACCACTCTCAGAACATGAGCAGACTTTTCAGAGCAGGTTGTTGGATACGGATTGGCCTGAAACCTCGTCATTGAGATGGAAGCACTTCATAAAAATATTTATTTTTTCAGCTCTGTAGTTACAGAGTGTTGACCAGGCAGGAAAACGCCTGAAGCAAAATTGTAATAATGTTGAGTTAACAGAGCATGGCAGAGGTAATGTGTTCTGCTGAGTACCCTCTTCACTTATTCATTAAGTGTTAAGCTGCCAGAATTGGTTTCATAAGTTGTGCTACAATATTGAAGCCTTACACAGTGGGCTAGATTCCATCATCACATCCAAAAGCTTGCAAATTTTCCAGGTTTTCAGTCAGTGCCACATTGACTGACCCTTGATTCGAGGATGATATTTACTCAGTGGGGTGGGAGGGGGGCGGGGGGGGAGGGGTAGGGTCAGAGATTTTGCCACGGCTCCTCATGTAACAGAACAGAATGATTCTCAACCTGCGGATCTTTGGGGCAGGCTGCCTCATGAGCTGTTGGGATCTGGAGTGCAGGATCTGTTGCTTCCTTTTAGTTCCTTCTCCATTGCCTTATATTTAAGGTATAGGAGCACAAAGTGAGAGGCAGGTTTGATTGGCGAATTGTCACCTTCCTGAATGATTGGTAGCAAGCTCCGAACAGTCATTAGTGTCGATGCTGCTGCACTTTGAGGGAAGTTTGAGTGTCTTTGAAGCAGTTTCTTTGCCCTCTCTGGAACGGTGGCCATTTGAGAGCTGAGAAAATACAACGTGGTGGAGAAACAGTTTTCAGCCGTCTGGACAGTGGCCCCTCCATCGAAATTGATTTTGCAGGAATTTAGCCTAAATGTTTGGGGAGCTGGTTTCAAGAAGGACACGAGTGTTTGTTTGGTGATCCACTCGTTGAAGCCAGAGGATGCAGTGGAGACAGTCCTGATGAAGTTTGTCTCATACTATGTGCCACTAATATGCTGCCTTGCTCTCACTGCTGCACAGGAGGGTGGTGACAACTGTGTTGTACATGAGGCTTTTGTTGCCTTGTTTAAGACTTTGTTGTCAAGCACTCACTGCTGTAGCTTATAGGAGACTGAGCTGTCACAGTGGATCCAGTGTTGGATTTCCTCATCAACGGTGGCCTTTTGAGAGAGAGGTGGTTGCTAAGATATGGGACATGCTCAACATATTCAAAAATCTATCCTTCAATGTATATGTGAGGTGGAATAATTGGCAGACCAGGTGTGGGTTGAAACATGAGTTTTTCTTTGATCACAAACTGTACCTCATTCATATTTATTCAGGTCAGTATGGTTTTGGCACAGAGGCGACTGAGGTTAAAGAGTTTCCCATCTGGATGGTATTTGACACTGACTTAGAAGAGCAGTTGATCTTGGATGACGGGAATAGCCACTGTTAAGTCGGTTGTAAATAGTATGGGGGCTATAACAGAGACTTATTTGACCCCAGTCTCGATTTTGAAGACGATTGGTTCAAATTTCCCAATCAAGACATTTGTTGCTGTATCATCGTAGAGCAATTACAGAATTGTGAAGAAGTTTCTTGGACATCCAAAACTTTGCAGCATAGTCTACAGAGCCTCTCAATTACCTGAGTCAAATGATTTGGTCAGATTAATGAGTGCAATTCGTGGCATTTTTCTTGGCAAAGAAGACCATCCCTTTGTATGGTTGAGTGGGGGGAAAGGGGGGCACTGGTGGGGGGGTGCCTGCCATCACTGTCCGCACATTCTTAACAGTGGTCACATTTGGGTGATGTCAAACCACAATGGTCAGAGCCAATCTATTGCTGCAGCCATTCTTCAGCCTTTGCAGCCAATGAGACTGTCTTCCTTCACTGTTCTGCCATTGAGGACTTTTCGGACCTCACTTTGTCTGGCACCTCCCCCCACTGACATTGTCACGATGGGTGCCCCTACCAGGTGCCAGGAGCGGCCAACGGCATCACTCAAAGGATCCTCAGAATGCCCAATTCTCTCCACCATATCAAGTTAGTGATCAGCAGAAATGGCTCATGCCAGAGGGAAGAGCATGATTGAAAGCTTCATCTCGTTTGCCCAGTCAGCTAATTATATACAAGTTAGTGGGAAAATGCTCCCATGTGTCCATTAGTTGATAGATTAATAGACCAATCTAAATCATTTTGAGGTAAATGGGTTAAAAGTAAGTTGTCAATTAATGATGAGAAACATGCTTTACTGGGAGAGGCACAGGATTCTTTGGAAACAATGGGCAAATTGAAACAGTCCGCCAGATATGATGGAGCTTCTCAGCCAGGGGGCTGCCAAAGAAAACTGGACAATATGCCGGGAGAAAGAGATTGATGGGATTAACAATCAATCAGAATCAACAGCAGGATAGAAAAAGTGGCTGAGGGGATGTGTTGTCGTAGCCCCTTTAAGGGGCATTTGCTTGAAAGAGTTATGCAACTTGCTGGTCCAATTGAAAGCCAAGTGGCAGACTCAGTCAGACTTGCCTGAGTTTCTTCCAGGAGTCAGCCTTGGAGCCTGCGGAGTTTTGTCTCTTGCTCTGTAATGTGTATAGTTGTTCTGTTAATGAACCTATGTTAGTTCACTCATCAGAGTTCGAGCCTTACCTCGCTATACTACAGATGCTATGTCAATCAAGGGATCCCATGGGCAACATGGTGGCACAACGATTAGTATGACTGCCTCACAACTCCAGGGACCCAGGTTCAATTCCGGCCTCGGGTCACTGTCTGTGTGGAGTTTGCATGTTCTCCCCGTGTCTGCGTGGATTTCCTCCAGATGCTCCAGTTTTCTCCAATAGTCCAAAGATGTGCAGGTTAGGTGGATTGGCCATGCTAAATTATCCATTAGTGTCCAAAGATGTTCAGGTTAGGGAGGTTAGCCATGGCAAATATATGACGTTACTGGGATACATTGATGGAGAGGTTCTGGGTAAGATGCTCCATCAGAAAGTTGGTGCAGACTCAATGGGCTGAATGGCCTCTACTGTATTGTAGGGATTCTATGATTCTATGCAATGAGAGTGAATCAGAGTTTGGGGTCTCTGTGTGCTTGCACTAGTTTTGGTTGAAGGTGGGCAACATAGAGTGAGAAAAAGTCAACTCATGCCCGAAGCAGCAGTTGGTGTTTGGAAGCAGTGCACCAAGAAAGCCCTCGGAATGGAGGAGGGGGTGGGGAAAGGGGGCAAAATGCCGAGTCTTAGCCTGGTTAACTGCTGAGAAACGGTGCCTAAGGGAAGAGTGAGAGTTAAAGTTTCATCTCACTTGTCCAGTGACATAATTACATGCACCAAATCCGTTGGCAAATTTCTCCACTTATCCGAGGCTCATTCCTGCTTTGGATTCCTCTTCCAATCTTGCATGCAACTTCACTCTCTCATCACCATCCCTCCGCTGCTCAATTGAATTACTTACTCTTGTACCGTTGGGATTTAAAATTTTGCCCAATACCATACTGATACAGTGTACACATCAAAAATAATGCTTGCTTAAACTGCATAAAAAACTTGCAATTTGAAAATCCCATGCCATATCTTTTTTCAGGCACTGCGTTGAAAAGAGAATCTCAGCCCAAGAAGGGGAAGACCAGAGGATGGAAAGTTTTTAAAAATTCATTTACAGAATGGGGGCATCACTGGCTAGGCCAGCATTTATTGCCCATCCCTAACTGCCCTTGACAAGCTAATGGTGAGCTGCTTTCTCGGACCACTGCAGTCCATGTGGTGTAGGTACACCCAGGGTGCTGATAGGGAGGGAGTTCCAGGATTTTGCCCAGTGACAGTGAAGAAACGGTGATATATTTCCAAGTCAGGATGGTGAGTGACTTGGAGGAGAACTTTGTGGTGGTTGATGCACTATCAATAAGGCGAAAGACTACCGGTGTGCCAATACAAGTGTAGGCTTTTATTCACAACAGAATCAGGAGCACATCCCAACAAATAACCGACCTGGACTGAACAAGGGGGAGGAGACAGCCACCTTTATACTAGGTGCCAAGGGGAGGAACCAAACCGGGAGCGGGTGTGTCCAGGTATGACAAACACACACAACGGTGGTCCATATAGGACAAAGGCACAACTGAGGTCCACCACAGTGGTGTTCCCATGTATCTGTTTACCTTGTCCTTCTAGATGGTAGTGGTTGTGAGTTTGGAAGGTGCTGCGTTGGTGTTTTCCTGCAGTGCATCTTGTAGGTGGTACACACGGCTGCCTCTGTTCAATGATGGGGAGAGTGAGTGTTTGTAGAAGCGGTAGGAATCAAGCGGGCTGCTTTGTCCTGGATGGTGTCAAGCACCTTGAGTGTTGTTGGAGCTGCACTCATCCATGCAAGTGGAGAGTATTCCATCACACTCCTGACTTGTGCCATGTAGATGGTGGACAGGCTTTGGGGAGTCAGGTGGGTTACTCACCACAGGATTCCAAGCCCTTTACCTGCTCTTGTAGCCATGGTACTTATATGGCTAGTCCAGTTCAGTTTCTGGTCAATGGTAAGCCCCATTATGTTGATGGTGGGGTATTCAGTGATGGTAATGCCATTGAATGTCAAGGAGAGATGGTTAGATTCTCTCTTATTGGAGGTAGCCATTGCCTGGCACTTGTGTGGCACGATTGTTACTTGCACTTATCAGTCCAAACCTGGATTTTGTCCCGGTCTTGCTGCATATTGACATGTACTGCTTCAGTTTTATCTGAGAAGTTGTGAATGATGTCAAACATTGTGTAGTTCTGACTTTATGATGGAAGAGAGGTTATTGATGAAGGTGGCTTGGCCTAGGTCATTACCCTGAGGCAGTGGTGTCCTGAGACGGAGGTGATTGACCTCCAACTATCACAACCACCTTCCTTCGTGCCAGGTATGATTCCAGCCAACGGAGGGGTTTCCCGCTGAATCCCATCGACTCCAGTTTTGCTGAGATTCCTTTGATTTGATTTGATTTGATTTATTATTGTCACATGTATTAACATACAGTGAAAAGTATTGTTTCTTGCATTCCAAAAAGACAAAGCATACTGTTCATAGAGAACGAAACGAGAGAGTGCAGAATGTAGTGTTAGGGTGTAGAGAAAGATAAACCTAATGCAAGGTAGGTCCATTCAAAAGTCTGACAGCAGCAGGGAAGAAGCTCTTCTCGAGTCGGTTGGTACATGATCTCAGACTTTTGTATCTTTTTCCCGATGGAAGAAGGTGGAAGAGAGAATGTCCGGGGTGCATGGGGTCCTTAATTATGCTGGCTGCTTTTCCGAGGCAGCAGGAAGTGTAGGCAGAGTCAATGGATGGGAGGCTGGTTTGCGTGATGGATTGGGCTACGTTCACAACTTTTTGTAGTTTCTTGCGGTCTTGGGCAGAGCAGGAGCCATACCAAGCTGTGATACAACCAGAAAGAATGCTTTCTATGATAAATCTGTAAAAGTTGGTGAGAGTCGTAGCTGACCTGCCAAATTTCCTTAGTCTTCTGAGAAAGTAGAGATGTTGACTTGATGCTCGGTTAAAGTGCTGCTGTAATGTCAAGGGCAGTCCTCCTCACTTCATCTCTTAAGTTTAGCTCTTTTGTCTATTCAGCATATATGACTGAATTCATTTCAACATGCAAAAAAGAAGTTGAATGAACACCTTCCTCTACTGCAGCAGCAGCAGTGTTGCTTCACTTTGAGGAGCATCTGGAAAGCAAATATCTCATTATGGGCCTTGGTGTCGAAACACGCTTGACACTCCAGCAAAACACCTTGGGAGGTTTTATTTGGTTAAAGGCGCTATATAAATGTGACTGGTCACTGCTGCAGCCACACTAAACACAGCATTGATCTGCTGTGTGGCAGTGCCAACCTTGACTGCCACCTTCTTCCGTGTTGTGTCCAGGTGATTGATGTCATTGGTCAGCAACTGATTAGTAATTGGGTGGTGTTGCTTCACTTTGAGGAGCATCTGGAATGCAAATCCCTCTTGGATCCATTTTACACAGGGATTTTAGATATTTCAACCTCAGAAGTTGGATGGAAGAATTCACATTTCACACTCTATGTATAACGTTGAGTAATTTTGTTCTTAAAACTCCGGCATAAGCTTGGGATCAGAAATTCTAGTCTTCCAGATTTACTGCCCAGTTACTAATCAGTTGCTGACCAATGACATCAATCACCTGGACACAACACGGAAGAAGGTGGCAGTCAAGGTTGGCACTGCCACACAGCAGATCAATGCTGTGTTTAGTGTGGCTGCAGCAGCGACCAGTTGCATTTATATAGCGCCTTTAACCAAATAAAACCTCCCAAGGTGTTTTGCAGGAGTGTCAAGCGTGTTTCGACACCAAGGCCCATAATGAGATATTGGGCTGAATTTTATGGTCCTGTTATGGAGGGAGGGGTGGGGCTGGGGAAAATGTGGCAAGGTATTCAAAAGTCCGATGACTTTGGGAGAGCAGAAAATCCCACCGGTGCAAAATCCGACCCATTAGATCAGATGACCAAAAACTTGGTTAAAGAAATTGTGAGGAACATCCACAAGGAGGTAAGTGAGGTAGAGAGAAATGGACATAGAGATTAAGAAAAGATTCCAGAGTTTCAGGCTCCGGCAGCTACAAGGAAGCATGGCTACCAATGGTTCAGTGATTAAAATCAGGAATGCTCAAGAGGCCAGAATTGGCAGAGTACGGAGGGTGGAGGATGGGGATGAGGGTGGGGATGGGGAGGAGGGTGGGGGATGGGGAGGAGGGCGGGGGATTATAGAACTGAAGGAGATCACAGTGATAGAAAGGAGTGGGGGGGGAATTTAAAAACAAGGGTGAGAATTTTAAATAATATATAGAATGTATAGAACTAACTAGTCAAGGTATTTGGAACATCAATTACTGCAAGAGCTGTGAGTGAACTGGCAAACATTGTGCAGACTCTTATGACATGTCCTTGTTTTAAATACAACCCAATTTCTCTCTTGAAGGATTAAATGAACTGCGGACTTGAAATATATCTCAGTAGTTAGCGGTGCTCCCTATAAGAGATACATTGGAGTGATCCCAAGCTCAGTAACCAGTTTGAGAGCTCAGATACAGTTGTAAATAAATTGAGCAGTATTGTCTCAGTTTCAGAATTCATCCAATTCCCTCGATAAATCAAGTTTTTTTTTCAAATAAACTTATCCATGTGAAATGAAAGTTTTTTTTCATTTTGTCAACATCAGACACACTCCAGGCCAACAGAATACAAAAGATGCAGAATAAAGCTGCTTCCTCCCCACCCAGGAACATGCCCCGATTCCACCCTTACCCGAATCAACAATCCCAACAAGTTCAATTCCAGCTCATTGACCCCAAGGTTACTCGGGAAATGATCTGAATTTGGATAAAATCCAAACACAAACCCCCTCCCTCAACAAAATTATTCTGTGTTTTGTGAATAGGCCAAGATGTTTTGAGGTTTAATCTGGATCTCAATGTAGAGGTCAGCATACACCTCATGTCTTAACATACCAGACATCGCATAAGCACTAGATGTGGGTCGAGGCAATAGGCTCCCCATCCTGTGGCATCCACTCCCCACCCTGCCAGGATCCAGTCCCCACCCTGCCCTGATCCAATCCCCACCCTGCCAGGACCCAGTCCCCATCCTGCCCTACCCTGCTGGGATCCACTCCCCACCCTGCCGGCACCCAGTCCCCACCCTATTGAGACCCACTCCCCACCCTGACGTTACCCACCCTCACCCTGCTCCACCCTGCTGAGACCCACTCCCCACCCTGCCCTGCTGGGACCCACTCCCTAACCTGCCGGGACCTACTCCCCACCCTGCCCTACCGGGACCCAGTCCCCACCCTTCCTGCGGGACCACTACCCACTCTGTTGGGGCCCACTCCCAAACCTGCCCTGCGGGATCCACTCCCCGCCCTGCCCCACACTGCCAGGACACACTCCCCACCGTGCCCTATGGGATCCACTCCCCATCCTGCTCTGCCCGGCATAACCAGGTCTTCACTGATCTCCTGGTGGAGTTCCAGTGGGTGACTAGCAGAATCCAAACAAAATTTCAGCCCCACTTTGCTCAGTAACTTTTCAACCCAAAGACAGAGCAGGCTTTCATACAAACACGAAGTAGGAATAGGTCATTCAGCTCCTCGAGCCTGTTCCACCATTTAATAAGATTGTGGCTGATCTGATGGTAATTTTAAATCTGCATCCCAGCTATCCTCGATGACCTATCACCCCTTTGATTGGCAAGAATCTATTCACCTTTGCCTTCACAATATTCAAATAGCCTGCTTCCACCAACCTTTCAGGAAGAGAGTTCCAGGGACCCTTGACATTCTGAAAGAAAACATTTCTCCTCAGCTCTGTTTTAAATGAGCGACCCCTTATTTTTAAACAGTGACCCCCTCATTCTAGATTCTCCCACAGAGAGAATCAGCCTCTCCACATCTGCCCTGTGAAAACCCCTCAGGATCTTATATACTTTAATCAAGTTGCCTCTTACTCTTCTAAACTCTAGTGGACACAAGTCTAGCCTGTCGAACCTTTCCTCATAAAAGAATCCACCCATTCGAGGTATTAATCTCATACGTCTTCTCTGAACTGCTTCCAACATATTTATACCCTTTCTTAAGTAAGGCAACCAATAGTGTACACAATACTCCAGATGTAGTTTCACTACTGACCTGTATAACTGAAGCATAACCCTCCTACCTTTGTATTCAACCCCCCTCGCAATAAACAATAACATTCTACATCCCAAAACCATAAAATCCTGCCCAAGGTCAATGGACCTTCTCATCGTCCACTCCTCGCCCACTCCGATTCCCATGGCAGGCGGGGCGGTAAAATTCTGGCCTATTAGTTTTCCTAATTACTTGCTGCACCTGCAAACTAACCTCATGTGATTCATGCACTAGGACACCCAGATCCCTCTGCATCTCAGAGCTCTGCAATCTCTCACCATTTAGATGATAAGCTTCTCTTTTATTCTTGCCAAAATGGACCATTTCACAGTTTCCCATATTATAATTGATTTGCCAGATCTTTGCCCACTCATTTAATTTATCTCTATCTTTGATGAAGGGTCAGCTGGATTTGAAACATTAGATCTATTCTCTCTCCACTGTCAGACCTGCTGAGACTTTCCAGAATTTTCTGTTTGTGTTTCCGATCCCAGCATCTACAGTAATTTGCTTTTTTCTATTTTTTTGTAACTTCCTTGTGTCATCTTCACAACTTACTTTCCTACCTATCTTTGTGTTGCCAGCAAAGTTGGCAACCACAGCTTTGGTCCCTTCATTCAAGTTCTCAGAGTGTAATAGGAAAGGAGCTGATATACTTTACTAGCCATTAATGGCATTCATGTTTTATTACAGGAACTTATTTAAAGCCTGGAACATTATGGAGAGGATTGATAAATTGATAAAGGCAAATTCTTCACTTTTGATGAAACATTCTGACAATCAGTACAAAAGTCACACTTAGAGGAAAGTACAACTTTCTTGTACAAATCCATCAGAGTAGATCACTAAAGCAGACATTGTAAATGGGCTCAAGTGGTAATTAGACACAACAGGAGACATAAGGGCATAAGGAATATGGTGAGTTAGAGAAAATGAACTTTTTGGGCCAAACGCCCTTTTGCTGCTGCAAACTATCCTGGTTTTCCATTGTTCTGTATATAAACCATGAGAACCCTTGAACAAGTTCAAACTGCAAATTACTGCAGAACATTCAAAGCTGATTATAAAGCTGAAACCTACAGGTTTTAAAAGTCAGATGAATTCATTTTACACAATGCTAAGTGAGGTCTATGCGAGAAATGTACCTGATGAAAATGAATCACAGAATCCCTACGGTACAGAAGGAGGCCATTTGGCCCATCGAGTCTGTACCGACCACAATCCCACCCAGGCCCTATTCCCATAACCCCACACATTTACCCTGCTAATCCTCCTGACACTAGGATCAATTTTAGTTTAGCCAATCAACCTAACCCACACATCTTTGGACTATGGGATGAAACTGGAGCACCCAGATGTAACCCATGCAGACACAGGGAGAACATGCAAACTCCACACAGACAGTGGCCCGTGGCTGGAATTGAACCCAGGTCCCTGGTGCTGTGAGGCAGCAGTACTAACCACTGTACCACTGTGCCAAATCAGCTGTGGTTCCATTAGTTTGCAATATTCAGAGAACCACACAAGGACTTGAGCACAAAACTAAAAGGGCTGATACTCTAGTGAGGTACTGAGGGAGTGCTGCACTATCAGGGGTGCTGTTGTTTAGACGAGATGTTAGACTGAGGTTCCAGCTAGATGCATAATATTCTCAGGCCCAATTGATAGAAAAAGCAGCTGGTATCCTGGACAATACCTATCCCTTAATCTACATCACAAAAGCAAATGATCTGCTTTTTATTACATTGTTGGTGTTGGGAGTTTACAGTGTGTGAATTGGCTGCTGCACTTCCCGCATCATAGCCATGACTGCAGTTCCAAAGTACTTGATTGGCTGTAAAGTCAACATGCTGAGGTTGTGAAAGGTGATATACAAATGTAAATATTTTCTCTTTTATTTTGATGAATGATCAAATCAAACCCAATAATTTTGATTAAACCAACACCGTGAAGACATGTCCCACTCTGTATTAAAATAATAGAGGATGTGTGATGAAATGTTGTAGAAAACCTGGGTGATTTATCTCCTCCCAATACAGAGTTGTCATTACCTAGATTCAATAATGAGTACAGCACAGAAGGAGGCCATTCAGCCCATCATGTCCATGCCGGTCAACAAAGACGCTTGGCCCATAGCCCTGTAGGTTACGACAGCTCAAGTGAATATCTAAATATTTCTTAAATGTTACGAGAGTTTCTGACTCAATCACCCTTTCAAGCAGTGAGTTTGAGACTTCCACTACCCTCTGGGTGAAAAGGTTTCTCCTCAAGCTCTCTTCGTAGCTTTCTACCTCTTCCCTTAAATCTATGCCCCATGGTTATTGACCTCTCTACTAATGGAAAAAGTGCCTTCCGAACCACCCTCTCAACACCCCTCATAATCTTATCCATCTCTATCGGGTCCCCTCTCAACCTTCACTGCTTCAAGGAAAACAGCCCCAACCTACTCAATCTGTCCTCATAGCTCCAGCCCAGGCAGCATCCTGGTAAATCTCCTCAACACCCTCTCACCCAGTGCAATCACATCCTTCCTATAATGTTGTGACTAGAACTGCACGCACTGCTCCAGTAATGGCCTAACCAGCTTTTAATATAGTTACAGCATGATCCTCCTGCTCTCATATTCTATACCTTCGCTAATAAAGGCAAGTATCCCATATGCCTCTTTACCACGTTATCCACCTGCTCTGCCACCTTCAGGGATCTGTGGATGTATACTTCAAGGTCCTTCTGACCTTCAGCCTTTTTCAGGGTCCTACCAGTCAGAGTGTATATTCTACTACTGCCCCAACACAACCAGTTAAGCTCAATGAAAAGGGGTAAACTTGTGCTACACGTCTAGTGATACATTAAATCACAAATTAAGATGTACACAAGTGCAGAGTCAGGAAGTGGCAAATAGTTCTATTAAATTATTTGAAATATGTTCCAGTGTATGTTTACAAATGTAATTTTAAAGAGAGATGAAAAACATCATCGGCCTGAAGTAATATATCTTCAAGTTCTCCACTTATGATGGAATTCAAAACTGAAAATATTAATCATTCTAAGTGCCAGTGGCAGGTATTATAATCACTTGTTATGGTGGGAAATAAGGAACATTAGATTACAGCAAACTGATTTCACAAATCCATCCATTTATTGCATAGCAATATTAAAACTCTCAAATTCTCATTAATGTCAGCACAACAGGCACAAATCCAACAACCTAAATCTGCATCTGTTTCAGATTAAGATTTCTATTATTACAATGACTGGTCCATCTTACAACTCAAGCATTTAACTTGCCTCTTCCTTGAGTATTGTTGAAAAAATACATTTTGTTGAAGCTTTTCATCTTGCACTCATCAGGACAATCGGAAGAATACCAATTTAATACCAATTTCAGGGGAAACGACAACTTTTTACTGATCAAGAAGAGATTGCTGATTGGTTGACAGGTAGATCTAATTGCTAGAGGCATTTGCAGTGGAGAATGCACCAGTGCCCAACAGTTAACTGTCAAGCATTATTTGAATATTGAAGATAGGCAGCTTGACGCTGATTGGTCAAGGCATTGAGAAATGACCTAAGAAATTAACCACAGATAATCTTGTTTTGTTTTGTTTAGCTGAAATAGATGCAATGTGCGCACGTTCTTTCTGTTTGCAAAGAACAAGACCCCATGTATTAATATGTGTAGCTTCCTTGTGATTGTTCTGATGTGTGTAAGATGAAAAGTTTTGACAAAATGTCTTTTCTGAGCAATACTTAAGTTCTTTACTACTAAATGATTATTTCCTCTTTCTGCAACATCCTTCCTTATGTCCCTCTGCATGTCGAAACTAAGATGGATCACCCTCTCTCGCCATTACTTCTTGTACTCTTTCTAAGTTTCAAATAGATCATCTTATTGACTTTCTCTTGATTGAAATAAAGACTTATTGCAATTTTAACTATGCATAATACACATTCAGGTTTCCAGAACCCAAGTTTGGCTCATTGCCAAAGAGTGGTTGGATTTATCCCATTCTACTCTGAATGATCGGTCTTCATGTAGAGTCTGTATGAGTAAAATCTGTAATATTTTCAATTTTACACATAGGATATTGAGTATGTCCCTGATTTTACTCTCAGTTGCTGAATATTGTTTGAATATTGAAATTAGGAAGCTTGACGCATTGAAATCCCAGAGCAAGTATGGGATACTGTAAGTGACCAAAGGACCAACTCATCATTCGTCATGTCACTGGCTGTTGACTTGTTAGCTACCCGAGGATCCACTGTGGTCAGGGACATGTCAGTCTGTGAAAGAGCATGTCCGATGCATGTCAATGCTGGAGGCCCTCCTCCCAAAACCTCTGCTCTCACTGAGGAAATTGAATGCTGTCAAAGGTAATAACTCACTCGCGGTGCTCATCTCAAATTGCTGTCACTTTCTCCAGTAGATGTTCATTGTTTATGATCCACATTTTTAAAATCTCACTCATTTTACCTGTTATTGGATGTCCATTTTCTACTCTGACTTCAAAGGTTTAAACAGCTCCTTGCTTAATTTCCCCCCCTCCCCCATTTATTGGAATTGATTAGAAATCCACATGTTTCACCCGTCACCTCCAAGTTAAATGCAGAGGATGTAATGAAAGAAGTTGCAAGAATGAGTAACCATATTTCAGAGAGAGTCCAAGATCTCAGTAAGAGTCTGAAATCCAATAAAATGACTAATTTAGGTGTAAATTATGTCCAATTTAAGTATAAATTTGTATTTTAACTGTAATGCAACTGTGTTTCTCTCTTTGCACCTTTCTATTTCCCCAATTTGAAATTTACATAATTGGTCTCAAATGGAACCAGTTGAGTTGCTTTGACATGGAGCCAGTTGAAGACCAGTTGTATTGGTCAACTGGGCGACAGCTATCTCAACTTCCAATTCACAATTATTCTGGCTGGGTCAATTGGACTGTTTTTTTCCACACCTGGCATTATTGTACCGATCCTGGAAAATAATGTGCGGGCCTAAAAATCAGCTTCGCGCTTGGCGCCAAAGAGTTTGCAATTGTCTCGGTTCCTTCCTGATGGCGTGAACCAGATCGCACCCAGAAAGTTCATGAGGCTGATTAGCATAGTTAAAGTAGCATTTAAATATGCACAACCCATTCAACTTGCCGTGCACGGAATCTACCAATCTTTGGTCGTGGCACAAGAATGACTCAGTACTGGTCTCCATTAGCAGAGAACTGGCATGATAGCCACGCCCCGGGGGATGGGGCTTGGAGGCCATCGAAGCACCCAGGTGGTCAGGGCATGGCTGGGTAGTACCCATCAAGCACCCTGAATGCAGCCACCAGGCACCCCGGCAGTGGTAACCAGACACTGCTAACGTGCCAGGGGCAATTCCAAATGGGTGGGGCCCAAGTGGGGGTTATGACAGAAGGACTTGTGCAGGGGAGATCATGCAGGGGTTCATGATTGGGGGGCATGTTGGCGGTTGGGATGGGGGCATGTCAGGGGTTATGATGGGGAGCCATGTCAGGGGTCATGATGGAGGCGCATCTCAGGGACCAGGCAGCAGGTCCCAATGCCAGCGACCCATGTCGGGGAGAGAGTGGGGATGTTAGTGTAACTAATGAGAACATTGGAATCTGTTATAATGTAACCAATGGTAACATGTTGCGAGAGTCAACTGGTCAGTTGACCCAGTAGACAATGTAACCAATGGCAAAATGATGTGGTGGTCAGCTGACCAGCTGACCCGGTATAAATAGAAAGCAGATGGGGATTGTGGGGAGCTTTCGTGGCCCAGGGCTTGGCCAAAGTGCTGGTGTAACGAAGTTTCTCTATTAAACCTTTTTCTTTGATTTACTATGTGAAGTTAGTTTTTTTATTTCTTGCAACTGAAGTGCCCTTACTGCCAGCTGAACAAGGGAACATGCTGCCAACAAAGGGGGAGTCTCAATGTCTGTGGGGGGAGAGAGGGGGTCTCCCAATGCACAGTGAGATTGGGGCGCCCTTGTGGAATGGTGCCCGAGCGCTCTGAAGCCGGGCTCACCGGAGTGTTTAGCCCCCCCCCTTCCCCCAACCCCTCCAGTACTGGCATGGATTTCCCAACTCTCCAAAAAAGTGATTGAGTGTGGGACAATTGTGGAGCAAAACATGTCTGAGGGATCACGGATTGCTCTATTATTCTCGCCATTATGACAATTTGGGAAAATTCTGCCCATAGTTTTTGGTAATTTATATTTGAGTGTGTGATGGGCACAAGCTTTAAGTTTTTGTTTTAAGTTTAATTTATATTGCTACAGCTGTGGGGCAACAAAGACAGGAAAAGCAGTTTTAGTTCAAATGAAAAATGACCCAGTTAGAAGCAGTTTTTCACAGAATCTGATGGAACAGCATGATCCTAAACTAAAGAACTGAAAGGTCCCAAAATCAGGGAGAGAAGAAAAGTAAGTTTCTAGAAGATATGCCGGTCAAAGGGTAGAACAGAAATCTAGAAAATGGTCCTGTTAAATGAGGCTAAGAGTGAGGAGTAAAGGCTCCAAGTTAAAAATCAGGTCCGCAAGGTGCAGACCTAGAATAGCATGGGCTTGCAAGAAACCAGAAATCCAAGGAGGCCCAAAGGTTGCTGATTCCTTACTAAAACCTGTGAAGCATTGGTGTTCAGTTGGTATCTGAGTATCTGAGAGTGACAGTATGTGGAAAGCAAAGCTTGAATGTGCATGGCTATCCAGGGAGAGGAACATCAAAAGGAGAGGTGGAAACCCTGGAGGTGGATCCTTGGTGAAGACATCTAAGAGAAATAGTTGTTTGGGAGAAGATTCCAAAATGTGTTCTTCAAGAGTGGAGTTTGGAAACCCTCATGTGAAAGTTGAAGTTCCAGTGAGACCAGTTGGCTCTCAGTGTTACAGTGCCTGGGAGGAATCAATGAGAAATCCACATAATCTGTATTGGGTGGCATCTGTTACTTGGCTTCAGATTGTGGGATGTCTGGCCACAGGATGTCTAGTTGTTTATATGGGCTGTATACTTTCTGAGAGAATTAGAATATAAGATAAATTTTATAACTTGTGTTATGCTTACAAATCTGTATATTTCTGTAAAGATACAATTGGGGTGAAGGAGTAGTGTATTATAGTTAACCTTTTCTTCTTTAATAAATAATTTACTTCATTAAAAGTTCATCAGCTGACATCAGTGATTCTGTTCAGTAGCCACTTTCTAGACCAAACAAAAGTTGGGATCTATCAGGTGGGGTTCCACCCTGTCCAGTAGTAACATCAATTAGGATCATAACAATACTGACTGAATCACAGTCACAGCACCTCCAGCATTGCTTTCTTATCTGGCTTAATTACGCCAAAGTCCCTCAAAGTATATGCTCTGAAATTGGAATATTCTGGACCTTCCCACTGATGGGATCTTCCAGTCCTGCCAACGTTGACTCCCACCGTGGGTTCCCCAGCGCCAGGACGGGTGAATCATGTAAAACATCATCAGGGCTGGAAGAACGGCCGGCGACCAATGGTGAGCCTCCTCTGCTGCAGGAAAACCTGCCATGGAGGGGGCTGCAATATTCAGGCCAAAGTTACACCTCTTTGGTTAAAATTCAGCTCCCTGCCTGCCAATTTCGCTGGGTCGGAACCAATTGTTCCTTGGCTGCCCCTATTTTAGGGTGTTTTTCTCTATCAACCATTTCCATTTGTGTCACACCTTGAATAGACTGGGCGAATCCAGGCCCCATGCCCTGAGCTGTCAATCTTGGTTCTTTACTCCATAATATTAATTGTAAATAATTCTTCATGTACTTTGGTCACAAAATGCCCTCAGCAATCCTGTAAGATGGAATATGTTTATGCAGAATGCAGACAGTGAAACACTGCAGTGTAGCTACACCATTTACAGTTGTACAGATTAACGCTATAAAAATAACTTTAAATAAGAACACAGATTAATCTCCTGAACCCAGAAAAGAAAGCAACTTGACTCAGAGGTAAGAGTCCATCTCAATGTGGCATTGTACTGTTCAAATCAAGAAAATTCTTGGTTAAATGCCTGAAAAGAAACAAAACCAGAAAAAGCTGGAAAATCTCAGCAGGTCTGGCAGCGTCTGTGGGGAGAGATTAGAGCCAACGTTTCGAGTCAACTTTCTACCAACTCCAGTGTGATGCCACTACTCAACACATCTTCCCCTCACTCCTCCTGTCAGTGTTCTGCAGGGACTGTTCACTCTAGGACACCCTGGTCCACTCCTCCATCACACCCAACACCTCACCCCCTGCCCACGGCACTTTCCCGTGCAATCGTAGGAGGTGCAACACCTGCCCCTTTACCTCCTCCCTGTTCACCATCCCAGGTCCTAAAGATCCCTTTTAGGTGAAGCAGTGCTTTGCATGCATTTACAACATTCAAGTTCAATTCTTTAATATAGATCAAGAAAAGCAGTTGTCCTGGTACACTGCTATACATTCCTTTCCTTGAAGCACATGGATAGACTGAAACACAATTTGCATTACCTGCAACTATTTTGTCTTCAGCTTTGTGGCGTGCATTCTGAACACCCTTTTATGAGGCTGATGGTGGCCATTGATTCTTGGCTATTTGGACATTGTTCTGACCAGGTGAGAGGAGTGAACTGTCTCCCTTCTATTCAATCTCCTCATATGGACGCAACAAAAGCTTAATTTTCATTCAATCATTTAGACACCCACGCATGTGCTCACATGCACACATGCGGTCTGAAGTTAAAAATGTTGCAATTATTACAAGACCTAGATTCGCTGGTAGGTTTCTGGTTGAGTTGGCTTTTTTCACAGGGCAACAGACTTATTTCAAAAGAGAGAAAGAGAACAGCCTTCTGCATGTTTCCTCTGCTGAAACTTTCTTAACACTGCCTATGTCTGGATTACAGGAAATGTCTCCCCCTTCACACTCCCCTGAGGGTTATTTGTTTATTTCTCACCTTCACCTTGGAATGTGGCCTTGCATTTTTAAGCATTTTATTTCATAGAAACATAGAAACCCTACAGTACAGAAAGAGGCCATTCGGCCCATCGAGTCTGCGCCGACCACAAACCCACCCAGGCCCTACCCCAAATCCTTACATATTTACCCACTAATCCCTCTAACCTACGCATCTCAGGACACTAAGGGCAATTTTAAGCATGGCCAATCAACCTAACCCGCACATCTTTGGACTGTGGGAGGAAACCGGAGCACCCGGAGGAAACCCACGCAGACACGAGGAGAATGTGCAAACTCCACAGACAGTGACCCAAGCCGGGAATCGAACCCAGATTCCTGGAGCTGTGAAGCAGCAGTGCTAACCACTGTGTTACCGTGCCGCCCTTTCAAGTTGCAAGTTTAAATTTCAATTCAAGTTGCAAAATTTCCAGTCAGTTAACAATTCCTTTTTCAGAAAATAAAGGGGTATAGCCTTGAGACAACATGTTAACACATCTTCTCATTTTGCCAAATAAACAGAAAAAGGATTTTGGTTGAATTCTACATTTTAAAGGGGTAGAGGCCTCTTTACTCTTTGATGTCAGTAGCAGACATAATCTAAAGGCACAGCGTACTGAAAAAGGGTTACTTTAAAGAAAGATTTGAACCTACAGAACACAATATCAGACATAAGAACATAAGAACATAAGAAATAGGAGCAGGAGTAGGCCATCTAGCCCCTCGAGCCTGCCCCGCCATTCAATAAGATCATGGCTGATCTGACGTGGATCAGTACCACTTACCCGCCTGATCCCCATAACCCTTAATTCCCTTACCGATCAGGAATCCATCCATCCGCGCTTTAAACATATTCAGCGAGGTAGCCTCCACCACCTCAGTGGGCAGAGAATTCCAGAGATTCACCACCCTCTGGGAGAAGAAGTTCCTCCTCAACTCTGTCTTAAACCGACCCCCCTTTATTTTGAGGCTGTGTCCTCTAGTTTTAACTTCCTTACTAAGTGGAAAGAATCTCTCCGCCTCCACCCTATCCAGCCCCCGCATTATCTTATAAGTCTCCATAAGATCCCCCCTCATCCTTCTAAACTCCAACGAGTACTAACCCAATCTCCTCAGCCTCTCCTCATAATCCAAACCCCTCATCTCCGGTATCAACCTGGTGAACCTTCTCTGCACTCCCTCCAATGCCAATATATCCTTCCTCATATAAGGGGACCAATACTGCACACAGTATTCCAACTGCGGCCTCACCAATGCCCTGTACAGGTGCATCAAGACATCCCTGCTTTTATATTCTATCCCCCTCGCGATATAGGCCAACATCCCATTTGCCTTCTTGATCACCTTTTGTACCTGCAGACTGGGCTTTTGCGTCTCATGCACAAGGACCCCCAGGTCCCTTTGCACGGTAGCATGTTTTAATTTGTTTCCATTGAGATAGTAATCCCATTTGTTATTATTTCCTCCAAAGTGTATAACCTCGCATTTATCAACGTTATACTCCATTTGCCATATCCTCGCCCACTCACTCAGCCTGTCCAAATCTCTCTGCAGATCTTCTCCGTCCTCCACACGATTCACTTTTCCACTTATCTTTGTGTCGTCTGCAAACTTCGTTACCCTACACTCCGTCCCCTCCTCCAGATCATCTATATAAATGGTAAATAGTTGCGGCTCGAGTACCGATCCCTGCGGCACGCCACTAGTTACCTTCCTCCAACCGGAAAAACACCCATTTATTCCGACTCTTTGCTTCCTGTCGGATAGCCAGTCCCCAATCCACTTTAACACACTACCCCCAACTCCGTGTGCCCTAATCTTCTTCAGCAGCCTTTTATGGGGCACCTTATCAAACACCTTTTGGAAATCCAAAAACACCGCATCCACCGGTTCTCCTCCATCAACCGCCCTAGTCACATCTTCATAAAAATCCAACATGTTCGTCAAGCACGACTTTCCCCTCATGAATCCATGCTGCGTCTGATTGATCGAACCATTTCTATCCAGATGCCCTGCTATCTCCTCTTTAATAATGGATTCCAGCATTTTCCCTACTACAGACGTTAAGCTGACCGGCCTATAGTTACCCGCCTTTTGTCTCCTTCCTTTTTTAAACAGCGGCGTAACATTAGCCGTTTTCCAATCAACCGGCACTACCCCTCTCACATTTCATGTGGATTTGTTGCAATTTATTTCTCTCAGTTTCATTTCTCATTCAGCTAAAACCAACTTTCATATAGCAATCTTAGATTTCTGTTAACGATTCTAGGTGAGGGGGCATCAATAATTGATGATTTTGCACACCATTTGATGCAGCTACCTCAAAGGCAATTAAGGGTTTGCGTTCTACGATCAACTAGTACAAAATAAGCGCCGTATGTGGAAAACAATATGCTTGTTTGTGCTACCCATCTACAAGTGTGGGAACTGCACTGAAACACCTTAAGAGTTTTCACAACACCAGGTCTGAAACATCTTCACAGCAGCTTCCTAAGGAACTGCACTGTACTTAATTCACCGGGGAACTCTGCTGCATTCAATAATGTTAACCCCTTCAGTATTACTTACAATTCAATCATCCCCCTTTTTAACACTTAAGAGGCTTGTGGAGCTTGTAAAACTTTATGGGTTTGTGAATTCACCATGCCTCACTTAACAGGCCATCGTAACTTTTTACTTAATTAGTACCTAACAGCAGTGAGATAATTTAGGTGACACTCTTTCTGTTGATAGGATTTATGGCATGAAAGCTTACTCTTTGTTGGTTTTCATGCTCCTGACCTAATTATTAATCGATGGGGTTAGGTTGCTTTATACTGTGGTGAAGTTCAGAATGCATTTAGCGGCTTTATATAAATATGTAGAATAGACTGTATCGAAAATGGAAATATCACAGGAGGAGGCAGTTGTCTGAAGTGCGCGGGGAGTGTAGAAAGTGTTTTCTCCAATGCAAGCTGATCTGATTGAAGCATTTATGATGCTGGCACTGAAGGAGATTGAAAGTGTTCTATTTCTTAATATCATTCAGGAAAAAGGTGCAGCCCTGCTTTCCGTTTCTCAAAACAGAGAATGAAAGCAGAGTTTGAAAATGAGATTAGGTCCAAACTGGGAGCATTTTAAGGTTTATTCGATTAAGTTAAATTTGGTGTGGAAATGCGAACAGGAATTTGATGACCGTTTGTGCGTTTTGTAACCTCTGTTGTACGAAGTTGGGACAATTGTTTGAACATTCGGTGCTTTGAAAGGTCACATTAGAGTAGCAGATGACAGCAAATGAATTTTGATTTCAACAAAGGGAAGATGACAAAAAGCTTTAATTGAAATTTTCAAAATTTATTTAAAATTATTCAATTTCTGATTTACCTTCAAATTAATGCATTCAAGAAAGGTTCGTAATTGGAATAATGAACAGACAGTGTTTTTAATCTCCCACAAAATGAAATTTTACATGATTGATGCTGTTCATAACTTAACTTCTCATTGACTTGCAGAGTAGCGAACCTATTTTGCTGTCAAAGACGTAATATTACAGCACTGCTGCAATTCAAAATTGGATTCATTGTCACCCCAAAAGAGGCAACAACCTCTAGTTTATCCACAACCAGGTTCCTCCCATCGCAAAATAAATCCTAATTTCATCCATAGGGGCAGATAGAAGGAAGACACCTGCCAAAAACGTGAACAGTTCAGAAGGGATTCACAAGAATTTTCATAGGGGAGTCTTCCTGCTGAGTGTTTCAGTCATGGTAAAGTTTGTTCTTCTTTCAGCTGCCTGTTGTTCTCAACAAAAGATATCTATGTCCTTTCTAAAGAGAATCTTATTATTTTGTTTTCTTTATTGATTGGACGTGGGCGTCCTGGCTGAACTGACATTTGTTGCCCAGCCCTAGTCCCATTCCCTTGAATTAAGTGGCCTGTTTGGCCATTTAAGAGCCCACCATCTTGCTGTCGATCTTGCTAGGGCTCCTTGCCATGGTCAAATGCCAGAGTTTATTGCTCAGCCCTGATTATCCTTGAACTGAATTGGCTTGTTCGACCATTTCAGAGGGCAGGCACATGGATGCCAGTCCAGGTAAGGACGGCAGATTTCCTTCCCTAAAGGACATGAATGGACCAGATCCGTTTTTACAACAAAGGCATCACGGTCGTCATTAGACTTTTAACTCCAAATTTCTATTGAATTCAATTCATGATAGGTCCCCAGAGCATGACTCTGGCTGGAATTCTCCAGTCGCGCATTCCTCTCCACTGCTGCCAGCGAGAATGGAGAATTTGATGCTCAGCTAAATCTCCGTTCACTGCAGGAGGACCGGAAAATCCCAGCTGCAGGTGAGGCCAGAGAATGCCAGACTCTGGGCCTCTGGATTACTGGTCCAGTGATAATACCACTGTGCTCCCTCCTCACAATGGAGCTGTGACTGGGACAAGAGCTCAGTATTCCATCTTTTGGCTATAACTATCGTAGTTCAATTCACTGACCTAGTCAATCTCTGGCCTAGTCCTTCTCCATATGCATCCTGAAATCTTATGGAAGGCTCTGTCCATGTGGCACCCACCTAGTCGAAAGTTTTTTTGAAATCGAATCAGCACATATAGATTGAGATTATACGCCTGGCCTTTGCTGTTTATTCAGCAAAATCTGGAATCTGTGAAACAGAAACATGCTTTGTCCAATCCTCACCCATCTTAATGGAAAACCAAAAGGTATTTAACAAATAATGAGAAATACACAAAGCACCCAAGTTTATATTTGCATTGTAAAACTATGCAAATAAAGGAATATTGTAATATAAGTGTCTGGCAAATAGAGGGTTAATACAGTACTGCCCACGCAGTGATGTAAGAGAACACATGACCCACACCTAGGGGTCAGTGTAGTCTTGGACAGAGCTGTGTGTGGAACCAAGTATGGAGACAGCTCTGAATTTGGACCTTTACTGTATCTATGTATATAATTTCTAGCAGTTAATCAATTTTGATTTTACTTGTACATGGGATGTGGGCATCGTCGGTTTCAGTAGCTTGCTTGGCCATTTCAGAGGGCATTTAAGAGTCAACCTCATTGTTGTGGGGTCTGGAGTCACATGTAGGCCAGACCAGATAAGGACAGCAGATTTCCTTCTCTAAAGGACATTAATAATCCAGATGGGTTTTTAAGACAAATGACAATGGCATGGTCATCATTAAGAGTTTTAATTCCAGATTTTTATTGAGTTAATAAGACCTATCAAACTACAGCCAACACATTACAACATGATAGCAGTGAATTGAACAACTCAAAACCTCACAGAGCCTGTAGAAAAATAAATCCTGGCAAAATGAAGGAAAAATGAAAGAAGCATTCTGACCTGATTAAAAAGCTCAAGAAGCAAAAGTGCAGGAGGAAATTGCTAGCGACAACTCCATACAATCATAGAATCCTGCAGAGCAGAAGGAGGCCATTCAGCCCACTGAGTCTGCACCGACTACAATCCCACCCAGGCCCTATCCCCATAACCTCATGCATTTACCCTAACTAGCCTCCCTGACACTAAGGGGCAATTTAGCATGGCAATCTACCTAACCTGCACATCTTTGGAGTGTGGGAGGAAACCGGAGCACCTGGAGGAAACCCACGCAGACACGGGGAGAACGTGCAAACTCCACACAGACAGTGACCCAATCCGGGAATTGGACCCCAGTCCCTGCGCTGTGAGGCAGCAGTGCTAACCACTGTGTCACTGTGCTGCCCCAGGAGCCCTAACTCCAGAGAAAGGCTTGGAAGCTGAAGGTAGAAATTAAACTCGACACTGCAGCAAAAAACTATATCAAACTGTGTGGAGCTCCAGCTTCAATATCCAGAGGTGCATCGACAGCAGACCGAGCAGGAGTGAGCTAAAAATTTAAAACTTCGGGACCACATAAATTCTGAAAAAAGTTAAATATTGCAGTGGTCAGAACTTGCTATTCAAATCGCAGTCTGAGATGATCATTGCCTGACACTCGTGTGCCGCGAATGTTATTTGCCACTTATCAGTCCATGTTGAATGCTAATCAGGTATTACTATATGCAGACACGAACTGCTTCATTATTTGAGGAGTTGTGAATGGAATCGAACATCAGCAAACATCCCAAATCTAACCTTATGATGGAGTGAAGGTCATTGATGAAGCTAAAGATGATGGGCCCAGCACTCTGCCCTGAGGAACTCTTACAGCGATTCCTGGGACTGAGATGATTGGTCTCCAATAATCACAACAATCTTCCTTTGCATGAGTTAAGTCTCCAACCAGTGGAGAATTTCACCCTTCCCCCATCCCCACCCGAATTTCCATTGATTTCAGTTTTGTTTGGGCTCCTTGATATCACACTCAGTCAAATGCTGCTTTGAGGTCAAGGACAGACATTCACACCTCATCTCAGTAATTCAGCTCTTTTGTCCATGTTTGGACCAAGACTGTACTGAGGTCAAGTGCCAAGAGGCCCTGGTGGAATCCAAACTAGATAAGAAGTCTACCAAAGTCAGGACTGTGTGTCGAAATTTAGCTGGCTTCCCAGTCTGTGTTGAAGAGCTGAAAGATTGGCAAGCCTCCCGAGAGCTGGTCCTTGCACTCCAAAGGGTGCAGGGGGGCAGCTCTCAGGAGTCTACTGTGTTTACCCCAGTCCAACGCCGGCATCTCCACATCATGGAATCCAAACTAAACATCAGTCAGCAGGTTATTGCTGTGTAAGTGTCGCTTGATAGCACTGTCGATGACACATTCCATCACTTTGCTGATGATCAAGAGTAGACTGATGGGATGGTAATTGGCCGTGTTGGATGGTTGGATTGGACAATACATACCTGGGCAATTCTCCACATTGCTGGGCAGAGGCCAGTGTTGTAGTTGTACTGGAACAGCTTGGATAGGGACACAGCTCCTTCTAGAGCAGAAGTACTTTTTTTGGGATGTTGTCAGGATCCAGAGCCTTTGCATTATCCAGCATCTTCGTTCATGAGAAGTGAACCAAATTGGTTGAAGATCTATGATGCTGAGGACCTCATAAGGAGGATGGATCATCTGTTTGGTTCTTCAGGCTGAAGATGGTTACAAATGTTTCAGCCTTGCCTTTTGCTGGGCTCCCCCATATGAAGGATGGGGATATTTATGGAACTTCCCCCTCCTGTTGTTTAATATTCACCATCATTCATGATTGAATGTGGCAGGACTGCAGAACTTAAATCTAACCCATTGGATGTGGGATCACTCAGCTCTATCGCATGCTGCTTCCATTGCTTGGCATGCAAGTATGCTGTAGTTTCACCAGGTTACTACCTCATTTTCAGGTACATACCTGCTGCTGTTCTTCGCATGTTTTTTTGCACTCTGCAGACAACCTTTGACTTAATGGTAATGGTGGAGTGGGGAATATGCCAGATATTGTGATTGAATACAATTCTGCTGCTGATGGTCCACAGAGTATCATGAGCTGTCAGATTTGTTCGAAGTTTATCCCATTGAGTATGGCAGTCATGCCATACAACATGATGGAAGAATGGAAGACATCCACATTGTGAACACGGGACCTCCTCTCTACGGGGACTTTGGTCTCTCTTACCTATACTGTCATGGACAGATCGGTGAGGATCTGGTCTATTAGGCTTTTCCCCTTGTTGATTCCCTCATCACTACAAGCCTGGGTATGGCAGTCATGTCCTTCAAGATTCAGCCAGCTTAGTCAGTCTTGGCACTACTGAGCCACTCTGTACATGGGCATTGAAATCCCCCATCCATGGTACATTCTATGCCCTTACCACCCTCAGTTTTTGCTCATCAACATGGAGGAGTACTGGTTCATGAATGTGACAGCTCTCGGGAGGCTTGCCAATCTTTAGGCTCTTCAACACAATAGGAAGCCAGCCAAGTTTCGACACACAGTCCTGATTTTGGGAAATGGGCCAGATTCAGACAGGGTCATATCCATAATGCCCCCGTTGTGCTTTGTTAATGTTACAGCGGAGCAGAATACCTATGCTACACTGTTGACAGAGTTCCCATTAGCCACTGGATTGGTTATCCTCTGAAAGAAGTCCAATGTGAGTGTGATCATCGCTCTTTATAGCTTTATTAACTCCTTGTCTCTGCTCCATATTTCTCCAGGCATCTCAACATTCCCTCCAATGATTTGCTGATGATGGATTTTAGCCATATAGTGAGTGGCACTGTGTGTCCATTAGACTCACGAGGGGGATTCTCCCATCCTGCTGCATTTAAAAATTAGTGCAGCAGGCCGAGCGAATCACGTGTCGGCTGATTTGTGGGATTCCCGCGAGTGTTCACGTCGCCCTTGCATCTCCCAAGCCCAGATTTCCGACGGCATTTGTGCGGCGAGCATTTAGACAGTATTTTACATATTAGCGGGCCCGGGACTGAATTCTCCAGGCCTGCCCGCATCTCCCACTCCGCCACTTTCGGGGAACTAGTGGGTTGACCCCGCTGGAGTGCAGGGGGGCAATCGAGGACCTACAGGGGGTTTGGCAGTGGGGGGTTGGTGCTCCCTGGAGATGGACACTCTGGAAGTGCCAGCCTATGGCCCCTGTCAGTGCCCAGGGGGCAAAGTGCCGATGCACGGGGGCACCTTGGCACCCCCAACCAGGCATGGGGAAGTGCCAAGGGGGCAGCGCCAAGGGGGCAAGGTCTATGGGGGTGATTGGGTGGGGGTGGGGGTGGGAGATCCTGCTGCCACTCTGCATTGGGATCGATTGGGGCTGGAGGCCAGCGCTCAGCTGGGAAGGTCTGCTGGGGGGGTGGGGGGGGTGGGGAGTCTGCCGGGGGGGGGGGGGGGGGGGGGGGGGGGGCGAGGAAATCGGCCCTTCCGGGGTGGGGGGGGGGGGGGGTGGGGGGGGGGGGGTGACTGGAGATCGGGGCGGGCCGGGATGGGGGCAGTGGGTTGGGGAATGGTGGGGGAAGGAAGGAAAGAGAGAGGCCTGTGATCGGGTCTGCCTGCGGCTGTCTATACTGCAGGGGGGGCTGGAGATTGCAGCAATTGAGCTGTGGGGGGAGGGGGCTCGGAGGGGTAGCGCTGCAATCAAGCTGGCTAGCAAATGGGAGGCTGACAGTTCAGGGCCGCTGCGCATTTGCAGAGGCCCGCTAGTTTCAACCTTTCAGGCATGAATAGGCCCTGCCCCCTGAAATCTATGATATTTACACTGGTGGCCTCTGCATTGCACAAAGTGTGGGAGATTCTCGTGTGAACCCCACTGAAAAAAACCAGCGTGAATTACTCCAGTTTTCCTGCAAATTCAACATTTAGAATTGTTTTGGGAGAATCGCCCCACTCTTTCTGATCCCTGTACACCATTTGTGGCTCTCGCAATTCCCTAAAACACAGTCCAGAATGTATCTTATTACATCAGCCATTTCCTTAAGAAATTTTTATTTCAGACATTTCCGGGCTCTAATCTGTGACTTTCACAGCAAGTTCGCAATTTTATTTGGGGAGATCCTTAGGAAGATTGAGGAAAGTTCTTTTACAGTATCTTGGAACCGGTGACCAGGCAAACAAGTGGTCATTTATCCAGAGCTGCTCATTGCCAGGACTGATCAACAAGCAAAGAGATACTCTAAATAAATCCAACAGGAAATATGGCCATTAAACTCCATAAATTGCCTATCAAGATGGAAAAAGATGAAAAAATACACCTCCTTCTATGGCACTTGGAATGAAAAGACATGTTGGAAAATAAGCATCATCTGTTCTTACAATTTTAACAGGCTTTGGTGTCTGCGAGCAGTAATTGTTTGTTTTGACAGCTGAGGGCATTATGAATGCTTGGCTTGAGTTTCAAATGCTCCAGAATCTTTAAACTCCGAGGTTGCTGTGTTCACAGTTGGATTGATTGAGTGTTTTGTGATGTTATTAAAAGATTATCTATCTTTGAAGTGATAATTGAATATTGTTTTTACAATAGATTGACCAGTTAAGGGCATTGAAGTTTCTTTCATTCTGTCAGGAATTTTAAAAATATATTAAAAATAAGAAATGCTTTTCTTCACTGCCAGTTCTATTAGATGTGTACCTTTTCCATAACCATTTCAATGGATTCCCATTGCAATTATGCAGCTCGTGAGAACTGTACATTGTAGATACTGGGGCAGTCACTTTGGAGGATACATAGACAATATGGGAGAGGGGGTATTGAGGATGTGAAGCAGTATTGAGGGGGAACAAGGGTGGGTGGAAAGGTGATGGTTTTGTTCAGGGGGCATAAAAGCTATGTTGGAGAGCACTTAGGTGGGCCTTCGAATCAGCTAATCTCTGCACCCGTACTGGTTCGTGACGAGGGAAAACAAAATGCCTGCCTGCCCACGTTTCCAAGATACAAAAATGGTGGGTCTGAGCAGAGGTTACAGGGTTCAGTTTACAGAACTTTCTGGCTATTTCCCTCCATTCTAAAAACATTGTTAGTGTTGCCATTTACACGACACCAAATAGGCAACATACCTGGCAGGACTCACGTCAATGGTTGTAGAAATGCGTGTCTAGCCCCCTGACAATTGAATGCTCCGTGGCTACTGCATTTGTACAATCTTCTGGGCCCTTGTGTGCAGTCATTTATGCCACAGTGCCATGGACGTGTACATAGGTATCATTACCACCATTGGTATTTAACACACAAAGCAGTTTGAGGAGCATGCCACATTCCGAGAGGATGCCACGCTCCTAGAGGATGCCACGCTCCTGGAGCATGCCACGCTCTTAGAGGATGCTACACTGCTCGTACATGCCATGCTCCTCGAAGATGCCACGCTCCTAAAGAATGCCAAACTCTTAGAGGATGTCATGCTCCTTGAAGATGCCATGCTCCCAGAAGATGCTACACTCCTCGAAGATGCCATGCTCCTAGAGGATGCCACGCTCCTGAAGATGCTATGTTCCTAGAAGATGCCAGGCTCCTAGAGGATCCCACTCTCCTAGAGGATGCCATGCTCCTAGAAGATGCTACGCTCCTAGAAGATGCTACGCTCCTGGAGGATGCCACGCTCCTAGAGGATGCCATGCTCCTAGAGGATTCCTACACTCCTCCTGCAGTTGTGAGATAGAGAATCTGGTGAGCTGGTGCAGCAACAATAATCTCTCCCCTAAATGTCAACAAAACGAAAGAGATTGTCATCGACTTCAGGAAGCGTAAAGGAGAACATGCCCCTGTCTACATCAATGGGGATGAAGTAGAAAGAGTCGAGAGCTTCATGTTTTTAGGTGTCCAGATCACTAACAACCTTCCTGGTCCCCCCATGCTGATACTATAGTTAAGAAAGCCCACCAACGCCTCTACTTTCTCAGAAGACGAAGGAAATTTGGCATGTCAGCTACGACTCTCACCAACCTTTACAGATACACAATAGAAAGCATTCTTTCTGGTTGCATCACAGCTTGGTATGGCTCCTGCTCTGTCCAAGACCGCAAGGATCTACAAAAGGTCGTGAATGTAGCCCAATCCATCACGCAAACCAGCCTCCCATATATTGACTCTGTCTACACTTCCCGCTGCCTCGGCAAAGCAGCCAACATAATTAAGGATCCCACGCACATTCTCTCTTCCACCTTCTTCCTTCAGGAAAAAGATACAAAAGTCTGAGGTCACATACCAACCAACTCAAGAACAGCTTCTTTCCTGCTGCTGTCAGACTTTTGAATGGACCTACCTTGCATTAAGTTGATCTTTCTCTACACCCTAGCTATGACTGTAACACTACATTCTGCACTCTCTCGCAGAGTGGAAGATCAGAAGGATCTTGGGATTTGAGTTCATAGGACGCTCAAAGCAGCTGTGCAGGTTGAGGCTGTGGTTAAGAAGGCGTATGGTGTACTGGCCTTCATCAATCGAGGAATTGAGTTTAGGAGTCGTGAGATAATGTTGCAGCTATATAAGACCCTGGTCAGACCACACTTGGAGTACTGTGCTCAGTTCTGGTTGCCTCATTACAGGAAGGATGTGGAAGCCATAGAAAGGGTGCAGAGGAGATTTACAAGGATGTTGCCTGGGTTGAGGAGCATGCCTTATGAGGATGGGTTGAGTGAGCTCGGCCTTTTCTCCTTGGAGATTCGAAGGATGAGGGGTGACCTGATAGAGGTGTATAAGATGTTGAGAGGTATTGATCGAGTGGATAGTCAGAGGCTTTTTCCCAGGGCTGAAATGGTTGCCACAAGAGGACACAGGTTTAAGGTGCTGGGGAGTAGGTACAGAGGAGATGTCAGGGGTAAGTTTTTCACTCAGAGGGTGGTGGGTGCGTGGAATGGGCTGCCAGCAACGGTGGTGGAGGCGGATTCGATAGGGTCTTTTAAGAGACTTTTAGATAAGTACACGGAACTTAGTAAGATAGAGGGTTATAGGTAAGCCTAGTAATCGCTAAGGTAGGGACATGTTCGGCACAACTTTGTGGGCTGAAGGGCCTGTATTGTGCTGTAGTTTTTCTATGTTTCTATGTTTCCTTCTCTATGAATGGTATGTTTCGTCTGTATAGCATAAACAAACAATACTTTTCACTGCATGATAATACATGTGACAATAATAAATCAAATCAAAAAATGACCACCATCTGCTTGAGGAAAATCTCAATCTTCTGCAATGAATTCAGTCGCTTCTCTCACATATAAGATAAGCGCAAGCAACTGAAGACAACTCCTGACAATTGGTTATCCAGGACATACTAACTGAAATGGGCTGACCCATCATCCATTATTTTGCTTAAAATCCGTCTACTTATAAGTGATGTTGTCAATTTTTTGACCCCCTTACTTATTATTTAATTATTCATTTATACTGATATTTTAGCTGCTGCATTTTGAATCTCAATATCAGTATCCCTTACTTCATTCATTTCAATGTCATTGCCTTCAAGCTAATTAATTACTTATATTTTTACTGTTGCCCCTTGGTTTAAAGCTCTCTGCACCAAATTGCCACACTTATCAAATCCCATTTATTCCATTTCTCAGTCTCCCCCAGCTCTGTGCACACAAAGCCCTGAATATTACAGGTATCCCTCCATCTTCTTTTAAGTGGGATAAATGAAACTAAATTTGGGTGGCATGGTCGTAAGCACTGCTGCCTCACAGCGCCAGGAACCCAGGTTCAATTCCGGTCTCGGGTCACTGTCTGTGTGGAGTTTGTACGTTCTCCCCGTGTTTGACTGGGTTTCCTCCGGGTACTCCGGTTTCTCCCACAGTCCAAAGATGCGCAAGTTAGGGTGATTGGCCATGCTAAATTGCCCCTTCGTGTCGAGGGCTATGGGGGATAGGGCCTGTCGTCGATGAAGGCTCAATGGACCTCCTTCTGCACTGTAGGGATTCTATGGTAAGTTCCATATGTTAAATTAAGTAAGCTGAGGGATAAAGCAAGAAGGTCCGCCCCTTAAAGGAGAACTACCCAAAACTAAACCAAAACACAAATGAGACTTCAAACAGCAAATCAAAATGTGATGAATAGGGTTGATAAGGCACCCCAAATCCCTGCGGTGCCCAACAAGTATGGAAGTATCCCTCCAGAATGCTTAAAAATTACAACACATCAGTCAACAGCCAACCACAGCAATTAACACCTAGTCCTAACACCTAATTACCTTACAGCTAATTGCAAGTCAGTGGTCATTAGCAGTCAGTTTCAAAGTGATGTTTGGAGAAAGTGTTACATTTCAAGCTGATCACGCTAGTCACTCAATGCTTACCGGAAAACTCAACTCTCATCAAATTGCTCCTGTGCTTAGCAAGCAATACTTTTTACCATTCACTCCCAGCTCTGTGCACAGTGTTTAGCCACCATCCCTCTGACCTATGCTAGAGGCTGAAAAGCAGCTTATTGATCTCGAAAGAGATTGCTTCCTCTTATGGGGAAAGGTTGGACAGGTTGGGCTGACATTCCTTCGAATTTAGAAGGATGAGAGGTGATCTTATTGAAACAAAAATGGGAATTCTCCAGTCACACATGCCAGCGAGACCAGAGAATCCCAGCTGCGGGCAAGGCCGGAGCATTCCAGCCATAGGTTCTGAAGGGATTTGGCAGGGTAGCTGCTGAGAGGATGTTTCCCTTTGTGGGGGAATCTAGAACTAGGATGACACAGTTTCAAAATAAGGATTTCCCATTTAAGACAGAAACAAAGAGAAATGTCTTCTCTCAGAGGACCGTGAGTGTTTGAAATTCTCTCCTCCAGCGAGCAGTGAGGCTGGATCACTGAACATATTCCAGGCTGAGTTGGACAAATTTTTGATTGACAAGGGAGTCAAGCGTTATGAGGAACAGGCAGGAAAGTGTCATTGAGGCCACATCCAATCAGCCACAATTGTATTGACAGGTGGAGCAGGATTAAGGGGCCAAATGGCCTACTGCTATTTCTTACAATCTGATTCTTAAGTCAGACCAGCTACTTTATCCAACCCAAAGAATCCCTACAGTGCAGAAGGAGACCATTCGGCCCATCGAGCCTGCACCGACCCTTACCCAGGCCCTATCGCCATAACACCATGTATTTATCCTCCTAATCCCCTTAACCTACACATCTTGGGACACAAAAGGGGCAATTTACCCTGGTCAAATCAACCTAACCTGCACATCTTTGAACTGTGGGAGGAAACCGGAGAACCTGGAGGAAAGCCAGCAGACACGGGGAGAACGTGCAAACTCTACACCGACAGTCACCCAAGGCCGGAATTGAACCCGGGTCCCTGGCGCTGTGAGGCAGCAGTGCCACCACGCTGCCCAAGGAACAATGCATTTCCTTCAGTCCTGGACAAAGGAAGAAGATGCTTTCCATGTAATGAGAATTCTGGAGCTTTCTTATATAGAGAGGTCACTGGGTCTAATGGCCTCCTTCTTTGATATCTGATTCTATTGGACTCAATAAGCACCTTAAATTCTATTTTGCGAACAATTCATTTCTCCTGAAATCTGCAGCCATCTTGTCCGGTATCTGACCTCATGGCTTTTCATTTGAGAGGAGGCTGTGTTTAACTTTACATACACCGGCCAAAATTTTACATTGTGTGGGCGGGCACGCATGAAATCATGGGAAAAGATGTCGTGTGCGTATGCTGACATCATCATGCGCTCCACAATATTTCAGTCGGCAGACACTTGCGAGAGTCAGATGCACACCCACCAACAATCAAGCAGGAAAAAAGCTGGATCCACGACAGTTTGCCTACCACCGCAACAGGTCCACAGCAGACGCCATTTCCCTGGCCCTGCATTCAACCCTGGAACACCTAGATAACAAGGACACTATGTCAGACTCCTATTTATTGACTACAGCTCAGCTTTCAGCACCATTATACCCACAAAACTCATCTCTAAACTCCATGGCCTGGGCCTTGGCTTCTCCCTCTGCGACTGGATCCTGAACTTCCTACCTCATAGACCACAATCAGTAAGGATAGGAAACAACACCTCCTCCACGATCATCCTCAACACCAGTGCCCCACAAGGCTGTGTTCTCAGCCCCTTACTATACACCTTATACACCTATGACTGTGCGGCCAAATTCTCCTCCAATTTGATTTTCAAGTTTGCTGACGACACCATCGTAGGGGGTCGGATCTCAAACAATGACGAGAGAGTACAGGAATGAGATAGAGAATCTGGTGAACTGGTGCGGCAACAATAATCTCTCCTTCAATGTAACAAAACGAAGGAGATTGTCACCGACTTCAGGAAGCATAAAGGAGAACATGCCCCTGTCTACATCAAAGGGGAAAAAGTAGAAAGGGTCGAGAGCTTCAAATTTTTTGGTGTCCAGATCACCAACAACCTGTCCTGGTCCCTCCATGCATAGACTATAGTTAAGAAAGCCCACCAACGCCTCTACGTTCTCAGAAGATGAAGGAAATTTGGTATGTCATCTACGACTCTCACCAACTTTTACAGATGCACCATAGAAAGCATTCTTTCTGGTTGTATCACAGCATGGTATGGTTCCTGCTCTGCCCAAGACCGCAAGGAACTACAAAAGGTCGTGAATGTAGCCCAATCCATCACGCAAACCAGCGTCCCATTCAGTGACTCTGTCTATACTTCCCATTGCCTCAGCAAAGCAGCCAGCATAATTAAGGACCCCACGCACCCCCGGCATTCTTTCTTCCATCTTCTTCCTTCGGGAAGTCTGAGGTCACGCACCAACCGACTCAAGAACAGCTTCTTCCCTGCTGCTGTCAGACTTTTGAATGGACTTACATTGCATTAAGTTGATCTTTCTCTATACCCTTGCTATGACTGTAACACTACATTCTGCACTCATTTCCTTCTCTATGAACGGTATGTTTTGTCTGTATAGCGCACAAGAAACAACACTTTTCACTGTATGTTAATACATGTGACAATAATAAATCAAATCAAATCAAAATATTTGACCCATGAAGGGTCCAATTGAATGCAATTTTACCTGGCCCATCTGCTCTTATGGTTGGTGGGTGGGCTTTATGTTTTATCTTCAATCGGGATCCAAGGTGGGATGAAATGTCAGTGCTGAAATAAAATTAACAAATATGTCTGGGGACTGAGGTTTGTATTTGAAAGTGCTGCCTGTAATTATTTTGTTTCTTTTTTTGTTTTGGGTCTTTTAAAACCAAGTTGCTGGTGGGCTGGGCTCAATCAAAATCCACCCCGCCAGTGTGACATGGTGAGACCTGCCTCTTGGATTCTTTTTAATATTGCTCGCAATATGGCTGAGGAAGCCACTGTCAGGGCCGATGCCTTCCATGCCATGTTCCCCGCCCACTGCCACACTCTGCAAAAAATGAGAACGTTTCTAGCATCTGAGAAATTTCAATCCTCCTTTCCCTCAGGATCTATAGCATGAGCCTTTATCTACTTTAGCCTAAGTATCTGAGATTTTTCCTTTATCCAACATAACATCTCACTTTAAACCACGTCATGATCCACCTCCACTCCAATTTCCCTTCTCAGACAGCTGACAAAATGCACTCACGATATTTTATAAATTTGGCACTAATGCGCTGGGTTTCATGTGCTTTCATTAAACTTTGATGGCCTTCTTCTTCACTGAAGCTTTTTTATGGTTCTATGAACGAACATGCAAATTGAAGTTTAGTTTCATCCATGTGGGAAGGGAGCAAAAGGAAAAAAGTGTAGGGATGTGGCCCAATTTGGAAGGGGAGAAGGCATGAGCTGAACCAAACTACCTTCAACTAAATTCCTCACAATTGGAAAAGGTGGAGATACAAGGGGATAGCAGTTAAAATCTAGGGAATTGGTATCAAGAAGGAAATATTGACAAAATTTTATTTTAATAAACCCAAAGAGGAATGGACACGCAACATAAATTATCAAGCAAAGCCACTGATGCAAAGAGTTCCTTACCCTCACCATGAATTGATTTGCGACTAACAAACCATTTTCATGGAGGATTATTAAACACCAGTAGCAACCTTCATCCCGCCATTTCAAGTCAAATCCCAGGGTTAGACACGTGAACCACCCAGTCCCTCATACAATATGATACTTTGGTTATCAGTGCCAAGTGTGCAGTTAAACTGTGCCCAATTTCCCGAAACGTCAGCAGTTTGCAACTGAGACCTATCAGAAAGAGGGATGGCCTCGCACTGATGGGTTGCCCTGTGGACGCAGTTACACTGCGCCTGAAAAGAACAAACATTTTAAGCCTTTTGAAGTTCACGCGTACCATCAAATTTGTCTTCTCTGTACAAACTCTCTTTCACAATCACATCTCCTTCCTTAGCAACTGTCTCCAGCCTCAATTTATTCCATGTGGATTCAATTAAAATTGTCAGCCTCAGTTGGTGGCTGGTAAGTTGATCTCCATGCACAAGGTTATGTACACGAGGAGAGCTCTACTTTCCCCTGACTTCACAGCTGCCTGTGCTTCCCTGCTTACAGTGGAATACTCCAAGGTATGATAGCACCATAACACATTGGAACATTTTCTGATGCCTCGCTAGGAATAGCAATATGGTTTGGTCTGGATTGTGTTGATTTTTTAAAGCACTGATCAGAAGCCTCTTAAATGCAAATCAAACACAAAAACCTCTCTCTTCAAACAGTAGTCCAACATTCTCTTATAATGCAGAGATATTACAGTAATTACAAGGTTCGTGAATTTTCATTAGAAACGGAACAGATCCAAGTCATGATCTCAACAAGGTCAGCGAGAGAGTGACTTTTGGACATGCAGCACTGAATTTAATAGAAGCAAACTCGTTACATGGGTAAGTGTCATAGAAAACTGACACAGGAGAGATTATAAAAGTAAAATATGATGGATGATGAAAATCTGAAAGAAAAGCAGAAACTGCTGGAAATATTCAGCTGGTCAGGCAGCGTCTGTGAGGAGAGAAACAGACTGAGTGTTTCAGATCAACAACCTTGTAATGTCCTAACTATGTTAGGGGTTGTGGGTTTTAAACAAAAATAAAACAATGTGGTTTGTACAACTAGAATCAAAATAACATCAATAAATTGTAAGAGCTGTTGCTTGTACAGAGTAGAAAATGAAACTAAAACTAAACGGCACAGTGGTTAGCACTGCTGCCTCACAGCGCCAGGGACCCCGGGTTCAATTCCCGGCGTGGGTAACTCTGTGCAGAGTCTGCACATTCTCCCTGTGTCTGGGTGGGTTTCCTTCAGGTGCTCCAGTTTCCTCTCACAGTCCAAAAGACGTGCTGGTTAGGTGCATTGGCCATGCTAAATTCTCCCTCAGTGTACCCAAACAGGCATCGGAATGTGGCGACTTGGGGATTTTCGCAATAACTTCATTGCAGTGTTAATGTAAACCTACTTGTAATAATAATAAATAAACTTAAGCAGGACCTGTGAAACACCTCAATGACATCACCATCGGATCATGTGGCTGGCTCGTAATGCAATCATGCAACCATTTAAATATATAATGGACTTCTCGTCAGGATCTCAGGATATTGTGGGAACCACAGTCGAGAAATGCCGAATGTCTCGGAGGTATCTGTAAACACAAATCTGAATTTTGGAGGGTGGAACTTGAGCTAAAATCCACATGGAATAAATTGAGGCTGGAGACAGTTGCTAAGGAAGGAGATGTGATTGTGAAAGAGAGTTTGTATAGATAACTGTTGAAATCTGGGATGGGAAATATAAAGGAATGAAAGTGGACAAGGTAAAGGGACAAAGTAAAATTCTGGACAGAAATGGGGAACGTGTTCAAATGGACATTCCTGGAAGAAAACTGGAAATGAATTAAACATTATACAAAAGCAAAGTGCTGCAGATGTTGGAAATCTAGTCCTAGTCTTCAAGTTGCTATTTACTGATAATGTTGTGTTGGCACCACATATTGAAGTTCACTTGTGACAGTTGTAGGTCGATTCTCTGGGGTATTCAAGGAGTTGAGACTGACAATCAGTTACAAGGAGACCAAAGTTATGGGCCAGGACATGGAGACTCCAACTTGCAACAACATAGACAATCTCACTCTGGAGGTTGCTGACGGTCCTACACATTGGATCAACAATGACCAGCAATTGTAAAGTACAAGGGAGGTCTCCAGAGGTGTCTCAAAATAGGAAGGGCTTGGTGACAGGTGTGAGAGGGGAGGGGAGTGGACAGTTAGAAGAAGGGTCACCTGTGGTTGTCCCACTCCAAAACAGGTACATTGTTTTAGATAGTGTGGAGGAGTGTGCCTCTCCAGGGGTAAGACACAGTGACCAGGTCACTGGCACACAGTCAGGCTCTGTGGCCCGGAAAGGGAAGAGAGGGGTTAGGAGAGCGATAGTGGTGGGGGATGCGTCAGTTAGAGGGACAGACAGGCGATTCTGTGGGGGCGAACGGGACTCCAGGATGGTAGTCTGCCTACCTGGTGCTGGGGTCACGGATGTCTCCGAGCGGATAGGAGGCATTTTAAAAGGGGAAGATAAAGAAACGGATGTCATTATACACATTGGTGGAAATGACGTAGATAGGAAGAGTAGGGGGGTCCTAAGGGAGCAATTCAGGGAGTTGGGAAATAGGTTAAAAAGTAGGGTCACTAGGGTGGCCATCTCTGGGCTGCTCCCAATGCCTCGTGCCAGTGAGGATAAGAATAGGGAGTTGGTTCAAATGAATGCCTGGCTAAAGGACTGGTCCAGGAGGGAGGGCTTTATTTTCATAGACCAATGGGAGGTTTTCAGGAGAGGATGGCACCTGTACAAGAGGGAGGGGTCACAACTAAGTTGGAAGGGCACAAATATCCTGGCTGGGAGCTTTGCTAATGCAGTTCGGGGGGGTTTAAACTAGTGTGGCAGGGGGGTGGGGATCAAACTATTAGGTCTATAAGTGTGGTGGCTGGGGACGAGCTTGGGGCTGGGACAAGGCTGGCAAAGAAGAAGAGCACTCTGGGGGAGGACGACCTCACTGAGCCTGGGGGTCTGGAGTGCTTATACTTCAATGCAAGGAGCGTAGCAGGTAAAACAGACGAACTTGGGGCCTTAATGCGCACGAGGAATTTGGATGTGGTTGCGGTGACGGAGACTTGGTTGAAAGAGGGACAGGACTGGCAGCTGAATATTCCAGGGTACAAGTGTTTTAGGCGAGACAGAGGAGGGGCCAAAAGAGGTGGGGGAGTAGCGGTATTGGTTGGAGAGCATATTACAGCGGTGCAGAGGGAGGACAATTCGGAGGAGTCGTGTAGCGAGTCACTCTGGGTGGAGCTTAGAAACAGGAAAGGCGCAGTCACTATGTTGGGGGTGTACTACAGGCCCCCCAACAGCCCAAGGGAAGTGGAAGAATGGATATGTCAGGAGATACTGGATAGGTGCAGGAAATATAGGGTTGTTGTAGTGGGAGACTTCAATTTCCCTGGTATAGACTGGAAATCGCTGAGGGCAGGGACTCTGGATGGTGAGGCATTTGTAAAATGTGTACAGGAGGGTTCGTTGGAACAATATGTGGACAGCCCAACTAGAGAGGGGGCTATACTGGACCTGGTGCTGGGGAATGAACCCGGTCAGGTCTTCAAAGTTTTGGTCGGGGAACATGTGGCAAATAGTGACCACAATTCTGTTAGCTTTAGGATAGTGATGGAAAAGGATGAGTGGTGTCCCAAGGGTAAGGTGTTGGATTGGGGGAAGGCTAACTTTATTGGGATCAGGCAGAAATTGGCAGCTCTTGATTGGGAGAGGCTGTTTGAGGGTAAATCCACATCTGGTATGTGGCAGTCTTTTAAGGAATGGTTGTTAGGGCTACAGGACAAGCATGTGCCTGTAAAAAAGAAGGATAGGAAGGGTAGGATTAGAGAACCGTGGATAACCAGGGAAATTGAGGGACTGGTCAAAAGGAAAAGAGAGGCGTATGTTAGGTCCAAGCAGCTAAAAACGGAGGGAGCTCTGGAGGAGTATAATGAAAGTAGGAAAATACTCAAACGGGGAATTAGAAGAGCAAAAAGGGGTCACGAAATGTTCTTGGCAGACAGGATTAAGGAGAATCCCAAGGCATTTTATTCATACGTTAGGAACAAAAGGGTTGTAAGGGAAAAAATCGGACCTCTCAGGGACAAAAGTGGGGACTTATGCTTGGAGCCCAAAGAGGTAGGGGAGATCCTAAATGAATACTTTGCGTCGGTATTCACTAAGGAGAGGGATGTGTTGACTGGGAGTGTCTCGGAGGGGAGTGTTGAACCGTTGGAGAAAATCTCCATTACAAAGGAGGAAGTGTTAGGTTTGTTAGAGAATATAAAGACTGACAAATCCCCAGGGCCTGATGGAATCTATCCAAGGCTGCTCAGGGAGACGAGAGGTGAAATAGTTGGGCCTCTGACGCAAATCTTTGTCTCGTCACTGGACACAGGTGAGGTCCCAGAGGATTGGAGGATAGCCAATGTGGTCCCGTTATTTAAGAAGGGTAGGAAGGATAACCCGGGTAATTATAGGCCGGTGAGCTTGACGTCCGTGGTGGGGAAGTTGTTGGAGAAGATTCTTAAAGATAGGATGTATGCGCATTTAGAAAGGAATAAACTCATTAACGATAGTCAACATGGTTTTGTGAGAGGGAGGTCATGCCTCACGAACCTGGTGGTGTTTTTTGAAGAAGTGACCAAAATGGTTGACGAAGGAAGGGCCGTGGATGTTGTCTATATGGACTTTAGTAAAGCGTTTGACAAAGTCCCTCATGGTAGGCTAGTGAAAAAGGTTGGATCCCATGGGATAAAGGGGGAGGTGGCTAGATGGGTGGAGAACTGGCTTGGTCATAGAAGACAGAGGGTGGTAGTGGAAGGGTCTTTTTCCGGCTGGAGGCCTGTGACTAGTGGTGTACCGCAGGGCTCTGTATTGGGACCTCTGCTGTTTGTGATTTATATAAATGATCTGGAAGAAGGAGTAACTGGGGTGATCAGTAAGTTTGCGGACGACACAAAACTGGCAGGACTTGCAGATAGTGAGGAACATTGTCAGAGGCTACAGAAGGATATAGATAGGCTGGAAATTTGGGCAAGGAAATGGCAGATGGAGTTCAATCCTGATAAATGCGAAGTGATGCATTTTGGTGGGAATAATGTAGGGAGGAGCTACACGATAAATGGAAGAACCATAAAGGGTGTAGAGACGCAGAGGGACCTGGGTGTGCAAGTCCACAGATCTTTGAAGGTGACGTCACAGGTGGAGAAGGTGGTGAAGAAGGCATATGGCATGCTTGCCTTTATAGGACGGGGCATAGAGTATAAAAGTTGGGGTCTGATGTTGCAGATGTATAGAACGTTGGTTCGGCATTTGGAATACTGCATCCAGTTCTGGTCGCCACACTACCAGAAGGACGTGGAGGCTTTGGAGAGAGTACAGAGGAGGTTTACCAGGATGTTGCCTGGTATGGAGGGGCTTGGTTATGAGGAGAGATTGGGGAAACTGGGGTTGTTCTCCTTGGAAAGACGGAGGATGAGGGGAGACTTAATAGAGGTGTATAAAATTATGAAAGGCATAGATAGGGTGAACGGTGGGAAGCTTTTCCCCGGGTCGGTGGTGACGTTCACGAGGGGTCATAGGTTCAAGGTGAAGGGGGGGAGGTTTAACACAGATATCAGAAGGACATATTTCACACAGAGGGTCGTGGGGGCCTGGAATGTGTTGCCGGGCAAGGTGGTGGAGGCGGACACACTGGGAACGTTTAAGACTTATCTAGACAGCTATATGAACGGAGTGGGAATGGAGGGATACAAAAGAGTGATCTAGTTTGGACCAGGGAGCGGCGCGGGCTAATTGTTCCTGGTTTCTCGTTTCAAGGCTTCATTCTACGATCATCTTGCTGGTGCCAGTACAGAGTGAGACTGCGGATAGTTGGGAACCTGTCTCGGGGGCAGGGGATTCATATGGTGTTCGTGGAAGTGGAAATGACTAGGGTTGGGAAGCATTTTCCGATCGGGGCCATTGTGATCTCCTGGACTCGTTTCGATCGCCTCAGGGGGTCGGAGAGGAATTTCCCAGATTTTTTTTTCCCCATATTGGCCCTGGGGTTTTTCACTCTGGGTTTTCGCCTCTCCCTGGAGATCACATGGTCTGGAATGGGGGGGTGGGGGTAAGTTAATAGGTTGTAATGAACAAAGCATCGTAGCTGTGAGGGACAGCTCGGTGGATAGGATATTGGTATGTAGATAGGCTGGAAAATTGGGTGGGGATCCTGGATTCAGGATTCAATCCTGGACCGGGGAGCGGCGCGGGCTTGGAGGGCCGAAGGGCCTGTTCCTGTGCTGTATTGTTCTTTGTTCTTTGTTCTTTGTTCAATCTGTCCCTTGATGCTGAAATTAGCACCAGGATTGCCAAGGCCGCAGCTGCCAAGTCAACGCTGTGACATCGAGTGTGGACCAACAGAAAACTATCTGAAAGTACAAAGCGCCATGTGTCCCACGCTTGTGTTCACAACACATTCCTTTACTGTAGCAACATAGACAACTTATTTAAGCCAAGGAAAGCAGATAAACAGCTTCCACTTACACTGCCTGAGATGAATATTGGGAATTTCCTGAGAGGGTAGAGTACCGAATATGGAAGTACACCAACGTACGGGGATTTGAGGATGCCTTTGCCCTTTTGAGTCAGTGGCGACTCCTTTGGCAGGGTTATGTGAGCTGAATGGATGGTGGTTGCATTCTCAAAGGTATGCTCTATGGCAAAACCAACGGTCGCCCATGTCTGTGACACAAGGAAGTCTGCAAGTGAGACTTCCAGGTGACCAGGATCAGTGTCACCGGATGGGATGTCCTTGCTGCTGACCAGAGTACCTGAAGACAAGCAGTCAGGATGGGCATGGAAAAAGCAGAGGACAAAATAAATGACTGGACAGCGGAAAAGAGAGCGCACAGGAAGGCAAGAACATCAGTCAACCTTAGCCAATGCCAATGGTGGGAGGGACTGCCATTCTTGAATTAGCTTTGACGATGTGCAACATCGAGGTGAGATACACCCCGGGTGCAGTTCATCATCTCACAAGATGGACAGATGCTGACTTCTTACAAAAGCAAAATACTGCGAAAACTGGAGATCTGAAATTAAAAACAGACAAAGCTATAAACACTTAGCAGGTCAGGCAGCATCTGTACAGAGAGAAACAGAGTTAATGGATCGAACTTCTCCTCACTCCCCCCCTCCCTTCACGCCCCTCCTACATTCCTTCTCCCCACTACAGCATGTTTTCTGGCAATGGATGAGGCCGGCGTGATCGTCCAGTTCCAATCATGTCTATAGCACTCTGTGTGGCTCACACAATCCGTCGCAGGGGAGGGGGGGGGGGTCAACCTCTAGGGGAATGGAAGACTTTACCAGCGGGAAATGCTGGAAAATCCCACCCAACGTTTCAGGTCATTGACTCTCCATCAGAACTGGAGAAATTACAGAAGGTTCTGGGCTCCTATTCAGAGGCTAGTCGCAGTTGAATGCATAATTTGACAACCCTGGTTCAAAAGTGATTAACTGCTACTTGCTGAACTTGTGTGCGGAAGAGGCAAGAGTTCAAGGCACAACATGAGGATAAGTTCCACAAGGAGACGGCGTCTGCATTTTCTGTAAAAATGGGGTGTTGAGATGCAATAATGTGAGTCCATAAATATAAATATAGAGGTCTTGCTTAAGCCTTAACAAACCCTGTGGTGTTATTGCAATGAATTAAATCTTCCATTTTGGTTTCAATACTGATTGTACTCTGTGCCCCTCCTCAGGAAATAGACTATGTGGTTGAAATACTTACATCGAGGCAGCAATTCTCCAGTCTCGCACACCCTGCTACCACTGTCAGAAGAATTTGGCGCTCAGCCAAATCTCCATTCACAGCAGTGGGACCGGATAATCCCAGCCACAGACAAGGTCAGAGAATTCCAGCCCTACTGTGTGAAAAGGTTATTACAGTGATATCCTGCTTCATAATGATTGCAAAGAATATGATACTTCATTGGGAAGCACAGTGGCACAGTGGTTAGCACTGCTGCCTCCCAGCGCCACAGACCCACTCGTGTGGAGTGTACACATTCTCCCCATGTCTGCGTGGGTTTCCTCCGGGTGCTCCGGTTTCCTCTCTCACTCCAAAGATGTGCAGGTTAGCTGGATAGGTCATGCTAAATTGCCCCTAGTGTCCCAAGATGTGTAGGTTAGGGGGATTTGTCGGGTAAATATGTGGAGTTACGGGAAAAGGGGCTCGATGGGATCCTCTGATGCAGACTAGATGGGTTGAATGACTTTCTTATGTTCTGTACGGATTCTATGATTATTCTCACGATAGTTTCTGAGTAAAATACAAATGCAGCACTGAGAGATCATTTATCTGGTACAAATTATTGTTGTTGTTTTAGAATTATTAGTAACATTAAATTCGTTCCCACAGGGGAAATTCAGTATATTTAAAATATTCTCACACACCCTGCCCCTAAAGCCTAGGGAAGGAAATGGTCGGTGTTTAGCAGTTGGATGCACCAGAGGATCCCATCCAGGCCCTTTTCCCGTAACTCCACATATTTACCCCACTAATCCCCCTAACCTACATGTCTTGGGACACATAACCTGCACATCTTTGGAGTGTGAGAGGAAACCAGAGCACCCGGAGGAAACCCACGCAGACACAGGGAGAACGTATGCACTCCATACAGGTGAGTCCATGGCGCTGGGAGGCAGCAGTGCTAACCACTGTGCTCCCATGCCGCCCAATGAAGCATCATATTCTTTGCAATCATTATGAATCAGGATATCACTGCAATAGCCTTTTTACACAGTAGACCTGGAATTCTCTGACCTTGCCTGTGGAAGTTGGCCACAGTAGTTGGCCGACATCTCATCTGTGTTTAAGATTACTGAATATCTGTCCTGTTTAGGAATCAAACCATTCTTGTCTCTTCCTGGAGTTCAGTTCAATACATTTGTGCTAAATATTTAACACTGAGGAAAACCCATTCCATCCAAATGAAATGTTACTATTACACAAAGCAATCCATTCCAAAGCATTGGGCTACCTGAACGCTCTGGTATAAGGGTACCAGATCGAAGGAGATAGGTGGAACTCACTGCCTAATAACATGGTCAACGATTTCAGAAGGAAATTGGATGTTCACTTGAGGGAAATGGGGATCAAGGGGGAGAATAGGACTGATTGGATTGCTCTACAGAGGTCCAGCATGGAGGTGGATGGGCTGAGTAGCCTCCTTCTCAGTCAGAATGACTTTATGACCATGACGTTGATGATGTACATTCGTTCCTGCAAGTGGACATCGTAAAATCCATTAGCAAGCTGCCGTCCTTGCCAGCGTCCTTGTAAACCATATCCACCGGATACCTGGGTTGCATGGATTCCAACACAGTTGCAGTTTGCAGGGTCAGACTGCTGAGATATCTGCTTCAATGGATAATGGTTTCCACTTTGGTTGTTTCCACAGCCATTTTCGTACAGTGAATTTACAGAGGAATACGTGAAAATTAAATAATGGAACTGGGGCATCAGGATCACTCAGTTCCACACACAACCAAGAAGGGGCATTCCCATCTCTCACTTATCTCAGTTCACATCCAGTCTAACAAATCAGAGCAATCTGTGTACTGCCCTTTCAATGTCAACCAAAAAAAGCTCAGACCATAAGATGGTTATCTAATCTAATTAAAGTTCAAATTTAATTTCCTTGGCCTTTGTTTTCTACTGGTTCAGCTCTGGGACATTTTGTTTCTACCGCACTCATCTTCCAAAACATAAAAACATACATCAATTTCCCCTCCCTTGGAACATTTTTGATTTAGATAAACTATTGAATTCAAGACTTTGAACTCCAGTGAATAATTCTTTAGTCCTGATTAATTTTTAGTGTGCACCAACGTAAGAGTTTTTGGCTCAGCTAACAGCAGTCTCATCTCCAAATCATGAAGTTGCTGGGACTGGCAAAAGGAGTTTTGCTCTTGGTAGGTTTGTACATCTAAATCTATTGAAAAAAAATTGTAAAATGGAAGGGGTCTGATTCTTGATAATACCCTATCTGCAAAGATCAGAAAGTTGTCGAGCCCGCAAAGTACCAAATCAAGGGTTCCTCTTTCTGGGGGCGTGGCAGCAAAATTGAAAAGTTAATGGAGCAGTATTCAACAGACCGTTATGTAATTTTCCACTGATATCACCTATCAAAATCTTCTCCAAGTGTGAAAAGTTCCAAAAAAGGAAATGCAACTGTTTACTAAGGTGTAAAACGGTTTGTATTTTTCACGCTTCATCGCCTCAAAGAAATTGCTTTTATATCAAGGAGATCAGTGGGGATAAGTGTCTCGGTTCTGGATGCGAGTTCTATGTTAGCTTTCATCCACGAGAGTTTTGGGTTCACCTGTTTTGAGTGCAAATCTCGTCCTGAAAAAATTTCCAGTTGCCAAATGAGCACGCTCACACATTTCATGCAAAGGAAGTGATAGGGTAAACTGAAAGCAACACTTTTATAACATTTTTCACTTAAACCAACCAAGTTAAGTGCCAGATTTGTTTCAGAGAAAATAGGAGCAGGAGTAGGCCATTCAGCCCTTCGAGCCTGCTCCACCATTCATTATGATCGCGGCAGATCATCAAACTCAGTAGCATAATCACACCTTTCACCCCCACCCCCCCCCCACATATCCTTTGATCCCCTTCACCCCAAGTGCTATATCTAACTCCTTCTTAAAAACATACAGGGTGGGATTTTACGGCCTTGCTCATCCCAAAACCATAACATTTTGCCCGAGGTCAACAGACCTTTCCATGTTTTGCCCCTCGGCTGCTCCGATTCCCGTGGCAGGCTGGACAGTAAAATTCTGGCCACAATGTTTTGACCTCAACTATTTTCTGTGGTAGTGAATTCCACAGGTTTATCTCTCTCTGGGTGAAGAAGTTTCTCCTCATCTCTGTCCTAAACGGTCTACCCTGTATTCTCAGATTGTGACCCCTGGTTCTGGACACCCCCACCTTTAGGAACATCTACCATGTCTAATCCTGTTAAAAGTCTATAGGTTTCTATGAAACCATAACCCCCCTCCCTCCCGCCCCCTCATTCTTCTGAATTCCAGCAATTCCACCACAATCTCTCCTTATACATCAGTCCTGCCATCTCTGGAATCAGTCTGGTAAACCTTCGCTGCACTCCCTCTAGAGCAAAAACGTTCCTCCTCAGATAAGGAGACCAAAACTGCACACAATGTTCCAGGTGTGGCCTCACCAACACCTTGTATAATTGCAGCAAGACATCCCTGCTCCTGTACTTTTGAATCCTCTTGCTATGAAAGCCACTATACCATTTGTATTTTTTACTGCCTGCTGCACCTGCACGCTTACCTTCAGTGACTGGTGTACAAGTACACCCAGGTTTCATTGCACATTCCCTCCCTTAATTTCTGCCCAGATTGTAATCTGCCTTCCTGTTTTTGCGACCGAAGTGGATAACCCCACATTTATCCACATTATCCTGCATCTGCCAATCATTTGCCCACTCATTCAACTTGTCCAAATCACACTGAAGAATCTCTGCATCCTCCTCACAGTTCACCCTCCAACCCAGCTTTGCGTGATCTGCAAATTTGGAGATATTACATTTAGTTCCCTCATCTAAATCATTAATATATATTGTGAATAGCTGGGGTCCTAGCACTAGTCCACTAGTCATTGCCTGACATTTGGAAAAAGACCTGTTTATTCCTACTCTTTCTTTCCTGCCTGCCAACCAGTTTTCTATCCATCTCAATACAATGCCCCCAATCCCATGCACTTTAGTTTTACACACTAATCTCTTTTGTGGGCCTTTCAATTCTCTCATATGGATTGTTTAAACATTTTGGCTTCTGCAAATCATTTGATGCAGAAAGAAATTAAGACAAAAAGTTCAGGCAGTCTTCGGACCTGTGACACAACTAGTTCCTGAAAACCATGTCATCAGTTGAAACATTGTGAATTGGACTGGTTTTCCCATGGGTACGTTATAAATGGGTATTGGTTCCTGAACCAAGGCGCAATACCACATTTTCACTGAATAGTAAAAGGTTTGTGAGATCTATCCTCTGTATAATTGCCATGGAGTAGTGACTTTCCCATGATATAATAGTGTTTACACTCTCAAGGACACTTCTATACTGTATCTAAGAAGCAGTTTGCTGTTCCTGAGGGTGTGAAAGGTGGAATGTGACAGTTGGTAAAGATCAACTGTTTGCTGGCATGGCTACGTAAGGTTGAAACCAGTTTTGTAAAGTCAAAACAGGGTGTCAATTTATAAACATCACAAGTACCGTTCATCATAACTCAAACACCGTAAAGTCGAGGACTGCTTGTCACTCAGATATTTTCTAGTTTTCAAACTGATAGGAGTCACAATGGCCTTTCAAGTTTTGTTCAGAATGCAATTTAAATTTAATTATGTAAAACTATGCAGTTTACAAAGAGATTAATTGTACAGAATTATTACATACAGAGTGGGCCTTGGGTCAAATCTACATGTGTGGGTTTTAATTTGACACAAATGTAGTCCGGATCCCATACGCCTGCTCTATTTCCTTTGTCCCATGTAGCCACTTTCATTCAACTGTTCTATTAAATATTCTCTGCTTCAATCACTGCCTCTTGCATTAAAAAAAATAAAAAAATTTTGTGCTCTCCACCTTAAAGCTCTTGCATTTAATCTTTTACCTAAATTCCCTCAATTCTTCCATCACTGGATGAGGCTGCTTCTATCTATTCTGTCCCATCTCTTCACAATTCTAAACTCTATAGAATGATCTCTTATTTATCTTTAGAACACCACCAATGTTTCAAGACGTCCTTTGCCTTTCCTGATGCCACCCTGGGGAAGAGATGCTGCTGTGAGAGCATGGGTTTAGAGTTAAAGTAGGACCATGATCAGAGGCACATGCCAATTGGCATAAGAAGGAGTGACCATGTGAATAAGGGAGCATTGTGGGAAGGAGCTTAGGGTTAGGGTTTATGAGATATTGGCACCAGCACTGAAGCAGTAAGGAGCCTTATTATTATGATGCTCTGCTCCCAAAATGTCCCAGTGGAAAGAATTAATAGGCTACCAAGAAGGACATCAAACTAATAAATGAGATGGGGAGAGAGGAAAGGATGATTTTAGTCAGAAACTATAGGGAAAAAGACAGTTTAGAAGGTTTAGAAAAAGGGAAAAGAGCAGAGTTTAGTGATAGAGATAAAACAGGTGATGGAAATTCTAAAGTAAGAAAGTATTTACATTAAGAGTAACAAATAAGAAACATGTTAGTCTGGATTTTCACATGAGTTGAGGTGGCTCGGGGAGACATTTCAAAATGGCAGCCGGGACCCAATTCCAGGATTCCCAACCCCATTCCCGGAGTTTCCAATTTTCAACTGGGGCTTTTAAGGGTTGGTTTGAGTCACAAGACTGCATTCTGCACTCCGCGAACTGGCCGGATCAATTGAAGGGATAGCCATGAATGCGTCCTCTGCAATTTTCATGTCATCTGGCTAACTTTTCAATATGTCATGTTGTTTTAGTCATCCATTTTGCACCAAAAGGATAGATTCAAGTAAATTTATAGTCAAAGTGTGAAGTGATTTAGAGCTTCATGTACACACTATCATGAAAATGTAGCAGACAAGTGCAAAACACAAATCAGGAAGACTAACAGATCATTAGCCTTTATAACTTGAGGGTTAGAATATACAGGAGAGAATGTTTGGCTCCAGCTATACATGGCCCTAGTCAGAGCACATCTGGAGTAACTGTACTGAGGTCCTTGGCAACGCACCATATAAAGGGCATTGGAGGAGCTGCAGTGCACAGAGCCAGCAGAATATTCCATGGGTTCGAAGAGTTAAATTATGAGGAGATTTTACATAAATAAATTGTATTCCCTGGAATTTAGAAGATTAAGGGGGGATTCAACTAAACTTTTTTTTAAATTTGTAAGTGTGGACAGAGAAAAGCCTTTCCTCTAGTGGGATAGTCTAAGACAAGGAGACCTAACCTTAAAAATCAGAGACAGGCCAATCCTGGGAGAGGTTAAGAAAGACATCTTCATGCATAGGGTGATAGAAATGTGAAACTATCTCCCACAAAAAGCAGAAGATGCTAGCTCACTTAATAATTACAAACATGAGATAGAATCTCAACAAGGCTGTTAAGGAATATGGACAGTAAGAAGTCTCACAACACCAGGTTAAAGTCCAACAGGTTTATTTGGTAGCAAATACCATAAGCTTTCAGAGCACTGCTCCTTCGTCAGATGGAGTAGATATCCACTCCATCTGACGAAGGAGCAGTGCTCCGAAAGCTTATGGTATTTGCTACCAAATAAACCTGTTGAACTTTAACCTGGTGTTGTGAGACTTCTTACTGTGCTTACCCCAGTCCAACGCCGGCATCTCCACATAAGGAATATGGAGACAGGGGAAGTGAAGTCAATGGAGTTAGGATAGAGATTAACCAGGATGCCAATGAACAGCGAGGAATCTTGAGGGGCAGAATGGCCTTTGTTTTCCTCGATGTTTCTAAGGAATCTGCACTGTTCCCTTTTTTAATGCCTGGCACAGTTCCCATAGTGTGGCATCCTAAACTGCACACCATTGCAACTAGGGTCATAGAATCCCTACAGTGCAGAAGTAGGCCATTTGGTCCATCGAGTCTACACAGACAACAATCCCACCCAGATTCTATCTCCGTTACCCCATGTATTTACCCTGCAATTCACTCTGACACTAAGGGGCAATTTGGCATGGCCAATCCACCTAACCTGCATATCTTTGGACTGTGGGGGGAAAGCAGAGCACCTGGCGGAAACCCACACAGACATGGGGAGAACATGCAAATTCCACACAGATAGTCTTAAGGAGGTTTTTACATAGAATCATCATTACATCTTGACTTTTTTTCTCTCTTTCGTAATAAGCCCAATAATTTAATTAACTTTCTTTATGATCTTATCCACATATATATATATATGTTGACGTGCCAAATCTCTCTGATCTCCTCTCGGTGTGTCTCAACTCATACTTATTGACATGGAATTGCATTTGACTTTTATTTGGAACCCATTTCACCCCCTGTTCAATCTTCTTTTGCAGTTTACTTTGGGCTGCCAAATGATTTACTAAGCCTGTAATGTTAGAATCACACCACTATCCCGAGCCCTACATTCAAACCATTGCTCCGCAGTGGATGTAAGTGACTTCTAACTAGTAACCATGGGATCTGATACCCACTTTCAACCAGAGAGACTTCGCTGAACTCCTGCTCTGTTTTCTTCCTACTAAACCAATTCTGAATACAATTAGCTGGCCTCCGCTTTATTCCATTCCTATTAACTTTCTCCAATAGTCTCCTGTGCAGCACCATCAAGTCCATGTACACCACACTGCTTCACTTCCTTGTCCACCATATTTGTCCCTTCACAACTTAGCTACTTCAAGGACTTTCTGAAATCCACATTGGCCATTGTTAAGATTCTAATCAGCTGGATATTTTATCCCTTTATCTTTTAAAGATTCCAACCTTTTCCCTAAACATTCAGGCCTGTAGTTAGCCAAGTTAGCTCCGTTGTCTTTTTGAAAATGGCCATCACCTTGGCCACTCTTTGGTCTTCAGGACCACGTGACACCTCATCAAAACCGTGAAAAGTAACTTCTAAAACCTGTGCTGCAATGGAAACTCTCTCTCTAGCACTTGGAACACGCCCAACAGACACAAACTACCATCATATAATTGCCCATGAGAAGCTTGCGGTGAGCTGCCTCCTTGAGTCACAGCAGTCCATATGGTGTAGGTACAGCCACAGTGATGTTAAGGAGGGAGTTCCAGGATCTTTCCCCAGCAACAGTGAAGGAACAGCAATATATTTACAAGTCACAGTGGTGAGTGACTCGGAGGGGAACTTGTAGCTGGTGGTGTTCCTAAGCATTTGCTGCCCTTGTCCTTTGAGATGATAGAGGTTACGGGTTTGGAAGGTTTTGTTCAAGGAGACTTGATGAGCTGCTGCAGTGCATCTTGTAGATGGTACACACTGCTGCCACTGTTTGTCGGTAATGGAGGGAGTGAATGCTTAAGGATGGAGTGCCAATCAAACGGGCTGCTTTGTCCTGGATGGTATCGAGAGTCTTGATTGAGCTATTAAGTTCTACCCACAATGCCATTAGGTTAAGCATTACTTCATTTCTTGATTTTCACTAGTACCGGTAGACCCTTTTAAATTCAGATCAGACTGAACACATTCCCTCTCAGAGTTCAGTGAAGTGCAACATCCTTATTCTTTCCGGAAATATGGAGATCGGAGCCTGAGGAGAGACAGTTCAGATATTTCACCAGATTGCTGCTACATTTAAATATCTGTACACTTACCCAGGACAGTATTTTGTCACCACTCTCTGAAGATGCTTAAAGGGAAGAATTGAAATAATTGAGGTTCAGTCTGTTCTAAGCTCACTGATTTCAAATTCACATCACATTTAATATGTCAGCACTTGGATGCTGAATGGCGTGCAAGATACCTATTTTATAAAACTTAATATTAATGCAGTAAGAATGAGCCAGTCTGGTGTGGGTGATGTGCCCTGTAGTTCAGGAGTCAGTAACTCGGCAGTCCCACTTCTGACCAACATTCAGCATCAGCAGCTGAAGACAAGGACGTGGGGATGTCAAGGATCACAAAATAATAAAGCTAACATTCAGCGTCGAAAAGATAATCTTCTGGTGCCAGGTATCAGATCGTAGACAGCTCCTTCAGGGGAGAGGAGAAAATTGAAAAATATATACTATGCATTTTACTGGGGCAAACCTTAATGTGGCTGGATAATGGCTGAAACCAAACGGGGCAAATTCGGCCCCACCTGTGTGTTGCCGCGAGTGAGACGTTTGTCAGCTTGAAGGACTAAGTGCTACTGGAGCCGCATGTTTGGAGATCTCTGATCAATGAAGCGAATAGCAGCGCTGACATTTAACCAAACACATGGACTTCGTAATATTGTCCGCACTGCCCAATTAAGATGAGCTGTTTTTTTCTCTTTGCAAAAGAACATAAAAATGATGGCTGCAGCTTGAGATACCAACAGGCAACATCTGCTGAAAGTCTGCTCTTAATTATAAAGATAAATGAGGATGCTGGGAGCAGCCTGCTGTGTGCATCATTACCCTGGCAAATAAGTGCCAAACAAGATCACTCAAAATAAACACTTGAGATTTGGATTCCAGGAAGGTTTATGCAGTAAGCAAAAACATCTCTTCAGTTACACGATGCCCAATAATTATTCCCTAATATACCCTCACCCAAATCCAAATGAGTCACCATGCATATCCACAACCCCCCAATATATTTTCCAAGTTGTCATTCTTGTGCAGGCTCAGAGTATCGGTGTGAGAAGGGCATTCACACACCCACACACGCCTGCACCTCTGCGCGCCAGCTCACCTGCACCCACACAAGCCCACACTCACCCACATATGTTGGCACGCGCACACCCGCTCATGTAGACACCCACACTTAGAATCATAGAATCCCTACAGTACAGAAGGAGGCCATTTGGCCCATCGAGTCTGTACCAACCACAATCGCACCTAGGCCCTATTCCCGTAACCCCACACTTTTATCCTGCTAATCCCCCTGACACGAGGGTCAATTTTAGCATGTCCAATCAACCTAACTCACACATCTTTGGACTATAGGAGCACCTGGAGGAAACCCACAGAGACACAGGGAGAAGTGCAAACTCCACACAGACAGTGATCAAGGCCTGAATCGAACCTGGGTCCCTGGCGCTGTGAGGCAGCAGTGCTAACCACTGTGCCATCATGCTGCCCTAGCCCGCATCCACACATACTTGTAAGTAACCACTTATGCACACTCATCCACGCACCCACCTGCTCGTGCACTCATACATACACACACACATACACCCACCCACACATGCACCCAGCCCCATATGCAAGCAACCACCTACATGCACCCACAGATGCACCCACCCACCTACTCCACCCACACATGCAATGTGAAAGACACTATCACAAGGGGTAGTTGAGACAAATAGCATGAATACACTTAAAGGAAAGCTAGGCAATCATATGGAGAAAAGGATGAACGGATATGTTGATGGGGTGAGCTATAGAGGGGTGGGAGGCGACTCATGGGGAGCAGGATTACCAACATTGGGCAATTTGGATTTAGCAGCCTGAATATGTGCTGGAAAGCCAATGTAATTCAAGGCTCTGCACTTATAGTGAGAAAGGATCCTCTTCCAACTAACTGCTCAGACACATTTACTGAGAACCACTGGCAGAGCCTCCCCATAATCCTGCAAATAATGGACGAACGTTAATAGAAAAGGGAATCGGGGAGCCAGCATCATTGTCCTGCTTCAACGACTCTCCAACTGTGCAGTGTGAGGTTGGAGCAGAGTGCAAACTCTGGCAGCACTCAATGAGGTGAGAGAAGGACAACAGGGCGAGAGCCATGCCAGGCTGGGCCTTTGCCAGCTGGCTGCAGTTTGCAGTAAACACTGTTTCTGCCATATTTCACTGCAGAAACTTCAAAGGAAAGAAGAGACAGAGATTTAAAAATACAAGTGGGGAGGGAGTGAAAATCAACACATCTTTTTAAAGCAAAAATTGAGTAAGAGAAAGCTTGATCGTCTAACTGATTTGTACAGCAGACCAAAAGATCGATGACCGAGGGTAAAAAGTTGAAAGATACTTTGGTCAATTTTCAACATTGGAGGCTGGAGTTTAAAGATCGATTGAGATTTTGCAAATGGAGGTTAACATCAATGTAGTCCTGCTGGAAAGCATCAGAGACACCCACTGAGACACATGGTGACACGTCTTTCCTCAGATATTAGCCATGGTTCATTGGCCGCGCCCTCACAGCAAAGTCAAAAGATTGTGGGTTCAGGTTGCACTCCAGGGACACAGAATCTAGACTGGCACACATACGGTATTGTTTGGAAGCAACGTCTCTTGGGTAAGATGTTAAATCAAGATTTCACCCATCTCTCAAGTGGATGTAACTATTTCAAAAAAGAGCAAGGGATTCTTTTCCTCCAATGTGCAGACCAACATTTGTTCCTCAGCCAATACCCAAAACAGATTATCAGGATCTTTATTTCATTGCTGCTTGTGGGATCATGCTGTGCACCAACTGGCTGCCTTGTTCCCTACAATACAACAGTGACAACACCATGCATTGGCTGTAAATCACTTTGGGAGGTCTGACAGCCATGAAAAGTATTATGCAAATCCAAGTCAGTCTTTCTTTGCATAGATTAAGAGTTTCCAACTTTATTGGATCATTTTTATTCCCTTTTGCTCTGACTGAACTGATTGTACGTGGGGTGGGTTGGGTGGGGAATACAGTTGCACAGGGTGCAGTTATTCTTTGAAGTCTTTTGAAAGAGGGTCATTCTCCTTCTGTGAGCCGAGACTGTGTACCTTGGCAAGGCGCAGCAGGGCTGATTCCAAGTCTGTTCTCAACAGATGTCCAAGGAACGATCCAGGACTCCCTAATGGAGTAAATGTCACTTTACCCTCACAAATCCTGAGGCAACTCACAGAGTGTCCAGTTTGGTGGAGCTCAGATAACTGTGTGTTAGAACAGGAATAAGTGAGGATCTGCAGCTACACATAGTAGGAGCAGTGAGCTCCAGATGTGATGATATGGCAGGTAGCTCTGTAACACCAAAACCCTGTGGAGGTGCCACCTAGAGGCGGAACAGATGCTAATCCCCAAAGGAGTGCTTCCCATGCAAATATAATACATTATAAATATGTACATATTTAAAAATCTACAAATTAAATTTGAAAGACACGCACAGATAAAGCATGAAATAGCATGTAATCGCATCAAATAAACACAATTTTAAAAGTTCAATCAAGTGCAAAATTGTGACGTGCAAAGATGTTTATTGATGAAACTATTAATATGCGACTGGGAGGATAATTCCATTCAGTGAAACATTCAACTGTGAACGATACAGACATTCATTCAATCTGCAAAAGGATCCTGGAGAAATAGCTGGTCCCATGTGGCTGGGGCAAGTGACAGGAGCAGAATCTACTTCTGAAAAGAACAACCTGGCGGGTTGCCCAAAACAGAAACCACATAATGCCCCAAAATAACAAGTTCCGGCAGAAAGAAAATCATTTTGCAGGTATTCAGAAGCAGCAGGAAAGCCTAGAGGGATTGACGGAGATAGAGTGGGTTGAGATGAGATGGCAGGAACAGCCTGCAGGATCAACAGCTGAAGACAAAAAAACAAACACTCATTCATGGATTTTTCTTTGTTCATTCACAGGATGTGAGCATTGCTGACGAGCCCAGCTCTTCTTGCACATCCCTTATTACCCCTGGAGAAGGTGTTGCTGAGCTGCTTTCTTGAATCGCTGCAGTCCATATGGTGTAGGTACACCCACAGTGCTGTTAGGGAGGAGGTTTTATAGGATTTTGATCCAGTGACAGTGAAGAAACAGTGATATATTTCCAAGTCAGAATTGTGAGTGGCTTGGAAAAAACTTGCTGCTGGTGGTGTTCTTATGCACCTACAGCCCTTGTCCTTCTAGGTGGTAGAGGTCACAGGTTTAGAAGGTGCTATCTCAGGAGCTTGGCAGGTTGCTGCAGTGCATCTTGGAGATGGCACACATTGCTGTACATCAGCAATGAATGTTTAAGGTAGTAGATGGGGTACAATAAAACAGACTGCTTTGTCCTGGATGGTGTTGAATTTCTTGAGTGTTGTTGGAGCTGCACTCATCCAGCCAAGTGGAGAGTATTCATCACACTCCTGACTTGTGTCTTGTAGATTGCTGGACAGACTTTGGGGAGTCTGGAGGTGACTTACTCGCCGCTGACCTGCTCTTGTAGCCACAGTATTTATATGGCTAGTCCAGTTCAGTTTCTGGTCATGGTACTGGGGAATTAAGTAATAGTAATGACACTTAGTGTTAAGGACTGAAGGTTAATTTTTCTCTTGTTGGAGATGGTTATTTCCTGGTACTTGTGAGGTGCAACTGCTACTTGCCATTTATCAGCTCAAACCTGAATGTTGGCCAGGTCTTGCTCTGAGCCTCAGAATCTGAACAGAATAGAACTCATTATTATGCAATATTAGTAATATCTCAATTTATGATCTCATGATGGAGAGAAGGTTGTTGATGAAACTGCTGAAGGTGGTGAAGCTTAATTGATGTCGGTGCAGACTCGATGGGCCGAATGGCCACATTCTGCACCGTAGGGATTCTATGAAGATAGTTGGCCTCCCTCTTGGACACACTCAACCCTGAGCATCCAAAGCCTTCTGGGCACAGAATTCCTAAGATTCACAAATATTGTGTGACAGAATTTCACCTCACCTCAGTCCTATATGGCCAATCCCTTACCCTAGTGCTGGACTGGGCAACCAGGGGAACTTTTTTTAGCATCTACACTGTCTATCTACGCTTAAGAATCTGAAATGTTTCAGTGAGGCCACTCCTCATTCTTTTAAACACCAGCAGCTGTTGGTCTAGTCGACTCAATCTCTCCCCACAAGCAAATCCTGTCACCAAGGAAACCAGTTAATGAATCTTTGCTGCACTCCCAACTGGGCAAGTTTGCCTATCCTTTCAGTAAGGAAGCCAAAACTGCACACAATACATGAGGATACAATATATTTAACACATTTTATGCTAAGTGATTGGATCACCATCTGTAATTCACAGGCAAGTACGCACTTATATTTACTGCTATCCTGCTGAGTTGCTTCAGTTTTAGAAACATAGAAAAACTATAGCACAAACAGGCCCTTCGGCCCACAAGTTGTGTCGAACACATCCCTACCTTCTAGACCTACCTGTAACCCTCCATCCTATTACGCTCCATGTACTCATCCAGGAGTCGCTTAAAAGACCCTATTGAGTTCGCCTCCACCACCACTGACGGCAGCCGATTCCACTCGCCCATCACCCTCTGTGTGAAAAACTTACCCCTAACATCTCCCCTGTACCTACCCCCCAGCACCTTAAACCTGTGTCCTCTCGTAGCAGACATTTCCACCCTGGGAAAAAGTCTCTGAGAGTCCTCTCCTTAAATCTTGATTTTCCCCTTCCCATCCTCTACTGCTTCTCTGCTTTGTTCCCTTCTTTCAGATGGGAATTAGTTGACAATGACAGGGAATGGTTCTATTCCAGCCTCAGACTTCTCCTTGTTGTGGCAACTCCCTTCACATCTATTCCTCCAATTCTTCTGCTTCTCTGCACCTCTTTGTCCCTTATTGTGCTCCTGACCCCGTTCAGCTATTCACTACCCACTTCCTTTCCTACTGCCCCCATCACCCCACAAGACTCCCTTCTTCCTCTTTGAACAATCCCCTAAACTCTGCAAAATTCTTCTCCCTGGTGCTCCAGAATCACTCGGTGCACACTAAACCTCCATCTATTCCTCCTCCGCCCCACATGCAGTGAGGCCTCCTCACTCTTCCTTCATTATTCATGGAGGCTTTTCCTTGCTTTCAAAATAACACATAACTGGAGTAACTGAAGTGGCAGTTTGTCTGCCCTTCCACATGTCTTGTGGATGTCAGCAATTAGGATCTGCTCTCACAGGCCATAAGAATTAATATTGATATTCTCTGTCAAGAGGTCAAAGGCAGATACTTAACTGGCTTGAAAATTCCAAAGCCATTTCTTTTCCCTCACTCCCACAGACAACTTGCTCTTCCTTCAAAAGAAAAGAATATGTTACTTCAATACAACTGCTGACATTTATCCTTATTCTGCCCAAAATTACTTGAAGAAATGCAACTGTGTAGAAAATGTCAGAAGTTAAAGGAAAGTATTCCATCAGTCTCCATAACCAAACAGGACAGGTGCATCCTCAGAAACTTGGAACACCGTGCACACTGAGAATGTACACTCCAACCTTTGTTCAGAACAGAAAGTGGGGAGGGGGGGGGGGAGGTATATATTTGGTGGGTGGGAACAGTGGCAGGGGTGGAGAATCGAATGGGGATTCCTTAAATGCTGTACCATTTCTCGACATAAGGAATACCCACCAGATTGGCCAGCAGCTCTCGAACTTAGCCAGGTAGAGCGTTGCGGTGGCCAGGGGTGGTATTGCAGCCGTATTGACTGGCGGGATTGACTGGTGCTGCTGACGGTGACCCCTCTCCCTGGTGACATGCTCCCCAGCATCAGAGGTGTGAACAATGGGAGACCTCATTGACAGCGGCGGGACCAGGAGATCCAGCCATTGGCCAAAGGTGAGGCAGCTCTGCCAGAGCAAAACATGACTCGGGGGAGGGGTGAGGGGTGTGGTGGCTGTAAAACCTCCCCCCCCACCCCCACACATAATGTTTTTGGTTTTGCAAGAGCACGCTGCTCGAGTGTGATCTGCACTCTATTACAAACAGCCGGAGGATCATCTTGTTTGATTCGATTGGTCATTCATTGGAATATCTGGCTGATTACACTGCAGCAGCACCAAAATGTATTCCTCCTTTTCTCATTCTTCACTTTTACTGCGGTTTTTGTCCTGTCCAATCTAACTTACCCTGACATGTCCAACCCTCACCCTTGAAAAAGCCTAAAGTCTGTCGCTAATTTGTTTTTGTCTTGCTAACTCCCTTTTATCCATTTTAAAACGGCGGAATTATGAATTCCATATCTGGGGTTTAATTTCCTTAGCATCCAGCAGACGCAGTTTTATGCATGAAAAATCTGAAGGGTTGCTGACCCGAAGAGCTCAACAGCTCCCAAATGAGTAAACTCTGCCACAGGCTGGGAATGTTAGTTAAGATTTCAGTATAAATTTGCAAGTTTAATAACCTCGGCAAACCTCATTTATTTTCTGCTTCATTCAAACCCACACCTTTGATCATTGCTAAATGTATGACATGGCCCAACATGTGTGAGGCACGTGGAGAACTGCCAAACATATTCCCAACATCAAAAATGCCCCTTTAAGAAACTCGAGTAAAAATAAACTGGCAATATTAGTGCCACAGGGGCATTCGCATCAAGAGAAGCTTCTGCGTCTTCCAGAATATTAAGAGATGTACATGACCTTTACCTTAGGATTATTCCAAACTTTACTTCAAGACCCAGCAGAAAGGAAGCATGCTCAATTTATCAAGGGCACAAAGATAGGCTCATTATAAGCAGCATAGAAAGGAGTGCAAAGTTACAAAGAGATATTTGTATATTAAATAAATGAGCAAAACTGTGGTAAAATGGATATTAGCGTAGGTAAACATGAGGTGATTTGAACCTAGAAGGTTAGAACAGGGGTTACTTTCTAAATATCAGAAGCTAGAAACAGTGGAGGTCCAAGCAGCCATGACAGTCCAGGTACACAGGTCATTAGAATGCCTTGAACAGGTTCTGAAAGTAATCAAACAAAAACCAATGACATTTTGGTCTTTGTATCGACAGGACTAGAATCTAATGGGGTCCAAAATCAGTTTCAGGTGTACAAGGCACTGGGAGATCACCCCCAGGGCATGACGAGTAGCCCAGGCACCAAACCTTGGAAAAGGATACAAAAACAGAAACGCTGGAAAATCTCAGCAGGTCTGATAGCATCTGTGGGGAGAGAATAGAGCCAACGTTTCAAGTCTGGATGACTCTTTGTCAGAGCTCTGACATCCAGAGATGTGCGGGTTAGGTTATTGGCCTTGCTAAATTGCCCCTTACTATCAGAGGGATTAGCAGGGTAAATATGTGGGGTTACGGGGACAGGATCTGGGTGGGATTGTGGTTGATGCAGGCTCGATGGGCCAAATAGCCTCCTTCTGCACTGTTGGGATTCTATGATTCCAGTATCCGCAGTATTTTGCCTTTATTTTAGAAAAGGGTATATTAATTTTAGACGGGGTGCGCTGTAGGTTTACCAGAATGCAACTTAGAGCTCATGAATTAAGTAATGACTCAAGATTGGACCAACTTAGATGGTTAAGGGGCAAATTCATTGAAGTTTAAGATACCAGAGTAGCTGGAGGGAAACTATGACGGGAATTCTCCAACCTCACCTGCGGCTGGGATTATCTGGTCCTGTTGCTGTGAATGGAGATTTGGCTGAGCACCAAATTCTCTGTTCACGCTGGCAGTAGTAGCGGGTGTGTTAGCCCGAAGAATTCTAGATTATGTCTGCTCGTAGAGGAATCTAGCAGTAGAGGGCATAGATTAAAAATCAGAGTTACATCTTTATATACAAATAGGGGCAGAATTTGGAACTAGCTTCCTGAAATGGCAATTGTTGCTTGATCAATGGTTAACTTTAAAATCAGATCATTTTTATTTTGTAAACCAAAGTTATAAGGGATATGGGGTAAATATGGGTAATTGAAGTTGGTCATAAATCAACCATAATTTCATTGAATGGCAGGACAAGGTTGAGGGGCTGAATGGCCTCCTCCTGTTTATGTCCCTGGCAGCCAAGTTACCCTGTGCCGTAACCTCACACTCACCCTCACATTAAATATAGTAACACCCTCACTGCAGGCATGGACATGCTTCGATACTTTACACAAGTGGCTTTTTCTCATTCAGGAGTCGAGATACTATGGAGCAATCTTGTCACTACATGTAATCTCAATGGTCAGAGAACATTGGCAAGAGAGTGAAGGATTTCTCCTCACATCCCATAAGGTTCCATGTAATTAGTGGAGCCTTGCAACTTTCCAATGGATATTCAGCTATGAGATGCATCATAGTCAAGCTCAATCTTACCCTCACCCAACCATTCATATCGCCCAAATAATTGTCCTGATGCTACATTGCATCTAGCAGCTTGTAATGACTCAGGAGCCCGATGGAAAGGAACATAGTTTATTACAGAACGCAAAATAAAGCCATTATCATGGTGTACACATAGGCCTGCCTCATAAAAGGTTTGAGTAATGAGTGTCAGCTGGGCAGGCCTATTACCAGGGGAACTCATACTCAACGAGCTGCACAGGGAGACCAATCAATGATTCCCTATGGACCTCATGGGGGTTATCACACAGCGATCTGAATCAGGATTGCAGGAGTGGAAATTCTGATCAGGCAGTGGATAGCAATATTATCACCGGACTAGAAATTAGGAAACACTCTGGGGACCTGGGTTTAAATCCCACTATGGCAGATGGTGAAATATGAATTCAATAAAAATCAGGAATTAAAATTCAAATGATGACCATGAAACCATTGTCAATTGTCGTAAAAACCCATCTGGTTCATTAATGTCCTTGAGGGAAGGAAATCTGCAGTCCTTGCCTGATTTAGCCTACATGTGCCTCCAAATCCTCAGCAATGTGAGTGACTCTCAACTGACCTCAGGGATGGGCAATAAATGCTGGCCAGTCAGCAACGCCCACATCCCATGAACGATTTTTTAAAAAGGAGCAGAGATTTGCAAAATTGCCTCTTTATTGCTCCATGTCTATTGGCATTTTCCTATCAGTCACAGTTGTTTTTTAAACTTTAATTGATGATCAGTGGCTGCACTTCACCTCCATAAACTGAGAAAGTGCAGTCGTGCCCTGGCTACAATCAGCACTGACTCAACCAGGGGCAATCATCCTTTTTTGCATACTTTATTGTTAGTGCCATTATCTGGGGAGCCCAGAAAATGTTTAAAAAAGTAAAACTAGGCAGAAATCAATCACTTCTGGAGCAATCATTACCACAAAGTCCTCATCTTTTGACTTCTTGCGTGTTAGGTTACAGGACAGGGATTTACAAGTACTCTTAAGACTTTCAATTGGATTAGTCTTTCGTCACAATATAAAAGGCCATGAAAGCGCAGAAAGATAGAGAACTACATCAAGTGAACTTTACAACCTCTTTTATAAACAGAAAGTGGCACTACAAATTACAAAGAAAAAATACGCGGACTTTTTTCAAAGAAATACATAAAGCAGTACAACACAAACAGCAACTCGGTTTGTTATCCACAAATAACAGTCCCTCTTGTGCATCTGTAGTGATTGTGATGTCTGTGTCTTTAAGATACCACAGCACCTGATTTGAGGGACCAATGGGTACTGAGAGTGAGTGATCACCCCAGAGGGTGAGGTCCACTTTAGGGCAGAATACATCTGGAAGCCATGTGGTAAGCGTGTAAGGACTGGAGCAGCCTGCTCCAAAGCAGCTTAGGGTTGCAAACCCTAGAAACCCCAGTTTCTCTTATTCAATAAATACCTTTTGTTCCTATCGAAGTCTGAAATCTCTTGAGCAAAGAAGAAAGGAAAGTACAGCATAGGAACAGAACCTTCCGTTCTCCAAGCCCGTGTTGATCATGATGCCGGAACTAAACTAAAAAAAACTTCTGCTCTTACTCAGACCATTTCCCTCTATTCGCTTCCTATTTATGTACCCATCCAGATGCCTCTTAAATGTTGCTCATGTGCCTGTTCCCATCACCTTCTCTGGCAGTGTGTTCTCTGCATGAAAAATTCCCCCCCCTCCCCCCCACATCTCCCTTAAACTTTCCCCCTCTCACTTTGAACCCGTGCTCCCATGTAATTGACACTTCCACCCTGACTATCCACCCTGTCTATGCCTCTCATAATTTTGTAGATCACTATCAGGTCTCCCCTCAGCCTCCATCTTTCCAGTGAAAACAATCCTAGTTTGTTCAACCTCTCCTCATAGTTAACACACCCGAGACCAGGCAACATCCTGGTGAACCTCCTTTACACTCTCTCCAAATTTTCCACATTCTTCTGGTAGGGTGGTGACCAACACTGTACGCAATACTCTAAATGCGGCCTAACCAAGGATTTATATAACTGCAACATGATTTCCCAACTCTTGTACTCAATGCCCCGGCCGATGAAAGCAAGCATGTCATATGCCTTCTTATTCACCTTGGTCACCTAAAAGTATTGCCACTTTTAGGGAACTGTGGATCTGCACGCCCAGATCCCTCTATATGTTAATGTTCCTAAGGGTTCTGCCATTTACAGTATAATTCACACTATTGCCGCTACTTAACAGTTTTACGTAGCCTAGACTTTAAGCAGAATTAATCTAAAAATAAACCCTGAAACTCCCAGATTCTAATATTCAAGGAACATTATCAAATACTACACTGCCATAATGTGGGAGAAACAGAACACTACGTTACAACCAGTGACTTTGCTTTTCACCCAGTATTTGGAGTAGAATTATGGTGTCTCCTTCAGAAAGCAAAAAGACATCACAGTGTCCTTGAAGCCTCAACAGGTGAACATGTTGGGAGGTGATCCAAATTGATCAGAAAATGTTCCGACCTCAATTCTGAGTCCACATCGACTGAGCTGTAACTGGCCTCAGCATTCACTTCTTCAAAACAGATGAAGCCAAAAATTCTAATTTTATAATTTTTTTCAGTCACAGGATGTGGGTGGGACTGGCCCATTGCTCTCGAGAGGTGCTGGTGGCAACTAAGTTGCTTGCTGGGCCATTTCAGAGGGCAGCTAAAGCTGTGGGACTGGAGTCACATATGTAGGTCGGACCAGGAGGGCAGGTTCCCATCACCGAAGAACATTAGTGAAGCGGTTGATTTTTATGGCAATCTGGTACTTCCACATTCATCTAGCTTCTTATTCCAGGTTTATCAAATTAATTGAAGTTTCTTCGCAGCCAGGGTGGGATTTGAACACATGTCTGAAGGTCATTAGTCTAGGCCTCTAAATTATTATTCCAGTGACAGACATTTGGTAGGCCTGAACATGATTGTAGTTCAGTAAAAAGATACAGTGTGCTGGATAAAGTCTAGCAGCATCTGTGGAGAGAACAAAACAAGAGCTAACGTTTCGAGTTCTTTTTTTTTGTAGAAGAATCAGACAGATTCGAAACATTAACCCTGTTTCCTGCTCCACAGGTGCCATCAGACTTGCTGAGTTTTTCCCAGCATTTTGTTTTTATTTCCGATTTGCAGCATCTGCAGGATTTTGCTTTGGTTTATCTTGCATTGCAGTGCAGAAAGGCAACAGTGAGAGCAAGAGAGAGAAGGTAACTTGGATAGGCCTTGGATGAGATACAACCTCTGCTCCAATCCATCAGCACCATCATGATTTGAAGACACAATCAAGCTCAATTATCATCCCCGACATATTTACAAGAGGGGAAAAACAAAGAGATTTAGAAAAGGAAATAAAAATCTGGCCACGCCAGGTGTTAAAGCCACTGTAATGATCCCATCAAAAGGAATGTTTTAAACTTAATGCTAGGTAGCAGAACATTACTGGCAGTACTGTGGAGGAGTGGGGGTTGCTCCATGAGGTTGTTATACTAAAGATGTTATGTAAGTGTTAGTCACTGCTAAACAGTGCAGCGAGAAACTATTGATGTGGGTTGAAAGGAAACAATCTTTGCAAATGGTCCGGTTGAGTTTTATTTACAATCCATGGCACTCCTCAATAGACAAGTGGCCACTTTATATTGGAGAGCTGCTCGGATAGTAGGAACACATCCATGAATCAACTGCCAGCATTCATATAGCATCTTCCATGACCACAGGATATCTCAAGGTACCTTATAGTGCTGTACCCCGAAAACCCAGCCCCCTACTTCTGTCCCCCTCCAAATGCCATCCTCTTAATAAAGGGAAAAACACCAGCCAATCTTTTTCACAGCAAGCTCCCACAAGCAGCAATAAATGACCAGATAATCTCTTTGGTGATGTTGATCGAGGGATAAATATTGGTCAGAAACCATGGCAAACTCCCCTGTTCTTCTACAGATGGTACCGGGGCACTTTTTACATCCACCAAAGGGAGCAAAGCAGCCTCAGTTAACGTTTCATCTGAAGGACGACAACTCTCACTAATGCAGCATTCCCTCATTACCACACCCGAGTGCCAGTCAGAATTGAACGGGGCTTGAACTCTCAATCTTCTAACTCGTGAACAAGAGTGTGACCACTGAGATCTTGGTATTGTAGTGGCTACTTGGTACCATAGGAACAGATTTTAATTGTGGACATACAATCAGGCTGTAAGTGGTTACTGGTTAAAATCCATCTAATTAATTATTTTATAAAATCCATCTTTGTTTTGGAGGGAGTTGAGAAAGGATGGCATTAAGCTAAAGCACGTATTTGCAAAACCATCTCTCCTGCCAATCAGAATCTAAGGCAGCATCACCATGTTTGGCTTGAATCCAGTAGCTGTCCAATCGAGTGCTTCATGTGAACTGGGGAAGAGAATGATTCGGAAATGTCTGCACACAGTCAAATAACCAAGGATCACCGGGAGCATCTGGAAGTCATAGGGACTCCACCTGAGCTTGTGTTAAAGGGGGCACACATTCCTGGATGTGCCAAGATGTTTTAGCAAGAACAGTTTTTCAAAGTGTCGAGGTTATGCAACTTCTAATTCGCAGCCTTTCCCATTGTGAGAACTCCACTGTTGTTGGAGAATTTGCTTTTTTTTGTCAACAAGGACTCATTCCAATTTCTGACGGCACGGTGGCATATTAGTTAGCACTGCTGCCTCACAGTGGTTGGCACTGCTGCCTCACAGTGGTTGGCACTGCTGCCTCACAGTGGTTAGCACTGCTGCCTCACAGTGGTTAGCACTGCTGCCTCACAGTGGTTGGCACTGCTGCCTCACAGTGGTTGGCACTGCTGCCTCACAGTGGTTGGCACTGCTGCCTCACAGTGGTTGGCACTGCTGCCTCACAGTGGTTGGCACTGCTGCCTCACAGTGGTTAGCACTGCTGCCTCACAGTGGTTGGCACTGCTGCCTCACAGTGGTTGGCACTGCTGCCTCACAGTGGTTAGCACTGCTGCCTCACAGTGGTTGGCACTGCTGCCTCACAGTGGTTAGCACTGCTGCCTCACAGTGGTTGGCACTGCTGCCTCACAGTGGTTAGCACTGCTGCCTCACAGTGGTTGGCACTGCTGCCTCACAGTGGTTGGCACTGCTGCCTCACAGTGGTTAGCACTGCTGCCTCACAGTGGTTGGCACTGCTGCCTCACAGTGGTTGGCACTGCTGCCTCACAGTGGTTAGCACTGCTGCCTCACAGCGCCAGGGACCTGGGTTTGATTCTGGCCCCGGGTCACTGTCTGTGTGGAGTTTGCACATTCTCCCCGTGTCTGCATGGGTTTCCTCCAGGTACTCCAGTTTCCTCCCACAGTCCAAAGATGTGTGGGTTAGGCTGATTGGCCATGCTAAATTGCCCCTAGTATCAGGGGGATTATCAGAGTAAATATGTGGCTTTACGGGAATAGGGCCTGAGTGGGATTGTGGTCGGTGGAGTCTCGATGGGCCAAATGGCCTCCTTCTGCACTGTAAGGGTTCTATGATTTATTTTTTCTAGCTAGCATCCACAACTTGTCATTTTACAGTCGACTCCAAAAGGTCAGGAGCCGCAATTATCTTTGTCTTCAGTTAAATATATTAGGGAAAAGGATAAGCATGGACCACACAAGCAGACACTCCCCATCCTCCTCTTCAGGAAATGGTGTATCACGCTGGGGTGCAGTTGAGGGAACTGCAACTCCTGCCTCCTCTACCCTAATCCCCAGGCATCGTACCTGAGCTAAGAGAATGTGGGCATTGTAGCTAAACCTTAATGGGAGGATGTTTCTATTCAGGGGAGAGTTTAGAACTAGAAGAGACTGATTTGAGGAAGAATTTCTTCTCTTAAAGAGTGGTGAATCTTTAGAATTTTTTACCCCAGTAAGTTGTGGTGGCCGAGTCCTTGTTCATTTTCAAGGCTGAGATTGATAGATTTTTAATCAATAGGCAAATTAAGAGTTATGGAGATAAGACAGGAAAGTGGACTGAGTGAGTATTAGGCCTGGGTGGGCTGAATGGCCTCGTTCTGCATGGTAGGAATTCTAACTGATGACCTTCATGGCTATGAATTATTGCACGACTACTTCAAACTAAAAGGGTACTGTGGGAGTATTTTCAATGCAAAGCATAAAATGCTTCTTCCCAGTCAGTTGTCATTGGAAATGGTCTGTTATTTTTGTATTTCTATCCCACCCTCCCCTATCCATAACCAACAGTCACATTCCCATCTCTGATGACAACTACAGAAAGAGTATTAGTGAGTGTGTGACGTGGAGGGGAACAGGAACCCATGTGTACAACACATCCAGAGTGCGGGGAGACAGAGACAGAGAGGAGAGAGCGAGACAGAAAGGGAGAGCGGGAGGAACACAGAGATAGAGAGAGAGATACAGAGAGAGAGAGTGGTACGCAGAAAGAGAGAGAGGAGGGTGGGGGAGGCAGAAAGGGAGAAAGAGGGCACAGAGACAGAGAGAGGGATATAGAGAGGGAAAGGTACAGAGAGGTACAGAGAGAGAGACAGACATAGAGAGAGAGAGGCACAGAGAGAGAGACAGAGAGGCACACAGAAAGAGACTGACATAGAGACAGAGAGAGATAGAGACAGAGACAGACAGAGAGAGATAGAAACAGAGTGAAACAGACAGAGAGAGCCACAGAGACAGAGAGAGACACAGAGACAGAGAGAGATACAGAGAGAGGGACTGAGAGGGACCGCGAGAGAGGGACAGGCAGACAAAGAGAGTGAAAGGCAAAGAATGAGAGAAAGGCACAGAGAGGTTAGAGAGACACAGAGAGAGAGAGAGACACACACAGAAAGAGACTGACATAGAGAGAGCGAGATAGAGATAAAGAGAGACACAGAAACAGAGAGAGACACAGAGAGAGGGACCGAGAGAGAGGGACTGAGAGAGAGGGACAGGCAGACAAAGAGAGTGAAAGGCAAAAAATGAGAGAAAGAGGCACAGAGAGGGAGAGGGAGAGAAACACAGAGAGAGAGAGAGATACAACCTTTGTTGCCCACCTTAGAAGGTATCACACTGCATTTACCTTCTGATCCAGTGGTTTTATCAGGAAGTACTAATTCCAAACCCCCTCAGGGTATCAGGATTTGGAGGAGATGTAGAAGAATGATTTGAAATGCAGCTTCAATTCATACAGCCAACATTCAGATCATTGTTTCCCAGGTACCGAATGGCTCCTCAGTCATCTCTGCATTTTACTGATGTGTTGAAACATCCAGCAGTGGAATACTGACTGTCCAGCCAAAGTGACCTTTTCCAAAGCCAGGCAGATTGCTTGGCAGCAGGGAATGGATTGGGGTGAGGGACTGTAAATGAAAAGGCTCACATTGATCAACACAACATGAAAACCTGGAAGAAACTGAAACAACAAGGGGTGGGGGAGGGGGCGGGGACACAGAGACAGAGAAAGGATATAGAGAGAGAGACAGACACTGAAAGAGAGACACAGAGAGAGGCACACAGAAACCCTTTCTCTCTCTACCTCTTTCTCTCTCTCTCTCTCTGTGCTTCTCTCTCTATGTCAGTCTCTCTCTGTGCCTCTCTCTCTGTCTTTATCTGGCTCTGTGTGCCACTCTCTTTGTCTCTCTGTTTCTCTCTATGTGCCTCTCTCTTTCTTTATGTCTCCCTCTCTGTGTCCCTCTCTCACTCTCCAAAGATGTGCGGGTTAGGCTGATTGGCCATGTTAAATTGCCCCTTAGAGTCAGGGAGATTAGCAGGGTAAATACATGGAGTTACGGGGAAAGGGCTAGGGAGGGGTTGTTATCAGTGCAGGCTTGATGGGCTGAATGGCCTCCTCCTGCACTGCAGGGATTCTATGATTCTATGAACTGCAAACTCATTTCTGCCAAGGAGAGAGTGAAACTTTTGTTCTAATGAGCTGTTGGAGCTGGAGGTTTGCCAGGACCCGCAGTTCTGAAAATGTCCTCATTAAGAGCTTTCGAGAATGCTTAAATTCTTCCGTGCAGTTGAAGTGAAATGTCACGATGTTCACGTTTCCCCATGACCTTTTCTAGGGGAATAAAGAATTAAATACAGTCGAAAGGATCAACGGAAATAACCAATTCTTTAGGGCCTGGTGACCAATATATCATCCCCTTAAGCCAATGAGAAAGAGTTACCAGCAAGTGACAGTAACTAGTTGAGAAGCAGCTGAATATTTAATTGGTGCAGTTGACAGCAGATTCGTTACCAGTACTGGGGAAAGATTGCAATCTGACCATTAAAAATACACAACAATAACTGGTGAAAATGCAAAGCTCTATTTACTACTGCACACATATTGTTCTTACTGTCACATCATGATGACAGATACTGTTTTGAGTTTATTTTGTTACTGTCACGAGTCGGCTTACATTAACACTGCAATGAGGTTACTGTGAAAATCTCCTAGTCGCTACACTTGGCACCTGTTCGGGTACACTGTGGGAGAAGTTAGCATGGCCAATGCACCTAACCAGCACGTCTTTTGGATTGTGGGAGGAAACCGGAGCACCCGGAGGAAAGCCATGCAGACAAGGGAAGAACGTGCAAACTCCACACAGTGACCCAAGCCGGGAATCGAACCTGGGTCCCTGTTGCTATGAGGCAGCAATGCTAACCACTGTCCCACCATGCCACCCATACTGTAAGGAAAGAATGGGAAGTTGATTTGTTTTGCTCCTTGCTGTTCACACTCAGCACTGCCAGAGTCTCCGTCAGTGCATTTCATACCCAATCATTGAATATCACCCAGTTCACAGATGAGGAGTTTCCATTTCAGTCACTCCTTCAATTTCCCAACTGTGAGGTGCAGAATTTAGTGGGAGTTTGTGGAGAACTTCGCAATCTCAGGTGACCATAACCATAGGAAATGTCAGCATCCCAAGGTCTATCTTTGGCCCCCTCCTCTCACCTACATGTTGCCACTTGGAAACATCATCTGAAGACAAAGCATTAGTTTTCACATGCACGCTGGTGACACCCAGCCCTACCTCAGCACCATCACCTCTCTCGATTCCTCCACTGTTGCTAAATTATGAGACTGTCTATCCAACATCCAGTCTTTGATAAGCAGAAATTAAAACAGAAGATATTGGGCAGGATTTCACAGCCTTGCTCGACCCAAACCCATAAAATCCCACCCGAGGTTAATGGACCTTTCCATTGTCCGCCCCTTGCCCGCTCCGATTCCCATGGCAGGCAAGGTGGTAAATTTCCGGTCAATGTTTTTAGTTCCTGCTTCAAATTCTGTTCCCTGGCTACTGACTCCATCGGTCTCCCTAGCAACACTCTATTCACTGTCACATTTAATCCCAAAGATGACATTCGGGCTTTCTATCATGTCCTTGCTATTCCCACTTCTCTAACATCATCCAACTTTGCCCTTTCATGGCCCAACTGCTGCTGAAGCCCTCATTCGTGTCTGTGTTAGCTCTAGACATGACTATTCCAGTGCATTCCAGACTGCTCTCCCACATTCTACCCACTGTAAACCTGAAGTCATCCAAAATCTCATTGTCCATGTCTTAACTCCCAGCAAGTCTTGTTCCCCTATCACTCCTGTACCCTCTGATCTCCGTTGACTCCCAGTCAAGCAATATCTTCATTTTAAAATTCTTATCCTCGTCTTAAAATTCCACCATGGCCTTAATAGTTTGCATCTCCGGAATTTCCTACACCTCCACAACCCTCCAAGATATCAGCGTTCTTCTAATTCTGGCCTCTTAAACATCCAAGTTATAAATTGCTCCACCATCAGTGGCCATATTTTCAGTTGCCTCGGCCTAAGTTCTTAAATTCCCTTTCACATCTCTTCCCAATGGTTTTCCTCCTTTAAGTCTCTCCTTAAAATCTTTCTCTGTGATCAAATCTGACCAAATATCTCAGGTGGCTTGGGGTCATAATTTGCCTTGTAAGGTGTTAAAGGTGCCACATAAATATAAGGTGCTGTTATCGTAGTGAAAGGTCCTCTCTGAAAAAACAATCAAAATACAACCACATTCCATTCTAAGTTTGCGAACAACACAGTCAAGCTTAAAACAAAAATCTTGAAGTTAAACAAAGCCAGTTAAATAGCAAGGAGAGGAATGCTGGCTAAGGTTGACTAGGCTACAGGAATGGCAGTAAATAAGCAGTAGGAAACACAAAGAAATAATTCAAAATATTCAACAAAAAATACATTCATTAATTAAACTCAAGTGGGAAAGTTCTCCCTGTGGTTTACTTGGGAAGTTAATGATAGAGCAAGATCAAAGGGGATGCGTTTATAATATTGTGAAGGATTTTAGAGCAGGGGGAAAAACTAGAATGGGAGTAAACTAGTCAGGAATATAACAACGGGGCTTTAGCTACTCTCCTCCTTTTAATATTAAAGTAAATGTTGCTCCTTTAGAGGCTGAGACGAAGCAGTCATGAGGAATGAGGCAATAGCAAAGATCTTAAATAAATATTTTGGGTCTTTCTTCACTGTAGAAGACACAATAAGATACAAAACATAGAGGGTAACCAATGGGCTATTAAGAGTGAAGAATTGAAGGCAATTAATATCAAGCTGTCCAGGTGAGATTGTATTACAACAACATAAAGTTAGCAGGTGCAGCAAGAAATGAGGAAGGCAAATGGCATGTTGGCCTTTTGCTTTGCAAGGGGACTGGAGTATTCGAACAAGGACGTCTTGCTCCAATTGTATAGGACTTTGATGTGACCACAGCAGGAACACTGTGCTCAGGTTTGGTTTCTGTATTTAAGGAACGATATACTTGGCTTGGAGATGGTACTGCAAATGTTCCTGAGATGAGAGGGCTGGCTCACAACGACACCTTGAATAAATTGGGCTTATATCCCGCATTTAGAAGAATAAGATATTTTTTCATTGAAACGTACAAGTTTATGAACAGCGTAACAGGGTGGACTCAGGAGAGGTTGGCAGGAATTTTGCAGTTCCCCACTACCCCCCTCCCCTCCCTGTTGCAGATTTTCCTGTTGCATGTTTCCCCGCAGCAGAGGCAGCTTTCCAATGGCCACAGTCAGCATCTTCCGGTCCCACCAAAGACAATGGCAATTTGCATGGCTCACCCATCCCACTGCTGGGGAACCTGTGGTGGGGGTCAACTTGGTAGGAACAGAAGATCCCACTGGCCGGAAGGGCTGGAAGATAAGCATTCAGCACGACACTCAAGACCAACTGAATGGTCAGCACACCAATGCATCTTGGCACCCTGCTACCTCCTCAGTAGCTCTTTCACACACAGTGCAGTGTGGGTGGGGTTATATGAAAGCTAATGCTCATTACATTTGGAGAGAGGAGAATCAGCATTTTGAAACATGAATTTATTTTGGCATACAGATTATCTTTGGTTCACTCTTTGTTCCGCACAGTGACAGATTGCCATCTCTTCCCCATTTTTTATACAAAGCTGCCAAAAAGTGTTCACCCCTTTGGTGAGACACTGACCTTTCCAGGCAACTTTCCTTCAAGCTACTTGACTCATAACTGCAGAAATTAAAGTTTATTTATTAGTGTTACAAGTAGGCTTACATTAACACTGCAATGAAGTTACTGTGAAAATCCCCTAGTCACCACACTACGGTGCCTGTTCGGGTACACTGAGGAAGAATTCAGCATGGCCAATGCACCTGATCAGCACATCATTCGAACGGCGGGAGGAAACCGGAGCACCCGGAGGAAACCTACGCTGACACGGGGTGAACGTGCAGACTCCACACAGACAGTGACTCAAGCTGGGAATTGAACCTGGGTCCCTGGCATTGCGAGGCACAGTAAGAAGTCTCACAACACCAGTTAAAGTCCAACAGGCAGCACAAGCTTTCGGAACCTCAGGCTCCTTCTTCAGGTGAGTGAGGAGTTGTGCATATAAAGACACAAACTCAATTTACAAGATAATGTTTGGAATGCAAGTCTTTGCAGGTAATCAAGTCTTAAAGGTACAGACAATGTGAATGGAGAGAGGATTGAGCACAGGTTAAAGAGATGTGTATTGTCTCCAGCCAGGACAGTTAGTGAGATTTTACAAGCCCAGGCAAGTCGTGGGGGTTACAGATAGTGTGACATGAACCCAAGATCCGGTTGAGGCCTTGTGTGGAACTTGGTTATCAGTCTCTGCTCAGCGATTCTGTGTTGTCGTGTGTCATGAAGGCCGCCTTGGAGAACGCTTACCGAAGATCAGAGATTGAATGCTCGTGACTGCTGAAGTGTTGTGAGGCAGCAGTGCTACCCACTGCTGTGCCGCCATAAATTAGACAGTTTTCCTGCAGCTGATAAGGAGATTCCTCCACTGCTAATCTAATAAAGATGTGTACGCTTAAATATTTCCTAACGCAGCTTTGAATACACAAGATCAAAGGCGCAGGATGTGGCATACAGATATGAGAACTGATAATACTGTACAGCACTGGGACTCAGTAAATCAGATGCTTTCACTGGGTGGGAGTACACTGCACATTTACAAAAGTTGCCTTTGAGGCATCTTCATGCTGCGGATTGAAACAATAGGATTAAATCTTACCTTTTTGTGTTGATGCAAAGCAGTTTCAGGGTTTCCACCCATGTTCAAAGAAACACAAAAAACAGGAGGAGGCACATTATGTCTGTGTCAACTACTCTTTGTTGAAACTATCACCTACTTGTTCTTCCCCACACAGTTGTGCATATTTCTCTTTAGCAAATCTTTAGCACATTTCCCTGTGTAAAGTTACTCAATCTGCTTCCACCCTCTTTTCAGGTAACACATTCTGGAACTTAAACTTACCTTGTCAGACCAGAAGAAATAGGAACAGGAGGAGGCCATTCGGTCGTTCGAGCCTGCTTCGTCTCATCATTCAATAGGAACATGGCTGATCCAATTGACATTCCTCATGTCCACTTTCCTGCCCTTTCCCCGTTACACTTGATTCCCTTACTGACCAAAAATCTATCTATCTCAGCCTTCAATATACACAAGGACTCTGCCCCCTGTGGCAAGGAGTTTGAAAGACTCAGAGAAGAAATTCCTCCTCATCTCAGTCTTAAATTGGTATCCCCTTTTTCTGAGACTATGCCCTCTGGTCCTGATGTGGAGGTGCCGGCGTTGGACTGGGGTAAACACAGTAAGAAGTCTAACAACACCAGGTTGAAGTCCAACAGGTTTATTTGGTAGTAAATGCCACTAGCTTTTGGAGTGCTGCCCCTTTATCAGGTGGAGTGGGAGATGTGCTCACAAACAGGGCATACAGAGACACAAACTCAATTTACAGAATAATGATTGGAATGCTAATCAAGCCAATCAATTCTGTAAATTGAGTTTATGTCTCTGTATGCCCTGTTTGTGAGCACATCTCCCACTCCACCTGAGGAAGGGGCAGCGCTCCGAAAGCTAGTGGCATTTGCTACCAAATAAACCTGTTGGACTTTAACCTGGTGTTTTTAGACTTCTTACTCTGGTCCTGAACCAGAGGGGAGCATCCTCTCAGCATCTACCCTGTCAAACCCCTTAAGAATCCTATATGTTACAATGAGATTACCTCCCATTCTTCTAAATCCCAATGAGTGGAATCCCAACCTGTTTAACCTTTCCTCATCAAGACAATCCCACCCTACTGGGGATCATCATAGTAAACCTTCTCTGAACTGCCTCCAATGAAACAATATCTTTACTTAAATAGGCATTTAAAACATCTAATTACTTTAGTGAATGTCGTGCCAATTATCTTAAATATTTGTTTTTAACCCTCTTGCCAGCTTCTCCACACCTACTCCATCAAAACTCCACATGATTTTAAGCACCTTTAATCCATCTAATCATCTCTGTTTTTGCGGAGCACAATCCCAGTTTCTTTAGTCTCTCGAAAAAACTGATACTCTTTGATTCTGGTACATCTCCCCTGCACCTTCTCCACTTAAAACCTCAGTATCTTTCTTGAAGTGTGGAGCCCAGTACTGGACACGACTCTCTGGCAGAGGCCCAGTGGTTTGTCGAGCTTCATCAGATCAAGAAATTTTGAGGAGGTCTTGAGGCACAGTTGGTCGTGTCCCAGCCTCCAAGCCGGAAGCTCTGGGTTCATAGAAACATTGAAAATAGGAGCAGAAGTAAGCCATTCAGCCCTTTGAGCCTGCTCCACTATTCATTATGATCATAGCTGATCATCCAGCTCAGTAACCTGTTCCCATTTTCTCCCACCCCGCCCATATTCTTCCTTTGATCCCTTTAGCCCCAAGAGCTATATCTAGCTTCTTCTTAAAAACATACAATATTTTGGCCTCAACTACTTTCTGTAGTAGTGAATTCCACAGGCTGACCACTCTCTGGGTGAAGACTTTTCTTCTCATCTCAGTTCTAAATGGTTTAAAATCATATGGAGTTTTGATGGAGTAGGTGTGGAAAAGCTGGCAGGAGGGTTAAAAACAAATATTTAAGATAATTGGCAAGACATCCACTAAAGTAATTAGACGTTTTAAATGCAAAACTTTGGACACTGAGGGACAATTTAACATGGCTAATCCACCAAACCTGCACATCTTTGGACTGTGGGAGGAAACCGGAGCACCCGGAGGAAACCCACACAGACATGGGGAATACGTGTAAACTTCACACAGTCAGTCACCCAAGGCTGGAACCAAACCTGGGTCCCTGGCACTGTGAGGCAGTAATGCTAACCATTGTTCTTAGACTGTGACTCCTGGTTCTGGATGCCCCTACCATCAGGAGCATCCTTCCTGCATCTACCTTGTCTAGTCCTATTAGAATTTTATAGGCTTCTATGAGATCCGCTAAATCTTGCAAGGATACATAATGCAGCCAAGCAGGTTGATTATGAACCTGCAAATCCTTCCAACACAGACGGTGGCACAATGGTTAGCATTGCTGCCCACAGTACCCGGGACCCAGGTTTGGTTCCAGCCTTGGGTGACTGACTGTGAAGTTTACACGTATTCCCCATGTCTGCGTGGGTTACCTCCGGGTGCTCCGGTTTCCTCCCACAGTCCAAAGATGTGCAGGTTTGGTGGATTAGCCATGTTAAATTGCCCCTCGGTGTCCAAAGTTTTGCATTTAAAACATCTAATTACTTTAGTGGATGTCTTGCCAATTATCTTAAATATTTGTTTTTAACCCTCAACAGCTTTTCCACACCTACTCCATCAAAACTCCATATGATTTTAAGCACCCCTGCACCTCTCCTCTTAAACCGCAGTATCTTTCTTGAAGTGTGGAGCCCAGTACTGGACACGACTCTCTGGCAGAGACCCAGTGGTTTGTCGAGCTTCATCAGATCAAAATTAGACAGATTACAAGAAATTTTGTATGTTCTCAAGAAGAAGCTAGATATAGCTCTTGGGGCTAAAGGGATCAAAGGATATGGTGGGTGGGGGGGTGGTGGTAGGGGGAGTGGGAACAGGTTACTGAGCTGGATGATCAGCCATGATCATAATGAATGGCGGAGCAGGCTCAAAGGGCCAAATGGCCTCTTCCTGCTCCTATTTTCCATGTTTCTATGAACCCAGAGCTTCCGACTCGGAGGCTGGGACACAACTGATCAAGACCTCCTCAGAATTTCTTGTACTCTTTCTAATATTCCAAAGTTTTGCAGGTTAGTTGGAATGGCCATATTAAATTGTCCCTTAGTGCCCAAAGATGGATAGGTTACGTGGTTTAGCCATGATAAATGCACGGGGATATGGGAATAGGGCACAGAATAGGGCCTGGGTGGGATGCTCTTTCGCAGACTCGATGAACTGAATGGCCTTTTTCTGCACTGTAGGGATTCTATGGTCTGACACACACCGATGGCAGGTGGTAAGAGTGGCAAAGATTCCTGGTCAGCCATGTGACAGAAAGAACGTCGAAGCCTCTACCATCACTATCCGTATCTTCAGACTACAACATGCGTGTAAAAAGGACATGTTGCCACAGCAACTTAGACTCCAAGTGAACTGCAACACACCACCACCAGGGGAAACCTGCAGGCATTTTGTTAAATTTGGATGTGGGCAATTAAATTGGAACCCAAGTTTTAATTCATTAGAAAAGCTTCACCTCCAAAAGCTCCAGTCAATATAAAACAACACCCTGAAGGAAGAAACAGTAAAACGGGGAAATGAGAATACTGCTCTGAACTGGTCTTTCCTTCTGGGCAGCAAAGCAAACAAGCTTTGATTCCAAGATAGAATCCTTACAGTGCAGAAGGAGGCCATTCAGCCCATCGAGTCTGCACCAACCACAATCCCACCCAGGCCCTCTTACCGTAACCCCTCATATTTACCCTGCTAATCCCCCTAACACTAGGGTTAATTTATCATGGCCAATCAACCTAACCCGCACATCTTTGGAGTGTGGGGGGAAACTGGAGCACCCGGTGGAAACACACACAGACATGGGGAGAACGTGCAAATTCCCCACATACAGTAAACCGGGGCCGGAATCAAACCCGGATCCCTGGCACTGTGAGGCAGCAGTGCTAACCACTGTGCCACCATGCCACTCCAATTGAACCACTCAACCAAAATGAACTTGCCCTTGGTTAGACCTGCAACAAAATCCATTGTGGAGCCAAAATGTTCCCAAAAAGATGCCTCTCAAAGAATGGGGATGGAATAAAAGTCAAGTTAGATCAGATCCCAGGTCCCCTGTGGCCACATGCAATCTACGGGAGCCAGCACACCGTGAAACACTACAGAACCCATTAAAAAAAACTCACATTAAACTTTGGTACCTGTTCATAGTTAAACACGCAGTAACACTATATTTAGGAAGGCTCAATATATCTCAACACAAGATTAAACCACTTCAATCAATGCAACATTTTGTTCAAAGAGAAATAATCAGGGCAGCCCTGAGGGAATAAACTACCCATCTGGCTATGGAATTAGTTATACACACATGCATTCCCTTCTCACTGTTGATTAAAATTGTTCATTTGAATGTCGGTGCAGGAAGTGCACAGCAAATTCCCTTCAAGAACCTGACAATTTTTCGAGTGGCTCCATTGAACTGACAGAGCTATCCAAAGTTCTCACACGCCTTGAACTTCAATCAAAACAAAATGCTGAATAACTCACAACCGAGATGACAATCTAACGAGACCGTAGAGCAAATAAAGCCATCAGACCCAGAACTTTCCATCAATCACATACAATCTGCCCAGCACAAGGCAATTTAACCATGCGGCGATGCATCAACCACCCTTACTAATGATAGATTGCCCAGATAAAAAAAAGGAAGCAGCATTTGCAAACCAATGGAATTTGTAGGTTCTGTGCGCTTTAGTCAGATCCAACATCTCCTGCGCTGATACACTAGTCACATGTTGAATTGGTTCCGTGTGCTCTCATTTTTAAAAATTCATTCATGTGATGTGGGCATCACTGGCTGGGCCAGCATTTATTGCCAGCCCTGAGGGCATTTTAAGAGTCAACCACATTCTGTGGATCTGGAGTCACATGTCGGCCAGGTGAGGACAACAGATTTCCATCCCTATAGGACATTAGTGAACCAGATCAGCTTTTTGTGACAATTACAATGGTTTCGTGGTTATCATTAGACTTTTAATCCAGATGTTTTTTATTGAATTCAAATTTCACCATCTGCCGTGGTGGGATTCAAACTTGGGTCCCCAGACCATTACTCTGGGTTTCTGGATTACTCATCCAGTGACAGTACCACTATGCCACTGTCTCCCCTGCCTCATGACAGCACTTTGCATGATGTTGCAAGGTTGGACTCACAACACATTCACTCCCAAAACTTAACCCTTCCATTATTTGTTCCCCATTGCAGCACCAGCAAAAGAATTTTGCTCCACCCACACTTCCCCCATCTCCACTACTTCACCGCACCCCCCCTCCCCCCCAGGTGACTTGCAGCCAAATACAAAACTAGGATTCACACTTGGAATTGGGTCTCAGTGAGATACAGCACCAATGAAGTAAATATGCATGGTTACCATTGAGTGCCACACTTAAGTGTGAAAGTGAGTGTGGATTCTGACCCACCTACTTTCTTCTCCCAGGGAAAGGTTATCCTTCCTTCTGCAGGAGTCCAAAAATTAATTCAGCTAAATTCTGGAATAATAATTCTTCCTCAATTTTCTACTATTCAACCCTAGCTAACCAGCTGGCACAGCTAACAGCCATGGTCATTATGTGACAGTATACAATGTTCCAAATTCAACAAACCTTCGATTTCATCGGTGAACTGGTCAGCCACTGACCATAGAGTTTTACAGCACAGAATTAGGCCCTTTGGCCCATCATGATCAGCATCACAGAAGGTGCTTGGCATTAGTTTTACAGGAATGGAATTGGACAAGCATATCACCTACATTTGACATGGTTGATAAATCTGACCCAGGCAATAACGATTCCATTAAGCTAATAAGATAATTGTGTAAGAAGCTGTAAAACTCCTAACCATCAGTTTGGCTCCATAGGTAGTTTGAGTCAGCAGTTTATGGATTTAAACCCCACACTTCAGATAATCATCTTGATGATTGACACTTAAGTGCCTTAATCTCTGAAGTAACACGTTAAACTAAAGGTCCCAACTGTCAATTTGTGTGGACATTAAAAACAATCTCAGGGTTTCATCAGAAACAGGGGGAGCAATCTTACCATTGCACCCCACTGGCCAATGGGCAGGGCGAGCGGTAGGATCCCGAGAGCCGAGAAATCTGGTTTGCACCCAATTTCTTGCTTCTTGCAATTTTACTGGCACCAGATATCTGGCGCAATCAGCTTCGCGCCTGATTTCTCACCTTTAGCGATCGTTCCATGTGGTGGGGCGGGTAGGAGGGGGGTCTCGCGATAAGCTGCAGGGCCCTGAGGTAGCGAGCGGGGGGGGGGGGGGGGCAGGTTTCAGTCACAAAGGCTAGCTGATAGAAACAGAGGTACAGACATGTTTCTGCTCTCAGAGCACAGAAACCTGCACATGCACAATGGTGCCCTCTGCTGCTATCAGCTGGCTTTCAGGTGATTTAGGCCCTGCCCACTCCCCCTACTGGTGTAAAACATATCGAGGGTTTTTTTTATTGCACGGAGTGCCATAAGATTCAACTGGTGGCCTCGCCGGAAAAACGGATCTGATACTCTTCCATTTTCATGTGCTTTTATTTGGAAGAACTGGAGACGGAGGGTAGAGTAAAATTCAATAAGGATCACAATTTACGTCTCCACTGCTTTCATCAATACCAATCACCACAATTCTGAAATAAAGTGTAAAATGTTTAAATATACCGACAGCATTAAAGTAGAGAGCAGTGAACAATTTTGATTAATTACTTCACTGGTCAGACAAGTGGTGATTAAAATTAACATCGGTAACTGTAGAATATACAAGTATGCAATGAATTAAATTCAATTGGTACAGAGCTACCAAGCAAAGAGTCATGTCAGGCTGATTCTTTCTGGTTGTATCACAGCTTGGTATGGCGCCTCCTCTGCCCAAGACCACAAGAAACTACAAAGGGTCATGAATGAAGCCCAGTTCATCACTCAAACCCAGCCTCCCATCCATTGACTCTGTCTACACTTCCCGCTGCCCTGAAAACACAGCCAGCATAATCAATGACCCCACACATTCCAGACATACTCTCTTCCACCTTGTTTCATTGGGAAAAAGATACAAAAGTCTTAGGTCACGTACCAACCGACTCAAGAACAGCTTCTTCCCTGCTGTCATCAGGCTTTTGAATGGACCTACCTCGCACTAAGTTGATCTTTTGCTACACCCTAGTTATGACTGTAACACTACATTCTGCACTCTGTTCTTTCCTTCTCTATGAAGATGTGCGGGCTAGGTTGATTGGCCATTCTAAATTGCCCCTTAGTGTCCCGGGATGCATAGGTTAGAGGAGTTAGTGGGTAAATATGTGGATAGGGCCTGGGTGGGATTGTGGTTGGTGCAGACCCGATGGGCTGAATGGCCTCTTTCTGCACTGTAGGATTCTATGATTCTATGAATGGTATGCTTTGTCTGTATAGCATGCAAAAACAATACTTTTCACTGTATACTAATACATGTAACAATAATAAATCAAATCACATCAAATGGTGTGATGGTCATGCTCCATCGATGGAAGAATTGTAGGGTCGACGAACTCCAGTTCTCATTGTGGGGATGGGGTCCCCAGCATGGATAGGTCAGGTTGCACATTCCTGTATGGATACATCAGAAGTACCAACCCCATGTGAGCAGCCCCAGAAAGGGAGTCACAGAAACTGCAGATATTGCTTCAGTTCCCAAATAGAGCTATGGGGCAGGGACAGGTGTAGGATTACACAGGATATGCAGAACACTCAGACACCAACCAGTCCCTGCTGATGTTTATCCTGCACTCGATTCTCCTTTAAATTTTCTCATCCAAATCTACTGTTGTAACCACCTATTCTCTCTTTGGAATTTAAAGTTGAAGGGTTGAAGGAATAGGAATTTCTTCTTTGAAGCACCTTCGCCCTTAAACACTTGCCTAGTTTCCCCTCAACTTTTAAAAATTATTTCACAGTAATCATAGAATCCCTACAGTGCAGGGAGAGGCCATTCAGCCCACTGAGTCTGCACCAACTCTCCAAAAGAGCATCTTATCCAAGCCTCATTCTGCCCTATCCCGTAATCCTGCACATTTACCTTGGCTAATCTACCTAACCTACACTTCTTTGGAATGTGAAAGGAAACCAGAGCACCTGGAGGAAACCCATGCAGACACAGGGAGAACGTGCAAACTCCACACAGTCACCTAACGTCAGTATCAGACCCGGGTCCCTGGAACTGTGAGGCAGCAGTGCTGACCACTGTGCCACCATGCCAAAACATTGGCCAGGTCAGCATCTGTTACAATCTCTGAAGTAGCAAGTTCCACATTCTCACCATCCTTTGGGTAAAGATGTTTTTCTTGAATTCTCTGTAGGATTTATTGGTGACTATCTTACTCAAGGCAATCAGGCAAACTCAACATGGTTTTGTGAAAGGGAAATTGTGTTCAATAGGTTTATTGGAGTTCTTCAAAGGAATCATGGATAAGAGGGGAACCAGTGGATGTACTGTACTTAGATTTCCAGAAAGCATTTGATAAGGTGTTACATCAAAGGGTATTGCCCAAATCTGATCACTCTACTTGTAAGTACATGTGCGTGGGCACTAATTAAGAACAAAGATCTGGTTCAACTAGAGATATAGAGTCATAGAAGTTTACAGCATGGAAACAGGCCCTTCGGCCCAACTTGTCCATGCCGCCCTTTTTTTTAAAACCCCTAAGCTAGTCCCAATTTCCCATATTTGGCCCACATCCCTCTATACCTATCTTACCCATGTAACTGTCTAAATGCTTTTTAAAAGACAAAATTGTACCCTCCTCTACTACTACCTCTGGCAGCTTGTTCCAGACACTCACCATCCCCTGTGTAAAAAAATTGCCCCTCTGGACACTTTTGTATCTCTCCCCTCTCATCTTAAACCTATGCCCTCTAGTTTTAGACTCCCTTACCTTTGGGAAAAGATATTGACTATCTAGCTGATCTATGCCATTCATCATTTTATAGACCTCCATAAGATCACCCCTCAGCCTTCTACGCTCCAGAGAAAAAAGTCCCAGTCTATCCAGCCTCTTGTAATAACTCAAACCATCAAATCCCGGTAGCATCCTAGTAAATCTCTTCCATACTCTTTCTAGTTTAATAATATCCTTTCTATAATAGGGTGACCAGAACTGTACACAGTATTCCAAGTGTGGCCATACTAATGCCCTGTACAACTTCAACAAGACATTCCAACTCCTGTATTCAATGTTCTAACTAATGAAAGGCATGTTGAATGCCTTCTTCACCACTCTGTCCACCTGTGACTCCACTTTCAAGGAGCTATGAACCTGTATCGCTAGATCTCTTTGTTCTGTAAGTCTCCCCAACACCCTACCATTAACTGAGTAAGTTCTGCCCTGGTTCGATCTACCAAAATGCATCACCTCGCATTTGTCTAAATTAAACTCCATCTGCCATTCGTCAGCCCACTGGTCCAATTGATCAAGATCCCATTGCAATCCGAGATAACCTTCTTCACTGTCCACTATGCCACCAATCTTGGCGTCATCTGCATACTTACTAATCATGCCTCCTATATTCTCATCTAAATCATTAATATAAATGACAAATAACAGTGGACCCAGCACCGATCCCTGAGGCACACCGCTGGTCACAGGTCTCCAGTTTGAAAAACAACCCTCTACAACCACCCTCTGGCTTCTGTCATCAAGCCAATTTTGTATCCCATTTAGCTACCTCACCCTGCATCCCGTGAGATTTGACCTTATGCAACAACCTACCATGCGGTACCTTGTCAAAGGCTTTGCTAAAGTTCATGAGGACAACATCAACTGCACTGCCCTCATCTACCTTCTTGGTTACACCTTAAAAAAACTCAATCAAATTTGTGAGACACGATTTTCCACTCACAAAGCCATGCTGACTGTCCCTAATCAGTCCTTGCGTTTCTAAATGCCTGTAGATCCTGTCTTTCAAAATACCTTCCAACAACTTACCCACCACAGATGTGAGGCTCACTGGCCTATAGTTCCCAAGCTTTTCCCTGCAGCCCTTTTTAAACAAAAGCACAATATCTAGACAAATGTGAGGTAATGCATTTTGGAAGGTCTAATATAGATAGGAAATATACAGTAAAAGGCAGAACCCTTAAGAGTATTGATAGGCAAAGGGATCTGGGTGTACAGGTGCACCGGTCATTGAAAGTGGCAATGCAGGTGGAGAAGGTAGTCAAGAAGGCATACGGCCTGCTTGCCTTCATCGGGACATTGAGTTTTGTGGTGAACCATCGTTGGTTCCCACCAGGTAGTGCTGAGCCAGGGTCTGACCAGTACTATGAGACTGTATATATGTTACTGTTGGGGTTAGGGTTGGGCTGTTCTACATGTTACTGTTGGGGTTAGGGTTGGGCTGTTCTACCTGTAATATAGTTCTTATGGTACATCCCAGTCGGGCTCCGCCTCCTGGGAGAGGTATAAAGGTCACTGGTCTGTCTGGGACCGTTTAGTCTGAGATCGTGTATTATATATGGTAGCTCTATTGTAGTAGTCAATAAAAGCCTTTATTTCCTCGAGCACCTCTAGCCTCGTGAGTTATATCGCGCATCAAGTTTAAAAATTGGCAAGTCATGTTGCAGCTTTATAGAACCTTAGTTAGCCCGCACTTGGAATATAGTGTTCAATTCTGGTCGCCACACTACCAGAAGGATGTGGAGGCTTTGAAGAGGCTATAGAAAAAATTTACATGGATATTGCCTGGTATGGAGGGCATTAGCTATGAGGAGAGGTTGGAGAAACTTGGTTTGTTCTCATTGGAACGACGGAGGTTGAGGGGCGACCTGATAGGAGTCTACAAGATTATGAGAGGCTTGGACAGAGTGGATAGTCAGAAGCTTTTTCCCAGGGTGGAAAAGTCAATTACTAGGGGGCACAGGTTTAAGGTGCGAAGGGCAAGGTTTAAAGGAGATGTACGAGGCAGATCTTTTACACAGAGGGTGGTGGGTGTCTGGAACTCGTTGCCAGGGGAGATAGTGGAAGCGGATACGGTAGCGACTTTTAAGGGGCGTCTTGACAAATACATGAATAGGATGGGAATAGAGGGATATGTTCCCCGGAAGGGTAGGGGGTTTTAGTTAAGTCGGGCAGCATGGTCGGTGCAGGCTTGGAGGGCCGAAAGGCCTGTTCCTGTGCTGTAATTTTCTACGTTCTTTGTTCTTTGCCATCCTGCAATCTTCAGGCAACTCACCTGTGACTATCGATGATTCAAATATCTTTGCTAGGGTACCCGCAATTTCCTCCCTAGCCTCCCACATTGTCCTGGGATACACTTCATTCAGGTCCTGGGGATTTATCTACCTTGATGCGCTTTAAAACTTCCAGCACCTCCTTCTCTGTAATATGTACACTCCTCAATACTTATATTTACTTCCCCAAGTTTCCTAACATCCATGCTTTTCTCAACAATAAATACTGATGAGAAATATTCATTTCGGATCTCACTGAAGTTGATGTAGTCAAACAGTGTGCCAAGGTTCACTGTGCAACCTCTTGGATAAGCAAAAAAAAGGCTTTCACTACCCATGGAACTGTACTTCAGTCCAAGGCACTGACTTCAGAGGGGAAAATGTGATGCGATGAATACGCGCTTTTTTCAAGTTGAAATCAAATCTCATCAAGATGGATCCTATCGGACTTAAAGAAAACATGCAAAAACCATAAAAGAAAAATGGTCCTTTGCTTTTTGAAGCAACTCATGACAAAGTAGGGAGAAACAAGGACAATTGATGGCCAAAGTCCCAGCAGCTGGACATGGTACAAGTGGCTTACTTCTGATAGATCAACAGAAAGTACCAATCTGAAAGCTTTTTGCAGGCATCTGCCAAGACGTGCAGATCTCCGGTCAATAATTCTCACAAGGAATCTTTATAAATTTCATAAAACTATTTTCTCAAGCCATCTCCAAACATTAGCAGTGAATTACAGCCCGCAACCGACTGAGCTCATACTTTGGATAAGCTTCATAAACCAGTGCGTTCAATTACAGTGACAGTGTGATACTAATGAGGACAAGGTTTTACACCAGTCACACTTCAATTGGAATAAGCCTGCCCGTGTCTGTTACAGCAACATACATTCACAGACATCCAGTAACCTCCCCAGAGTGCTTCCTCAGCTGTGTAATGTGAATTAGAACTCTTTACACCCTCCTTCTACCTGTTTTTTTTCATTTAAATAAGTCAATTTAAAACACACAGTTGTTTGGAAGCTGCAATGCTCAAGACTATAAAATGTTTAGAGACAGCATCTTTTGGCAGTAATTAAAACATACGATAATGACAAGTTTGAAAAGAAATAATTAATTCAGCCATGTTTCAGCATCTAAAAAGCCCCCATTTTAATTTCCTGGCAGGATAATAAGCATGAAATGGCATGTTTATATGAAAATACACATTGGTTTTACATGTGCAAACATCATTTCTATAACACGACTAATAAATGAGTTACTTATGTCTGGTTCTCACAAGGGAGTGCTCCGTTTGATGGAGTTACTGTTCGATAGAATATTTCACAAAATATCGAAGATGGGCACAGTTGTTCATTATTAGGCTGCCTCACCAGTGAATCATTTAAATCGATTACAAGTTACCCACAATCTTTCATGAATTGAAAATTGACTTTGCAGAAAAACGAAGCACCTTGGCAGCTCTCCAATAACTTAGTTGGCAAATGAAATGCGTTTTTGGTCTGCGTAAGCTGATATCAGAGGCATGGCTCTTATAACTGATCCCGGTAGATTTGAAAGAAAGACTGGCATTTATACAAGCTCTTTTCCAGCACAGATGTCCAAAAGCATTTTACAGCCAATTAAGCACTTTTTGAAGTGTCATCACTGTTTCGTTGCAGGAAAGGCGGTGGCCAAATTGCACACAGCAAGATCCCACTAACGGCAATGTGATAAGGACCAGATCATCTGCATTTTTGAGATGTTGTTTGGAGGTGTACATAGAAACATAACACCTAGGAGCAGCAGTAGGTTACTCGGTCCTTCGAGCCTGCTCTGCCATTCATTTTGATCATGGCTGATCATTAAATTCAATATCCTGATCTCCCCTTTCTCCCATTTCCCTTGATCCCTTTAATCCCAAGAGCTATACCTAATTTCTTCTTGAAATCAGAAAACGTTTTAACCTCAACTACTTCCTGTGGTAGTGAATTCCACACATTCACCAGTCTCTGGGTGAAGAAATTTCTCCTCACCTCAGACCGAAAAGGTTTACCTCTTGTCCTCAAACTATGATTCCTAGTTCTGGACTCCCTCACCATTGGCAACATTGGCTGCGATTCTCCATTGTTACCCGCAACTTTTCTGGCAGGTCACAGTGGGAGATACGCGTTGCTGGCCTTATACCGGGATTTGCGCATGCATCGGGAACGCAAGCGCATGTCCCAGAGCCGGCGAACAGTCGCTGGCCAGACCACGCTGGAAACCGGCGGGAAGGCAGGTAAGTAATTTGAATCTTTTAAAAATGTAATTTAAGTATGTTTCAAATGTGATTATCAGGAACTTTCAGGTCTCGATTAAACACCCCCCCGACTTCCAGTTCTTAATTCCAGCAAGGTTTAGACCAGCTCCCCATGTTTAGGGAGAATAAGGGGGAGGGGGGGGGGGGCAATCAGGGCCCCTCAGGGGGCTGTGTGTCAGGGCGGTGGTGTCCCCGGGCATGGGCACCCTGACAGTGCCAGCCTGTGCCTCTGGCACTGCCCAAGGGGCAAAGTGACCGTGCCCAGGGGGCACCTTGGCACTGCCCATCAGGCATCGGGCAGTGCCAGGGGGTGGGGCCTATTGTGGGCAGGACCTAGGGGTGATCAGTGGGGGTGGGGGGTCCCGCTGCCACTCTGCAGACAGGATCGGTCTGGGATGGAGGGAGGGCAGCGATTGTGGCGGGCTGTGGGGGTGGTCTGCTGGGGGAGGGCCTGTCTCCAGGAGAGGGGGGGGTGGGTCTGACCCCGGGGGGGGGGGTTCAGCTGAAGGGTGCTCTGGGACGGGGGGGAGGGTGTCAGGGCTGGCCACGATCGGGCCGTGGGGGGGGCTGGAAGGGCAGCACTGCAGGGGTCCCCAGGTTGGCAGCGATTGAGCTGGCCAGCAAACTGGGAGTCTGACAGATCGGAGCCACTGCGCATGCGCAGAGTTCCAGAACTGTCAGACTCCGGCGCAAATAAGCCCCCCCCCCCCCCCCCCCCCCCCGACCCCCCAGGGTTTTTAATGAGATTCATGACTGGGACCTCTGCAGTGCACAGAATGCGGAGATTCAGGTGAGAAGCTGAACTGACAAAACAATTGGATCTAGAACAGTTTTCCCACCAATTCAGCGCTTTTGGGAGAATCGCGGCCATTATTTCTGAATCTACCCTGTCTAATCCTGTTAGAATTCTATAAGTTTCTCTGAGATCCTCTCTCACTTTTCTAAACTCCAATGAATATAATCCTAACCGGTTTAGTCTCTCCTCATATGATAGTTCTCCCATGCCAGGAATCAGTCTGGTAAACCTTCACTGTACTCCCTCTATAGCAAGACCATCCTTCCTCAGATCAGGACACAAAAACTGCACACAATACTCCAGATGTGGCCTCACCAGCACTCTATACAATTTAGTAAAACATCCCTCTTCCTATACTCAAATCATCTCACTATGAAGGCCAACATACCATTTGCCTTTTTTACTGCCTGCTGTACCTGCACGAGGATACCAAAATCTCACTCAGTATCCACCTCTCTCAATTTACACCCATTCAAATAATAATCTGCCTTCCTATTATTGCTAAAGAAGTGGATAACCTCACATTTATCTACATTATACTGCAACTGCTGTGCATATGCCCTTCCACTCAGTCTGTCCAAATCACACTGAAGCATCTCTGCATCCTCCTCACAGCTCACCCTACCACCCAACTTTGTATCATCTTCATACTTGGAGATAATATATTTAGTTCCCTCTTCCAATTCATTAATATATAATGTGAACATTTGAGGTCCTAGTACAGATTCCAGCGGTACCCCACTAGTCACTGCCTGCCAATTGGAAAAAGATTTATGCCAACTCTTTGCTTCCTGGCTGCTAACCAGCTTGTTATCCATCTCAAGAAACTACTCACAATCCCATGCGCTTTAACTTTACATAGGAGTCTGCTGTGTGAGACCTTGTTGAAAGCCTTCTGAGAGTCTAAATGGACCACATTTACCAGTTGCCGTTGGTCAACTTTACTAATTATATCCTCAAAGAATGCCAATAGATTCGTCAAGCATGATTTCCCCTTTGTAAATCTGTGCTGACTCTGCCTGATTATACCATTGCTTTCCAAATGCTGAGCTATGACATCCTTGATAATGGACTCTAGCAATTTCCTCCGCACACACAATCCCTGATCAAGAGAATCAGAAGTACAGTGTTGACTACTATCCATTGGCCACGCATGGTGAATGTAGTATGAGGGTGTTTGGGACTGTAAGGGGTAATGTGGGTTTGGAAAACAGTACCACCTCCATATTATGATGTAGAGAGAGTCACATGGGAGTAATAGAGTGCAGTGACGTGTCTTGTTGAAGTTGGCATGAAGATGGTACTTAGTCAGTCAGGGCTACAGCCTGTATGTCTGTATGTGTTAGTAATAAAGTTATTGTTCAACGAGACTATCCTCTAGACCTCTCCGTGAGACAACATATGACCTTGCAGCAGTTAGTGTGTAAGTTGGACTGTGGTCACGCTCAGTGCAAATACTCACTGCATCCATGTGCAGGACTTGAAAAGACCATCTAGCTAGTTTCACTTATGAGTAACCACCACTGCAGAGCTATGCCAATGATCACCCAGGCACTTACCAAATAATAGCCCAGCACAAGTCAGTGCCATCAAGTGGAACACAAGATCAACAATCAACGAGTAGATCTTGTGTCCCCCATGCAGCCAGTCCCAAAAAACCATGAGGCATTTAGATCCAGTCCACATTATTTTCTCATGAGTATGGCAGGTTTTTTTCATTTGCTCGTAGTTTGAAATGTGAATTCTTTGCAGCTTTATCGCTGCAGTATTGCTTCTGATGACCAAAGGCTGGATTCTCCGACCTCGCCTGCAGCTGGGATTCTCCAGTTCCGCTGCAGTGAATGAAGATTGGGCTGAGCACCAAATTCTCCATTCTCACTGGCAGCGGCAGGGTGGCATGAACAGTCAGGGAATTCCAGGCCAAATCTGGAAAAAATTATTTTGTTGTTGCATTGACGGTACAAACTTGTCTTTTAGAGGAGAATATCTGCAATTTGCTGTAGCTCTCAATGTTCGATGGAACAGGGCTCCATGGCTCTGATCATAGATGGAACCATAGATGGGTGGTACGGGAGCACAGTGGTTAGCACTGCTGCTTCACAGCGCCAGGACCCAGGTTCGATTCCCGGCTTGGGTCACTGTCTGTGTGGAGTTTGCATGTTCTCCCTGTGTCTGCATGGGTTTCCTCCGGGTGCTCTGGTTTCCTCCCACATTCTGAAAGATGTGCTGGTTAGGTGCATTGACCCAAACAGGCACCGGACTGTGGTGACTACAGGAATTTCACAGTAACTTCATTGCAGTGTTAATGTAAGCCTTACTTGTGACTAATAAATGAACTTTTAAAAAACTTTAAACTTTACTTTAAACTGGCCTCTCTGAAGATTTTGGCCTGTTTGATTGTTGGGGCACTAGCAATTATACTGTTCAGCTGCTTTGATATCCCGCCCTGTGGATTCGACTGCCTACCTCTCAAATTCCTTGCCTTTAGAAGTTAATCTTTGTATTGCCCCACTGATCTCTGGCAACCCATGTTTCTGATATGGCAATTTACACTTTAATTTCTCTAGACACCTGCTAATCTTGTTACTGGACAAATCACATCCCAGTATTTTTCTAGACACTAGTTAATCGACACATCCAAAATATAACTTTGTGCATGTGTGTGTGTGTGTGTGTGTGTGTGTGTGTGTGTGTGTGAAGGTTGTTGTTCCACTTAAAGTTGAAACATTGAAAAGATAAAAGTTATTTTAAATTAAATATTACTAACGCCTCAGCAGTTGGTGGATAATTGGTGCTACCAAGTGCACTACAAAATAAAACATAAGCACTGATTCAGGTATACTTATGTTATCTTCGTGTTTAGCTCTATCTCCCAAGGAATAGAAGCGCTATTGCACCTGCCCACGGTTGTACATGTACAATGGTTGTGGGTTATAATGGAAAATGGAGCACACTGTGTATGTTAGCTATTTTACCAGACAGATCCAAATTGGTCATTAGTACAAGCCCACTGAATCCTCAGAGTCAGTGTTGGATTGCATTGTACCAGTCACTAGTTTGTCCTGGATTGCGATTGTGTGGGCTCCAAATCATAATTTGTAAGATTGTCTGACGGAAAGTATGTCAGAATCCCAAGGAGTCAATAAAACATCAATCTGCTGCCGGATTCACAAACAGCATCACAAATTCAATCAGTCGGCAGAACGAATGATTAAATGGTTCAACTGAACAAAAAGAATAAAAGATTATTGCAATTTGCCGCTCTATAATAAAGGGAAATGCTGGTAACCCAGCAACTAATATTTATAAAATCTGCCACTGATCCAGACTTATTATGCACTCTGCTCACTGACCAACACTGGCTTCTGGTCAAACAATGTCTCAATTTTAAACATTACATCCTTATTTTTAAATCCCTCCATGATCTTGCCCGTCCCCTAACCCCACAACTCACAGATATCTGTGAGCTCTGACAAAGGGTCATCCAGACTCGAAACGTTGGCTCTGTTCTCTCCCCACAGATGCTGTTAGAGCTGCTGATATTTTCCTGAATTTTTTGTTTTTGTTTCAGATTTCAGCAGTATTTTGCTTTTATCACAGATATCCGTGCTCCTCAAATTCTGGTCCCTTGAGCATCCCTGATTTTAGTCCCTCCACCAATGTGACTGCTGTCAGTTGCCTAGGCCTAAAGTTCTGGAATTCCCTCGCTAAACCCTTCTGCCCCAATTTTCATCTTCAGGAAACTCCTTCAAAACTCTCTGCTTGACCAAATGTTTGGTCATCTGACATAATGGGCAGGAATTTCTGCCCCCTCCACGTGTTTAGCGACAGCAGGAGGTGGTGCACTGCTCACTGGCAGCACAATCTTCTGGTCCCACTGTTGTCAATGGGGTTTCCCAATGGGTGCACCCTTTGCTGCCGCGAAACCCACAATGGGGGGTACGCCGTCGGTGGGACCATAAGCTCCCGCCGGTGTAAACAGCAGTGAGATTTCAGCAATTGTTTCCTTATGTGGTTTGATGTCCTATATTGTTTCAAAATGCTCCTTGCGATGTTTTGTTACATAACACAGGGTTTATAAATCTAATCTAAGTTATTGTCAGTTTAAGTAATTTGGGTAGACAGTAAATGATATGCGTATGTTGCACTGTTTCTCAAGAACCGGTTACTGACATTGCAATGTACAAATATCATCATATTTTAAATATCATCATAGTCCCAAAATGTGCAGGTTAGGTGGACTGGTCTTTCTAAATTGACCCTTAGTGTCGGGGGATTAGTAGGGTAAATGCCTGGGGTTACGGGGATGGGGCATGGGTGGGATTGTTGTCGGTACAGGCTCGATGGATCAAGTGGCCTCTTTCTGCACTGTGGGAATTCTATGACACTATGATATTTGCTAAATGACAGTAATGTACAGGAGGATTCCATTTTTCCAATGCTCGCTTAGTTAGTCTCAGTACCACCTCCTAGATCAAGCCCAATCTCCTGAAACTCCATGACCCATATCCTCCCCATCCTATATGCTCATCATATTTATCCCTGTCCCCAGCCCATCAGCCTCAAAAATGTTTTATTCATCTTAAAATCCATCCATCCCATTCTCTAATCTCCTCTAGCCCATTATCCTTGCTTGCACTCTCTGCCCTTCATAACTCTGGCCTTCTCCCTCTGCTTCATAACTGCTGAAGATTAAAAATAGGAGACCAAAATTAGAAGACCCAAGAGCAAGGCTCAGGATATATGACCCTGGATGAGGTTGCACAAGTAGATGGGGCAGAGAGTTTGTAGATGAGAAGGATTTTGAGCTGTTAGTAGACATCGGGGAAGGTAACAAGACCAGTGAAGTGGTACAGTGATTAGAAATGCTCACAGTTCCAGGGACCCAGGTTCAATTCCGGCCTTGGGTCACTGTCTGTGTGGAGTTTGCAAGTTCTCCCCGTGTCTGTGTGGATTTCCTCCAGGTGCTCCAGTTTCCTCCCACAGTCTGAAGATGTGCAGATTAAGTGCATTAGCCATGGTAAATGCATGGGGATCAGATGAAGGCGAGGGCCTGGGTGGGATGCTCTTTTGGAGAGTCGGTTCAGACTCGATGGGCCAAACGGCCTCTTTCTGCAGTGTAGGGATTCTATTGTTACTGGAGAAAATGACGTTGAAAATATGGAGCTTTTCCAAGGAAGAGATTGAGAGGTTGGTGAGGAAGTTGTAAACAATGGGTTTTGGCAGGGGTTGAGATTAGATACTGCAAGAGTAAGAAGTACTTGTAAAGATAAAATGTAGGTTTCGAAGGTTAGTTCCAAGTTGAATAGGACCAAACATTGCACACCATCTGGTTCAATCTGGATGAGCAGCTGGGAAAGGGATGGAATCATTAGTTCTTGACTAAATTAAACCAGAAGAGTCGGCTCCTCAATCTTGTATTGGCTCAGTCAGGATTTAGTCAGGTAGGCAATCTGACAACAAAGCTAGCTGTATAATCAGTGGTTAGGGAGCTGATGGAGACGCAGCTGGGTGTTTAGCAGACATGCGGACACTAACCTCTGGCATTCAGATAAGAGCCTGGACTTTGAAGTCAGCAACATATAAAGGGACCTAAATAAAGTTGCCCACAAAGATCTAGTGATCTCAGTGGTGTGGTTTCCCCTTTTCTGACAGAAGTTCACATCTGCGCCAAGTCAATGGCCTGCATCTTAAGTGCCAATCACATTAAGGTATTCATGTGCAGCAAAGCAGAAAGTTAGAGCACTTCATATCCTTCGCTTTTCCTCAAATTTTCAGAGCCAAATAAAAATATTTTAGCTTCTGTGTTAATCCAAAGATAAACAAGCATTTAAGGAAAACGGTTATGCAAAAATTCAATATTGTACAAAAATAAAATTAGGTTTTCAGGGTCAGAGAGTGTGTTTAGCAATAACCATGCAGTTTGTACACTGTTAAAAATCTAGTTCAATCTCATTGAAAGTGTAACCTTTCCTTGGGGTTTCCCACTCAGATTGACAGCGAAGCTCTGGTTCATTCGATTGGTTTCCATTGACTGCAGGCTGGGCTTGCCTCAACAGTGCCCCCTCTGGAGAATCTCTGTCAGCAACTTCTAGATTTCTGCCTCATTCAGCTGTGCGCGGATTCCAGATGTTGCTGCCAGTTACGGTGGCATAAAGAGGGTGAATGCTGATGGTCTTGCCATCTCTCCATGTAGGGTAGAAGGAGTAAAGAGGAAGAGACCAAAAGGTGAAACCCTGAAACATTGCAGCATTGAAAGTCAAATGAATCATTGCAGTGATGTCCTATTGCTGCACTGGGGGTGAAGGTGCAAAGAAAAGAGACAGAGACGAAAAGAGTATGAGGGGAGTGAGTGCAATGAACACAATAATACCTGCCTCACAGCTGCTCCAAGACTCAACCTACTGTCTCCTATTGCTTTGATGTAACAGAGAGCCACAGTGAACAAACACATCACATCCCCCAATAGTTAGAAATCAACAGTATTTGTTACACTCTGTACATACCATACAGATACTTCTACCTTTGGAGTCTTCAATGATTCACTGAACAGATAGCGAGGACCACTTCTTCGTACACCTTTTAGAAACTGATGTGTGGAAATGAAGGCTGTAAATATCCATAAGTTTTAAAGGAGCATTTCAGAACATTGCGGATATTCAGTGCTGCCTGTGCTGGGGCCCAGTGCTACACATTGCAAATGAGCCAGCACACTGCCAACAACAGCTTCTGTTCTCATCTGTGCACTGATTTTATTTCAGAAAAGCCAGAATTTTAACTCTAAGGCTCGGAGTAGTTTTAGCTTTGTGCTTTCATTATAGATGTCCTCATTATTTTGGCCGTCAAGTTCTAACTAACATTTGAGCATTGAATTTTCATTAATAAAAGAAAAACGCATTTTTATTATTTTTTAAAAATTCAATAGCCTCCACACAGGCCTTAATGCACCCAAACACGCAACCAATTATTCACCAACCTCACCGAGTGATGCAACCTACTTATCTCTCCCCAACACTCCAATGTTGCTGGCATCTTTCTCGTGCACCATCAGAATTCAGTCCATCAGTTCCTGCCAGGATTGAACGTGCATCAAGTCATTTATTATTCGCCTTACGTTTTGTTTGGAAATGGTTTGTGCTTTTGTTCATTTGAAGCTTTGTGGAGCCACTATGGCAAGCCCGGCAGTCAAAAGCTGCCCGCTGTGTTTGCTCGCACTATTAGGTGGCGGTGAATTGGGAAATGGGATGGGTGCATCTGTCTCCCGACACAAATTCGGCGCACAGCGAATGCTGCGCTTGGCTTTGTGGAAACAGATTTCTTTTTTAAATCAGTGAAAGTAACTGGAGAAGGCAAACTAAGAAGGAAATGAACAGCTAGATTCTCTAGAATCCAGAGAGAAAGACAGGGAAATATAATGGTTAACACAGTGATTCTCCCTCTTATTGTGAGGCTAACTGGCCTCTAGTTCCCCATTTTCGCAGCGATCTGCAATAATTTGCTTTTATCTTACTGAAATATTATGGTTTGTGGGTATAAATGGTTCCGATGAAAGGTGTAGTTAACATTCACCAATTCAAGATGGGTGAAATTAAGAAAATTGATATCAGTAAAGAAAAAGCACTCAAGAAATAAACAGAATGAAAATTCAGCAACTGGTCCCCAACCTGATGACCCGTAGCCTAAGGTTTAAAGGAAGTGGTTACAAGGGTATTGGAGGAACTGGTTTTGATATTCCTGAATCCCCGATTCTAGTATAATCCCTGTGGATTTGAAACGTAACCCTGCTGTCCAAGAAAGGATGGAGAGAGAAAACAGGGAACGAGAGGCCAGTCAGCCTAACAGTAATCGGGAAAATGCTTGAATCTATTAGAAATACGGGGCAGGATTTACCGAACAACCCGCCATGTGTTTTGTAGCGCCATTGGCTGGCACGTGATCTTCTGGTCCCGCCGTAGAAAGCACCCCTCGCCACCGAGAAACCCGCTGCAGGAGTATGCCATCGGCAGGACCGGAACATTGCGCTAGAATGAACAGCCAGAAAGTTCCGGCCATGATAATCAGGCACTTTACTCTTGAAAAGAGTTTCATTTTACTATGAAAATCATAATACAATACAATTAGACTCCTCAAAAATTGTGTTGGCCAAACCCGCGTGAGTTTTTGGAGGATGTACCAGCACGATGGATAGAATCATAGAATAGTTGTTACAGCACAGGAGTCCATTCAACCCATCATGTCAATGCCAGTTCTCTGCAACAGCATCTCAGGTTGGAGATCAGGAGAAAATAAACCAGTGGATATCATGTGTTTCAGTTTTCAAAATGTACTCGAGAAAGTGCTGTGCGTGAAGTTCCACAGATTTAGGTCCTTGTGATGGGAAATAATATATTAGCAGGGATTGATTTTGGTTAATGAACAGAAAACAGTTGGAATAAATGTATCATTTCACTGCATCTGTAACTAGCTGGGTTACGCAAACATCAGTGCTTGTGCCTCAGGAAGTTACAATTCATATCAACCAGAGGACTGAGTATCCAAGATAGCCATATCCATGATACAAGGTTAGATGGAAAAGTAAGCTCTGAGGAGGTCAAAAAGACTCCAAAGAGACAAATGGACAAGCTGAGTAAGTGTGCAAGAAGATGGAATGTATTGTAGACAAGTGTGAAGTTATCTATTTTGGAAGGAAAAACAGAGAAGTGGAATGTCATTTTTAAATGTTAAAAGTCTGGGAAATGCAGGCATTTAGGTGTCCTCATGCATGTAGCATGAGTTATGAACTTGCAACTACAGCAAGCAATTAGGAAAGCAATTGATATGTTGACCTTTACTGCAAGGGGATTGGGGTCAAGTAAAGGAGCCTTACAATAATTACAGAGGGCCTTTAGGAGATCACTCCTGGTATAATATGCATTTGGATCTCAAGGCCAGCTGGGTGGCATAGTGGTTAGCACTACTGCCTCACAACACCAAGGACCCAGGTTCGATTCCAGCCTTGCGTGACTGTCCGTGTGGAGTCGGCACATTCTCCCTTTGTCTGCATGAGTTTCCTCCAGATGCTCTGGTTTCCTCCCATCATCCAAAAGGCATGCTGGTTAGGTGCATTGGTCATGCTAAATTCTCCCTCAGTGTACTGAACAGATGCCGGAGTGTGGCAACTGGGGGATTTTCACAGTAACTTTATTTGCAGGGTTAATGTAAGCCTTACTTATGACACTAATAAATAAACTTCAAAAAACTTTAAGGATATACATGCCTTAAAGGGAATGCAACAAAGGTTCACTGGATTGATTCCTGGAATGCTGGATGAGGAGAGATTGAGTAGACTAGGCCTATATTCCCTGGATATAGAGGAATTACCTAACCAAAACTTCCCATCTTGCCAGCCACGGGAATGGTAACGGGCAGAGGGTGGACCATGCAAAGGTCCATTGACCTTGGACAGGATTTTCCGGTTTTGAAGGGAACGCAGCAGATAATATTTTTTTAAGGGGCTTGTCAGGGCTGATGCTGGGTGATAAAAGCAAATTATTGCAGATGCTGGAATCTGAAACAAAAACCAGAAAATACTGGAAAATCTCAGCAGGCCTGACAGCAACTGTGGGGAGAGAACAGAGCAACGTTTTGAGTCTGGATGATTCTTTGTCAGATGTTGAGTGGTTGTTTCTCCTGGGTGGAGAGTTGAGAAAGACCAGTCACAGTCTCAGAATAAGAGGTTGGCCATTTTGGGCCTCAAAGAGGAGAAATCTTTGAGGCAATGAGGACCATCAGAGGATACAGCAGGATATAGATCGGTTGGAGTCTCGGGCGGAGAGATGGCAGATGGAGTTTAATCCAGACAAAAGTGAGGTAATGCATTTTGGAAGGTCTAATACAGATGGGAAATATACAGTAAATGGCAGAATCCTTAAGAGTATTGATAGGCAGAGGGATCTGGGTGTACAGGTACACAGGTCATTGAAAGTGACAACGCAGGTGGAGAAGGTAGTCAAGAAGACATTCGGCATGCTTGCCTTCATTGGCTGGGGCATTGAGTTTAAAAATTGGCAAGTCATGTTGCAGTTTTATAGAACAAGATCAGCCATGATCTTGTTGAATGGCGGGGCAGGCTCGAGGGGCTAGATGGCCTACTCCTACTCCTATTTCTTATGTTCTTATGTAACCTTAGTTAGGACGTACTTAGAACGTAGTGTTCAATTCTGGTTGCCACACTACCAGAAGGATGTGGAGGCTTTGGAGAGGGTACAGAAAAGATTTACATGGATATTGCCTGGTATGGAGGGCGTTAGCTGTGAGGAGAGGTTGGAGAAACTTGGTTTGTTCTCACTGGAATGACAGAGGTTGAGGGGAGGCCTGATAGAAGTCTACAAGATTATGAGTGGCATGGACAGAGTGGATAGTCAGAAGCTTTTTCCCAGGGTGGAAGAGTCAAATACTCGGGGGCACAGGTTTAAGGTGCGAGGGGCAAGGTTTACAGCAGATGTACAAGGCAAGTTTCTTTTTTAAACACAGGGTGGTGGGTTCCTGAAACTCGCTGCTGGCGGATGGTAGTGGAAGCAGATACGAAAGTGACTTTTAAGGAGTGTCTTGACAAATACACGAATAGGATAGGAATAGAGAGATGTGGTCCCTGGAAGGGTAGGGGGTTTTAGTTCAGTCAGGCAGCATGGTCGATGCAGGCTTGGAGGGCCGAAGGGCCTGTTCCTGTGGTGTAATTTTCTTTGTTCTTTGTTCTCTTCACCCAGAGAGCTGGGAAGGTTTGGAATTCGGAGAGCTGTGGTTGTTCAGTCTCTGAGAATGTTCAATCCTAGAGTAATAGAGTTTTGGATATCAAGGGAGTGAAAGGGAAAGGGGAATAGTAGTAGAAGTTGAAAGATCAGCTATGATCTTATTGAGTGGTTGAATGGGTTTGAAGGGCTGAATGGCTATACTCCTGCTCCTATTTTTTATGCTTATATTTAACATTTCAGATGTGATACCTTTTGTAATGACTTTAACGAGACCCACGATGTGAACATCTCAGAATAAGAGCTCCCTGATTAAGACAGTAATGGCTTGTCCAGTCCGGAAGCCCTGCATGTGTGCACAATGTGAACTATCAGGATTACTGGCATTCTCATAGAAATCATAGAAATCATAGAAACCCTACAGTGCAGAAGGAGGCCATTCGGCCCATCGAGTCTGCACCGACCACAATCCCACCCAGGCCCCACCCCCACCCATTTACCCACTAATCTACGCATCCCAGGACTCCAAGGGGCAATTTTTAACCTGGCCAATCAACCTAACCTGCACATCTTTGGACTGGGTTTATATTCTGTACGAGGAAGTACCTGTCTGAGTGTTGCTTATTATGTAAATAAATCTTAATTTAGAGAGGGGACACCGACCTCAGAGGAGTTATTTCACCCTTCTTCAGACCTGGCAAGTTGTACCCACAATAACCATCTGTCTTGCTTCTCTCATTCAGATGCTGATGGACTGCTCTTGCAGCAGTTATTTCTATTTTGCTGCGGCAGTTTTCTTCTAATCTCGGAGGAGAAGCCATTGTGTTTGACTGGTAACCTCGAAAACACCTCTCTGGGGACAGCAAAAGATGATCACAAGTAGAATTTGTTTGTATTTTGAAACCTCTCTGTCTCTCTCCAGGCACCAGCCTGTTTGACATAGACCTTTGCTCCTTCTTCCCTCACCTCCATTTCAAAATCTGTAGGTAATGATTTGTCTCTGTAACAAAGCACTGTGCCTGGGAGTAAACTTGTAGTGTTTGGTCTGAAGCATAAATCAGCCCTACTGCACGTACCGCTGCAGTAGTTATGGCAAAGACAAATCTTGCAGCTTGTTCCACATCCAAAATCAGGTAAATAGTGGCACTGAAGGCAGGGAGGGATTGTGAATTGAATCGAGGCCCCTTTACCTGTAGGAAAACTCATTTCAAAACCAAAGTAAACTTGACATAAAATTCTGGAAATAGAGGGGGAGTTCTGACAGCGGAGTGCAAGAAATGACACATACGGTTTTGAGTAAAGAACCTTTATCATCCAAGTTGGGGGACCCGAGTTCGAATCCCACCATGCATGGCAGATGGTGAAATTTGAATTCAATAAAAATCAGGAATTAAAATTTTAACGATGACCATGTAACCATTGTTGATTTTGATAAAAACCCATGTTTCACTCGTGTCCTTTCGGGAAGGGAATCTGCTGTCTTTACCCGGTCTGGCCTACATGTGACTCCAGATCCACAACAATGTGATTGACTCTTAAATGAGCTCAGGGATGAGCAATAAATGCTGGCCCAGCCAGCGACGCTCACATCCCAGAATGAAGTTTTTAAAAAGTTCAGCGTCAACCACATTACTGTAGATCATGTAGGCTGGACCATCTTCTTTCTTCATGGGTGGGTTTTAAATACAGCACCCAGATATGAAGGCAATCAAGCGCACCCCACCGCGGAATATGGTGCTAAAGCCTTGAATGCATAATTAATGACGTTGGGGCTGGAAGATATGGCATTGCTTCCCGTCAGCCTCCGCAGCAGGAGATACTCTACTTCCCTTCCTCTGTCACAGGAGTTAGTCCCAGATGGGAGAATTCCACCCAGTGAAGTTGTGCATCCCCACATTTCTGTCAATCATTCAGGTTTAGGCTGTTAAATTCCGTCAGCTACAAAGTACAAGTCAGGAGTGTGATGAATACCATACATTTGCCTGGATGAGTTGCAACAACAACAACATGAAGGAAATGCAGCACCATCCAGAACACAGCAGTTCACCTGATTAGAATCCATCCACGAACTTAAACATTCCCTCTCTCCAGTGCAGTGGCAACAGTGCATACCACCTACAAAATGCACCGCGGCAACACAGCAGGACCTCCCACCAGCGACTTGTACCGCTTAGAAGAATCTATGCAGCAGATAACTGGGAACACCATCACCTGCACATTCTGCTCCAAGGCACTCACCATCCTGACTTGGAAATATGTCTCCATTCCTTCACGGTCGCTGGGTCAAAACCCTGGAACACCCTCCCAAACAGCACTATGAGTGTACCTACACCACATGGACGGCAGTGGTTGAAGGCGGCAGTCTTTTCAAGGGCAATTCGGAATGAGTATTGACTGTTGGCCTTGTCAGCAATAGTCACATCCCGTGAATAAAAAAATGAAGCAATCAGAAATTCATTAGCCTGTCCAACACCCTTTGGTTGGACGTCTGTTTACACTTTGACAATTCAATCTACATGCTTGCTTGAATGTGGCAGTAACAATTGTTTTCATATGTTTACTTGCTGTCAAAATTCAAAACCAAAATGTATGAGTTACAAGGACCAAGAGCAGGATTTGGCCTTCAATGTCCATTACAGTGCTCCATAGAGGTAGAACTAGCCTGGATTTCACTCTCACAACCTAGAGTCAATGGACTGCCACCAAATAAATTGTGGCAATGCACAACTCAGCTTCATGAGCCGATGAATGTGTATTCCTCAAGTCACCCCAACCAGTTCAATTGAAAATCTAGCAATGTAGGGAAACACAGCAACCAATATGCATACAACAAGATGCTATAAGCAGCAATGTGATTGATGACCTGATAATCTTTGATGGTGCTATTTGAAGCTTAACCGTTAAGTAGAACACCAAACCCTTTTGCTATTGTTCAAATTGTACCATGGGATCACTTACGTTCAGCTGAATAGGCAGAATGGGTCACTGCTTGACAGCTTATCTAAAAGACAACACCACTGACAGTGTGGCACTCCTTCAGAATGGGACTGAAACACCAGCATCAACTGTAAGTCCAAACCATGGAAAGGGGGTTGAACTCTTGCCCACCTGAGCCAGAGGGGAAATGCAACCACTGAGCGAGATTGTCATTTTATCAGACTCGAATCTACAAAATTGTTGCTAGAACTACATACCATAAGCCATTCCCAATGCTTACTCAACCATATCAGGCCCCAGAAATCCAGTCTTATTCCTTAGCTAGCATGGCTGCATTGAAACACACATTTCATACTTAACAGTCTTTCCTTTAAATGCTTACAAAGCTTTTCTGTTTTCAACCTAGGCGATGTCCTGCCCTATGAGCCTTATTCCTTTATCCAGGTTCCTCTACAACAAATTAACAAAAGGGAATGACCTATGAACAGAATTTAATACAGAAGGAAAAATTATTAAGATAACAACGGTCTCATAGAAATCTAGGTTTCTTCCATACTTAACTTTGGAGAACCTCAAGTTGGGTAGAGAGCAATGATTTTACGCCCATAAAGCACATTGATCACTTCCTTAAGAATAGGTCTCAGTCCCCAGCATCAGACTCCAATCCTCTTCTGCGTCAACATTAATTCAGTAAGAGTATTAACAACACCAGGTTAAAGTCCAACAGGTTTATTTGGTAGCAAATGCCATTAGCTTTCGGAGCGCTGCTCCTTCGTCAGATGGAGTGGAAATCTTTCCATCTGAAGATTTCCACTCCATCTGACGAAGGAGCAGCGCTCCGAAAGCTAATGGCATTTGCTACCAAGTAAACCGGTTGGACTTTAACCTGGTGTTGTTAAAACTCTTATTGTGTTTACCCCAGTCCAACGCCGGCATCTCCACATCAACATTAATTCCCCAGTCCACCTCTGGCCTCACTGAGTAAGGTTGAGAAAGTCTGGTTAAGGCTGGTGAAGTAAAATTATATCCACAATGAAGAGAGAGTTGAGAGTGCTCAGTTTTGAGTTAACGTCCCACAGGTGAAAGGTCATTGCCCTAACACAGCAAAGTGCCTAATTCCCAATCATAATATTGGACTTTATTGAATGTCACATTTCCCTCCAGGACAGTGAGTACTTAATTGGTTGTGAATCACTTAGAGACAGCTTGAGATTGTGAAATGCACATTAGAAATCCAGATGTTCTATTTTTCTCTTTTATTGATGAAAAAAATGTTTTTACATTATATGGTAACAGTTGCTCAGCATCGCTTCGAAACAATTTCTGTACAATTATTCAACAGCTTACAGGAGACGGCTATTTAGCACCACGACTTGTCCCTTCTACCCAAACAGACTATCCCAAACTGCCTTCCAGTTTTCTGAGGCAGAATACCTGTTGTAATTAGGAAAAGGAGCCAATTAGGTTGAAACTTATGGAAAATGGAGATGGTCAATGTTCCATTGGATGTACCTGAATCATGCACAAGATTTTTTTTAAACAACAGCAGGCTGGGGTCAAAGAATGGAGCAGCACGGTGGTTAGCACTGCTGCCTCACAGCACCAGGGTCCCGGCTTGGGTCACTGTCTGTGCACCTTCTCCCCATGTCTGTGTGGGTTTCCTCCGGGTGCTCCAGTGTGCTCCCACAGTCCAAAGATGCGGGGGTTAGGTTGATTCGCCATCCTAAATTGCCCCTTAGTGTCAAGGGGATTAGTAGGATAAATATGAGGGATTACAGGGAAAGGGCTTGGGTGGGATTGTTGTTGGTGCAGGCTCAATGGGCTGATTGATATCTTTCTGCACTGTAGGGATTCTATGATTCTACGAATGGAAATGTGAAAATGGAAGAATTTTTTCAGGTTTGCTCAATTACCCAATGTGATATCAAAGAATATTTAAGCAAAATCTTTCATCAGGAGATTTATTTTTGTATGGCTGAGGAAGCTGTACTGCCAATGTTGAGGTCAAGTTTGGATAGAGTCCGTGGGTGAAAAGATGTACATGTGTGAAAGTCAAGAGTTTCACTGAATCCGCTTTTCACATTCAGGGCTTTATATACTTCTAAATTAATAAATCTCGATTAACAAGCTTCATGCATTTTAGGCAGCAATCAGAGAAGACTTGCTACATGTTCAATAATAAATGCGGACACAGGAATTTATGATGGAACGACAAAAGTAATTCCAGAATATTTGACTTTAAAATGGGGACTGCACTGTGTCCAGCATTTGTCACCAAATATTATTCATCACCCAGCTCCTGTGATTCAGATTTGCAGCCGGGGTAGCACTTCAACTTGAAAAATAGGTAATAAGAAACCTTCAATGACATGACTGTCGAGAAAAACCAATGGATCTTAGGCCAAAATCACATCAACATATTTTTCTTGAAAATCTTTTGGTTCATCATCTTAAATTGTCATGAGTTGAGAAACTTAGGGTAATGAAGGCAAAAGAGTCAGCATGCACCTCCAAGTCCATGCAGCAACAAGCCAAGCTTCTCTCTTTTCCACCAACCTCAAATGAGCAAACTTGCAACATGAGTGCAAAATAATAGATATGTCCAAAGTCCCACGATGTGCAGGTTGGGTGGCTTGGCCATGCTAAATGAATGGGGTTACGGGAATAGGGTGGAGGGAAGCCCTAGGTAGGATGCTCTGTTGGTGCAGATTCGATGGGCCAAATGGCTTCTTTCTATACTGTAGGGATTCTACGGTTCTATGAAAAATCACACAATTGATGGTGTGGGCCTATGGACTTCCATCCATGGCCTCAATTTTTCACAAGTTGGGCACGTGTACTCAGTGGCCTGGAAGTGGCCGCGAAACATGCTTCCAGCCACGAGCAGCCCTAGCATGCAATTTCACACTGTCTAGAAAATAGTGGGCAGTCAGCGTGAAACTCGCTTTGGGAAAGGCTCGGCATTGCCGGGTATGGGGGTGGGGCGGGGTGGGGAGGGGGTGGGGAGGGGGTGGGTGGATGGAGAGGGCAGGTGCTGAGATGAGGGTGGGGGGGGCTGGTGTTTCAATCCCCAGGGATCGGCCACTGCAGAATCGTGTCAGGGAGCTGCAGACCTGTGAGAAATAAATTGTGGTGGAAAAATGCTGCAAAGTGTCTATCGGCAGCACATTCAAACACAAGTCTCAGTGCACGGACACCTTTTTAAATTTTATTCCAGCCCAGACATTATATCCCGCCCTGGATCAAGGTTGAAGCTAAAAAGTAAAGGGCGCCTGGACAATCGCTTGCCTGCCAACCATAAGAGCAGACGATCCAAGTAAAATTGCATCCAATTGGTCCCATAATGGGATAAATTGTTTGCTTGATTGTTGGTGGACACACTTCCATGTGCGCTCACCAATCAAAATATTGCGCGATTGTACAATGATGTCGGGACACGCGCCTAATGTCTTTTTGCACTATTTCATGCGCTTCCTGATTACGTGCGTGCCTGTCTGCACAAGGTAAAACTCTGGCCCGTGTATTACTTTCTCTGTACTGGTTCCTATTGAGAAGCCCAGTGACTGAGTTCATGGGGCTTCTCAGACCATCACAGTCAGCCAGAGACACTGAAGCAGATTATAATTCCCAATATACAGCTATGTCTGCAAAGGCCTCCCGTCCTCAGATGAATAAACCATTCACTCCACTTCTGTGCAACAATGGAAAATTACTGAGGGCAAACTCACACATAGCTGTTTTGAAAAGTTAAGATTCACTCATGTCCAAAGGTCAACAGCCGGTCAATATTCATTGCTGAGAAAGACCCACCCAATAGGTAGGTACCACAGGAATACCAGCCATTTTCAGTACTAACAACAGGGACCACTAGGCCACAACATCCAGCTCCCCCAGCCCCCAATTATGTCATGTCCCTTTGCTGTGAAGCTATTAACTTCACTGATGGTACCATTTTCAGGGAAAAATACAGTAGACGCCACAATCTCATCCCACATGTTTGGCCCTGTATTTTTACTTGGAGCACTGGCCATCTTGGGAGAGAATTGTTTTCCAGAGTGTTCAGATCACATTGTTAAAACAAAATCTTGGTATTTTTAAATTGGTATTATGCTAATAGTCAATGCAATCAAAGGCACTTATGCATAAATCCACAGTGAAGAATGAATGAATCATACAAGAAGTAATTATGGAAAGCCAGTAATGGTACACAATGAATAAGTGGTGAGTGAAATCACCCACATCTACTGTGAACATTGTAAGCACGTCAATCATTGAATTTATACCAGGGAAACGCCATCAAAAAACTGAAATACTCAACCCTATGGTGTGGAAGCAATCTCACCAGACAACTGTAGGGCAACTGTGTTCCTGGAGAAAAAGACATCCTTCGTTTTGAACATCAACAGCTTTTCTATTGCACCAGTATAAGTTTTCTTTTTATATATATTTACCATAGGTCCTGTGATCCAAGACGAACTGCAAATTAATTCTACATCACGCTGTGTTCAATGATGAAGTGAAGAAGAAAAATACTAGTTTTTCATTAAATTGAAACACTCAATGCACCGTCAATGAAGCACTTACAAACTGCTTTGCAAATACTGTTCACTGTACTATCCACAGTAACACTATAATGCACTCACTTAGACATTTAGTAAGATAACACACACCTTTCTGCTCATGTTCTAAGTGAAGTCTTGGGAGACTGCAGTGATTCACCTTTCATGTTGCTTGCTCTGAACTTGCAGCCCCAAATCATAGAATCCTCACACTGCAGAAGGAGGCCATTCGCCCCATTGAGTCTGCACCGAACCTCCAAAAGAGCATCTTGCCAAGGCTCTAACCCCACATATTTACGCTGTTAATTCCCCTAACCTACACATTTGGAACTAATTACATGGACCTATTTTGTGCATTTGTCCTCGCCAAGGTTAAACACTGCCCATCACTTTTATTAATTTCAAATAAATCAGCATTAAATTATTTTAAGTACAATTTGTGAAACAGGTCCCTGAATTAAAGTTGTATACCAAAGTCTTATGGTGATTCATTAAGTAGGAGAGTTCACTATGGGGTACTATAGAATGCAGAATGAATTAAATTTGTTCTGGAGCGCAGGCTCACATATCTCCAAGAACAATCAGTGTAAATGCTTATTCTTCAAGAGAATTGCACATTGCAGATGCTTCTAGGAAGTTGATAACCATTGAAATTTTCTGATATTCCCACCAGTGGGATCTTCCGGTCCCGCCAATAGTGGGTCCATGCCATGATTTCCCGGCTGTGAACAATGGGAAAACACATTGACAGCAGTGGGACTGGAAGAGCTAGCTTCCAGTCAATGGTGGGCTGCCTCCGTCGCCGCAAAACAACAGCAAAGGGGCGAAGGGTAATGAATCCCACCTCCAAGATGTTACTCACCAGCCTCTATTGTGCAAAGCTGATAAACGTCAGACAATGTCAGCCTTGGGGAACAGGCACATCTCTGCTGACAATAAAGTAGATTGGTTTCAAAGTTTGTAAGACCTCTCTCATGCATACTAAGGGTGGGTTAATACCCTGGTCAGGATGATTGGTTGAGCATTCTAAAATCTGGACAGCCTGCAGCTCTTAAAGAATACTCTTCAGCCTTAGCGACAAGCCTGTGCTTGTAATGCCAAGAAATTCTTTAATGCAAAACAAACATTTGCATGTGATTATGTGGGATCAAGCGCCCCACTCATTGTCTCGGAGATCCTCATGTCGAGCAGGGACAATTGTTCCGTGGGTGGCATGGTGACATAATGGTTAGCGCTGCTGCTTCATAGCGCCAGGGACACAGGTTCGATTCCAGTCTTGGGTGACTGTGTGGAGTTAGCACATTCTCCCCGTGTCTGCGTGGGTTTCCTCCAGGTACTTCGGTTTCCTCCCACACTCCAAAGACATGCAGGTTAGGTGGATTGGCTATGCTAAATTGTCCCTTAGAGTCACAAGGTGTGTAGGTTAGGGGAATTAGCAGGGTAAATATGTGGGTTTACAGGGATAGGGCCTGGGTAAGATGCTCTGTCGCAGGTTCGGTGCAGACTCGATAGGCTGAATGGCCTCCTTCTGCAGTGTGAGGAGTCTATGATTTCCTATGAAAGTTCAAGTGCAAGCAGCATGAAAGGTGATACCAAGTGAATCACTGAAGTCTCCAAAGACAACTTCACTTAGTAGAACATGAGCAGAAAGGTGTGTGTTATCCTACTAAATGTCTAAGTGAGTGCATTATAGTGTTACTCAACGTGGATAGTACAGTGAACAGTAGTTGCAAAGCAGTTTGTAAGTGCTTCATTGACAGTGCCTTGAGTGTTTCAATTTAATGAAAAACTAGTATTTTCCTTCTTCACTTCATCTAGATGAATGCACAACATATCAGAAATCTTGCTTACAACATGCGTTTCCCTCCACCGCCAATCAGCCCTCAATAAGCTTGATCAAGTCAAAACAGCAGCAAAGTTGAACTGAGATTAGATGGGTACACATTAAAAGTGGAAAGAGTTAAAGTTTATCATGAGAGATTCAAAGGATCTGCAGGAAAAGCCAATAAAAGATTGAATCAGTCAAAATATTTGACATTTTCTCAATAAGAGATTTTTGACTTGCCAATAAATTATGAAGTAGACTGAACTATTGTTATGTTCCATGACTTGATGCACGACCGTCAGTCATAGTTTTATTTGAGGTAGCAACTGTTCTTTGATGCCTCAATCTCCCTCAAATTGGCTCTGGGACTCTTTTTAAGCAGAGTGTTGATTCGTACTTAAGGCAGAACCTGCAATATGAGCATAATGCTACCCACACATTCTTTGCAAATGGAAAAAAAATCATTATTTTTAAAAATTCATTCATTCAAGAGAAAAGGCATTGCTGGCAAGGCCAGCATTTATTGCCCATCCCTTAATTGCCCTTGAGAAGATAGTGATGAGTTGCCCTACTGAACCGAAACAGTCCATGTGGTGTAGGTACACCCACAGTGCTGTTAGGAAGGAGTTCCAGGGTTTTGACCCAGTGACAGTGAAGGAACAGTGCTATATTTCCAAGTCAGGAAGGTGAGTGACTTGGAGGGGAACTTCCAGGCGGTGCTCCCTTGTGTCTTCTGCTCTTGTCCTGCTAGATGGTAGTGGCTGTGAATTTGGAAGATGCTGTCTAAGGAGCCTTGCAATGTATCGTGTAGATGGTACACATGGCTGCCACTGTGTGTTGATAGTGGAGGGAGTGAATATTTGTGGATGGGGTGCCAATCAAATGGGCTGTTTTGTCCTGGAGAGTGTCAAGCTTCTTGAGTGCACTCATCCAAGCAAGTGGAGAGTATTCCATCACACTCCTGACTTGTGCCTTGTAGATTGTGGACAGGCTTTGGTGAGTCAGGAGATGAGTTACTCACTGCAGGATTCCTAGCATTTGACCTGCCGTTGTAGCCACAGTATTTATATGAGTCATCCAGTTCAATTTCTGGTCAATGGCAACCCCCAGGATGTTGTTGGTAGGGGATTCAGCAATGGTAATGCCATTGAATTTTAAAGGGTGATGGTTAGATTCTTTCTTGTTGGAGATGGTCATTGACTGGCACTTGTGTGGCGTGAATGTTATTTGCCACTTATCAGCCCAAGCCTAGATATTGCCCAGGTCTTGCTGCATTTGAACATGGACAGCTTCAGAATCTGAGGAGTCATGAATGGTGCTGAACATTTGTGCAATCATCGGCAAACATCCCCACTACTGACCTTATGAGGAAGGGAGGTCACTGATAAAGCAGCTGAAGATGTTTGAGCTGAGGACACAACCTTGAGAAACCCCTGCAGTGATCCTGCCAGGTTTGACTCCAACCAGAAATATTCCCCCTCCCAATTCCCAAGGACTCCAGTTTTGCTAGGTCTCCTTGATGCCATATTTGATCAAATGCTGCCTTGATTTCAAGGGCAGTAACTCTTACCTCACGTCTGGAGTTCAGCTCTTTTGTCCATGTTTGAACCAAGGCTGCAATAAGATCAGGACTGAATGACCCTGGCATGAACCCAAACTGAGCATCAGTGTACAGGTTATTGCTGAGCAAATACTTTGTGAATGCACAGTTGATGACCCGTTCCATCACTTTACTGCTGATCGAGGGTAGACTGATGGGGTGGTAATTGGCCTGGTTGGATTTGTACTACTTTTTGTGTGCAGGACATGTTTGGGCAATTGTAGGGGCCAATTGCAAACATTATTCCCATTGCCTTCCAGCCAGCTGATATCCAAAACAACTTTTGCCTTTGGATGAATTTTAAAACATTATTCAAGTAATATTAGGGTATTTTCCCTTCAAACACAGCAACATTCTCTATAGTGATGTGAATGATGGGAGAAGGATATGCAGTGCTGATGACAAGACTGTGGCAGCTTTTATTTTCAACTTCAAAACAATTACCAGGTGAAGCATCACATTGTGTTTGACTATTTGTTTTTCTTTTAAATTATTTCAATTTGAACTCGATAACCAATTTAAATAGGATTTCAATTACATTTACACACAAGCAATTCCATTCTTTATACCAAAAACAATAGAGAGGAAGTGAATAGTGCAATCACAGGATACAAACTCTGTTCCCTCCCAATTGCCAAGAATTATTCACTAACCACCCCACCACACAAAATGGCAGGCTCGATTAGTAAAATTCAGCTTAGAAATACTTTTATTAAAACAGCTTATTTTTAATGAGACAGAGTCAAAGAGAATGGGACTTTTAAGTTTTCTTACACAGCCATGGTGGTGGTGGAGCACTGCTACCCCATAGCACCAGGGACCCGGGTTCAATTCCAGCCTTGGGCGACTGACTGTGTGAAGTTTGCACGCTCTCCCCGGGTGCTCTGGTTTCCTCCCACAGTCCAAAGATGCGCAGGTTAGGTGGGTTGGCCATGCTAAATTGCCCCTTAGTGTTCCAAATTGTGTAGGTTAGATGGATTAGCCATGGTGAACGTGTGGGGTTATGGGGATAGGGCAGGGGAGGGGGCCTGTGTAAGATACTCTGTCAGAGAGTTGGTGCAGGCTCGATGGGCCTTCTCTGCACCGAAGGGAGGGATTCGGTGATTCTACAGTATTTTTCCAAAGAAAGTGAAACACTCAACTGACTTTGCAGATTACAAAACATATATCTGCACATATCTCATGGAAACCTGTCGTGTGAGCCAAAGGGAGAACCCACACCCACAGTCAACCATGTTGTCTGACATCACAAAACAGCAATGTTGATAATGCCCTGTGCATCAGGATGCCTGGCAGCCTCATTTTTCTGAAACCATGCATCTTACAATCAATTGTACTGTTAATCCACAAATATCTAAATGCTGATGGATATATCAATAAATCTAAATGAGCAAGGAGATTTTGGTTGTTTCATTCAGTGCCATAAAGATTCTATGGGCAGAACCATGTGAAGGTGACTGTGGGATCTCCACTGCCAGCTAGAGAGCTATCAGGAGCCCTGCCTCACCTCGTTTCGGGAAGTCCCCACAGCTTCTAGTTCCACTCAGGCACTTGGCAGGTCCTCGGTGAGCCCACCCTGGGGTCAAGGACCCCCAGAATAACAGTTTGGACCAGTGTTCTTGTTTCCTCATTTTATTGTTTTTTTTCCTTCTGGGCTTAGAGACTGAAGTCCCACCTGGTGAGAGCTGCTGGCCAATCAGAGGCCACTACACCCATCTGAAGTCTCGGATCATCACTGGATCCCAGATCAAAGGTGAGAGATGGCACGATGGCCCTCTGAGGTATCAGTAGAGCATTGCTGGATCTACTTTCAGTTGAATGCAGCCTACTTCCAGCAAGAGATACCTAATTGAGAAATACCGTCCCCTCAATGCATCATTCCATCCATAAATGTTTCATTTCCACAGTTTCCCTTCTACATCCCTTGTTTCTTTAAGTGGTTGGAAAAAGGTTGTCCTCTGAACAGTTTCTCCCTACAAAATCCAGCCTTCATATCATTTGATATGCACTCCACAAATGTGTGGCCAACAGAAAATTTTAAGGATGACTTTCCCTCTATCAGGGGGAGTACACAATAATATCTTAAATCTCCAAGCTACCATTTTAGCCCTATATGTCTCATCTGGAGGGACATTTTCCTCAAACCCACCCCCATGTGATAAGGCTGGCTGTCTCCTATCTGACACTTCAAAATGGACACCCAACTTTTTTCCAACTATCTAACTCTTTCCATTTTGCCTCCCTCGTTCCTTTGATCTTCTAATTTGTTTGCAGCCATCAAAACCCACCAATCGTAAGAGGAATTTTTTTCCAGATTGCTCTGTAGTCCTTGTTCTACTGAATAATGTAGTCAAGCTACAGACTCTGCTGGCACTTCAATGCCTATTTGGATAATGACTACCAGGTCTCTCCCACCCACACTCTATCGCCAGTACATGGTGTGTTTCTCTGTAAAGGAAGCACCCTAAATCCATTCGGAGAACTCTCACTGCATTTGCTTGCTTTCCACTGTTTCACCCCATTTTGCTAGTCCATTGATCTTGCCTCTTGTCCACCATCTTTGACATTCAGCCTATATCTGGATTTGCTGCTTACTTTCCCAGTTCTTCCTAGCATCCCTGCACTCACTGGACTCTTCTAGTGTGTATGTCACCCGAGAACCTACTCTACGCAGAGGTCCTTTGGAAATGGCAGCTCTGTCCTGTGTTTCAGTATACTCTGCCAATCACCATTGGGTCCCTGATCAACCCTATTGTGGTCCTCATAACTGCCAAACATGAGTATGTGAAGCACAACAGGCCTTCTATTCATTTTAATAACATCTATACAGGTTGGAACTGACAGTATGGTTTGCCAAATAAAGCAATGTAATTTACATAAAGTTTAGAGTGACCATTTCAATCATAGAATCTCTACACTGCAGAAGGAGGCCATTTGGCCCATCTAATCTGCACCAGCTTTCTGACTGAGTATCTTACCCAGGTCCTCTTCCCCACCCTGTCCCTGTAAACCCAGCACATTCGCCATGGCTAATCCACTTAATCTACACATCTCGGGACACTAAGGGACAATTTAGCACGACCAATCATCTTAACCTGCACATCTTAGATTCCATTGATTGTGAGGGAGTTTTTTTTCTATTAATGGTTGCCAAGGTTGGCCATTTTATATGCCAGAGAAAGTTCATTCTCACCCTGTGAAATGACTTCTTCTGGCTGCCCACTGTGGATTTTGTCTAGTTTTGAACATCACATTCCAGTTTTACCTTTCATTCATGGTCTGCTCAGAGCAGTTCTGATTGCCTGCCTGCTGAGAAATGGGCTGCAGGACAGTAAGAATTCTGGACTACAATATGCACATACCTGCTCAGATTCAGAAAGTTTGTAATTAACCCCAATTAACCGTGATGAATGGACCTTAATAGTTTGAGTACCATGTTGAAGCACTGTCACACGCTATCATTTTACCCAGATATTTGCATCGTTTTATGACCATCACTTTTATAGAGAACTAAATCTCCAGGGTTAAAATCTTGGACAATCTTGTGCGATGCCTTGAAGCTCTAGAAATTTTCTCTTAGATTTCAGCCTTGATGAATGTGCTTCACCCTGCAAGTGCTTCACATACTCATGTTCAAGTGCACAGAGAAAGTGGAAAGGTGGGATTTTCTGACCCTTTATACCTGCCAAGGTCAATCCCCTCCCCCCTCCCTATGGCAGGTTCCTCGATGGAGCTGCCGGTGATCAACGCAAATGACCATTGACTTCAGTGGGACTGGAGTGTCCTGTTGACAGCCAATAGCAATCTGCCTCTATCCGCGGGGTAAACCCATTATGGGCTGGGAGGGGGGGTGTGGGGGTGTGTGGGGGGCGGGGGGGGGGGGGGACGGTTGGTGAAATCAGAAAATCCCGGTCTAATTGTTCTTCCTTCTAAGGCAGGGAGATTGTCACACTGTACAGAAAGGAATTTGGGATTCTTCCCATAGACCAAGCAATCACGAGTATACTCCGCAATTATCTGAAGTGAATTCTTTGCATGGTCTGTCCGTGCCAGGACAGTTATTAGCTTGCATTTTGATTGATTGGCTAAGATTTATGCAGCATTTCATCAATTACCGCATGATTTTGTTCAGAGTTCATTGCTGAAAGGAGTGTGATGCTCATCAGCTGGCTGTTTGTACTTTCACACTTGTCATTAACTGCAAGTTCCCCTCCATTGTCAGTCACAAATTGAGCTGGTATCCCAAGTCTCGTCTGTTTCTCCAGAACTTTATCCACAACTCAGCCATTTGGCCTCACCATATTTTACTGCAGAAAGACTGAATCTGATTGCCATGTCTGTAAAGCGTAAACTGAAAATCTTCCTTTCTTTGTCCTGTAACTTTAGATCCATGGCAATGACTTCATAGATGTCTCATGACAACGGAAGACAATAGGACGTGTCCCCCAATACCATTGGCATATTTCACATTTTGTACCAATCTTTTTGATGAAACCTGTATATTCCTCTTCAACCACACATGTATTCTTTCTTTGGGTTTTTAATCTGTGGGTAAGGATTGCTCCTGAGAGACTGGAGTGCTGCTTGTTCACAGGGAGACTGGTTAGTGTGAGTGAGGAGAGCAGAAAAATGCAGTCAGTTGATGTTATGCCAGTAGTTCTCAATAATAAAAATGCAGAGAGGGCAAGAGTTCAGGCTAAGATCAAGCGTCAGATCAAGCCCAATGCCTTATCATGTCAGCTTGGATCCTGCTTGTCTCTTTTGTGGGACCCATCAATTGGATTCAATTAGATTTTGAATTTGGTTTTTGGAGCAAGCGTGGAATGGATTCGGGTTTGCCCGGTCCACTCTGAGCATTGGCTTTGTAACTTTAAGGATGGAGTAACAATTTCAAAAACAAGGAAAGGTCCAGCTGGGTGGAGAGCATTGGAGATTAATTTTCCCTCCCCTGAGTAAGGAGAGGGAAAGTTTCCTGACTAAGGAAGTGGGCACGAAGGTGAAGGCAATGGACAAAGAGCTCAGCATTGGGCTAAGTAAAATTTCATTGAGGTGAGGGGATAACACTCAGGCTTTGCTAGGGACAGATCGTTCAAGGTCAGAGGTCAGAGGATCGGGTGAATACTTAGCGAGAGGAGAGATTCAAAGGAGAGATGGGGTCAGAGGGAAGGGAACGAGAAGAAGGATCTGGAAGAGAGTGGGCATCCATGAGTTGTTGAAGTTTGTAATCCTTTACTTCTAAAGGAAAGAAGTTTGTTGCTAAAGCATCAGATGAGAGGAAGGAGGAAATGAGTCTGTACCAAGGCAACTCGGAGTGACTGGGTGCTGATGAAGAAAGAGGCTGTGAGTGTGCAAGTAGCGGTGCAGGGAGCCGAGTGTGGATCTCAATGTGGTGCAAACAGCACTTTGAGCAATTGCTGAACATCTAGGATACAATTAAATAATTTTTGTATGTAAAATTTATATAATTATGACACAAAATCCCATTTAAAAAAAGATTGTACATAGCTGATTAATTCATGAAAATGGCAGCTGGAAGAGGATTTTAATACATTTTGCATAATTTAACTGGTTAATTTTCCCTCACAACCTAGAAATTTGAATTTGAGTTAATCAAAACAATTGTGGTCTCAAAGTATGATATGCCAGCATACCAATTTAAACAACATGCATATACTCTAGCTGCCACCCATGGTGTTGCTCAGTCAGTCCGCTATTCATTGCAAGCTCACTAACTACACAGCTACACTTCCTCACCCATCCTGCTTCCGGGGATAACCCCATCCCATTCTCCTGCTTTCTCAGTCTCTGTCACATCTGGTCTGAAGATGTAACCGTTCACACCAGGGTTTATTGTGTTCTTCATTTTTCCTCAACTGTGGATTCCTCCACCGCCGTGGGTTTCCTGGCAGCGTGGAGTGCAGTCATTGGGAAGTCCCATTGACAGTGATGGGACCAGAACATCCCGCTGCTGAGGAACAGCATGCCACCTTCCACTGCAAGAATCCCCCCCTTCCCCATGCCCCGCAAAGAATTCCCAGCAGAAGAACAAAAGCAACAAGGAGGAAGGTTGTTGAACTCAAGCCTATTGGTCCATGGGACCTTTCACCATGTGTGACTGTAGGGTCCATTCATTCCTCAGAATAGATGTAGGCAGCACTTGATACGATTTTTAAGAATGATTTTCTTTATTGAATAAAACTTAAAGTTAACGCGACAGAAACGAAAAAGAAAAGACGAAAGTAAACTTGGAGAAATTGGCTTTTTCACTGCTAGCCCCCTGTACTAATCTTGAATACTCGCCGAACTCGAAAACAACTCTGAACACTGAACTCAAAACACACACTGAAATGCACAATATCTGTTATTCGTAATCTGTGTTATTGAAACTGATACAAACTGTGTCCCTAACTTTCATAAACAATTGGCAGCTGTGTGGCCATGAAAGCTTCTGTCTTGGCTTAAGGGAAAGCCTTGTTTGCAGGATTACTTTCAAAGAATGCAGTCAACTTTCCAACTTCAACCCAGCATTCCCAGCTGGGTTTTAAAATGTGGCTAAGTTAGTTTTAAAGCTTAGCATGGTTAGTTACACAGGCAGAAATATCTTAAAATGAAATATTTTAACTGAAGCAAATCATACAAAGGATCCCACAGTGACGATTGAGAGGCTAAAACCTCACTTAAGAAGGAAAGTGGATAAATATTTGAAAAGGAGGAATTTAGAAGGACGGTGGGTCAGTGAGTGGAGACTGGGGTTTCAGAAAAAGACACCAGTATGAGAGGTCAAGTGGTCTCCTCATTTGCTGTATCGGTTCAATGAAAACATGGGTCTTAGACCGGGGAATGTGAAGCTGAGTTCAGGGTGAGGTGCTCTCTGAATACTGCTGTTGGGGCAGGAGGCCTACTATTTTATTCAGAACAATGAATTGCTATTTTACCCTGGGTCTACCTACACCCCATAAACTGCAACAATTTAAGAAAATGCCTCACCATCACATTGTCAAGGGCAATTAGGAATGGGCAATAAATGCTGCCCCAGCTACTGACACCCACATCCTGTGAAAGTTTTTTTAAAATATATTCTATCAGTTCTCTGGAGTGTGAGGGAACCAAGATTCCTCCCCAGTATATTTTTAATAATGTATATATACATATATCCTTGTGGTTATTTCTAAAAATGTATAAACCACACAAAGAGCTTTCAAAGTGACTGAATGGATGGGCCCAGTTCTCCAACCCCTTTCAGATGGCCGGCTGAAATCCTAATGTCCCAGTGAATGGGGCATTGGCCAACAATTGGGATTCCCGACGGGCATGAAGGTTCTCGGGATTCACCCACCCTGTCTGTCAGCCCCCATCACATTCATGCCCAGTGCAGACAACAACCAGATAATAATGTAAACCCGCTCATTTGACTGTCATCAGCCTCCTGCCATTCACCCGGCCCACCAGCTGGAATGGCACTGAGCGGGCTTTACATGTGCTACCCACATGGCATGCTGAAACCCAAAGGTCCAGGGAGCACCACCAACCCCTCAAAAGAGGGACATCCTCCCCCATACCACTAAAATCACTGGTCATCCCCCCTCCCCCCACACACCATGCAGGCATGAAACCTATAACCCTCAGCCCCCTTCTCCCTCAGACCACCCACTCAGCCCCCCTTCACCCTCAGACCACCCACTCAGCCCCCCTTCACCCTCAGACCCCCTACACAGCCCTATGTGCACAGACAGGACACAGTCTAATCCTATAGACTCTGTCTACTCTGGATCAATGGGGTACTTGAGGTACAGGCAACCGTGAAGGGAAATATGAATAAAAGCAGGTGGCTGGAGGATGATAGAAATCCCTTGATCAGACAGCTGAATCTTTTAGAAGGCACTGCACCTTGAGCTTGTTATAGATTTCAAGTGCAATGTAGAGGGTTTCAATGATTTCCCTTGCTGAACAGCCTCAGCAACTTCAACTCAAAGCTCTGCATACACTGGGGCTGAGTGCACACATGTGTAGACTGAGAAACACTCCCACCAGGTAAAATTGACATCTCCTCTCTATCAGAGGACTTCAGAGGGGTCTGTTCTTACCTGCAGTTTCTGACAGGGAGAAAGGAAAATCTATTCTGCAGAATGGAGTGCTGCAATAATTTAAAAGCCTACCAGGTGACCAGGTGGGTATGGAGGTTAAAGTTACTTGGCCACTTCAGAATTTTCAGAGCTGACAGACAGGAATGCAGATATTGATCACAGGGCTGCCTGAAATCATCATAGTAAGAAGTTTAACAACACCAGGTTAAAGTCCAACAGGTTTATTTGGTAGCAAAAGCCACACAAGCTTTCGGAGCTCTAAGCCCCTTCTTCAGGTGAGTGGGAATTCTGTTCACAAACAGAGCTTATAAAGACACAGACTCAATTTACATGAATAATGGTTGGAATGCGAATACTTACAACTAATCAAGTCTTTAAGAAAGTCTATCAGTTTCAAACTGATAGCCAAGTTCCGCACACACGAGGACGGCCTCAACCGGGATATTGGGTTCATGTCACACTATTTGTAACTCCCACAGTTGCGTGGACCTGCAGAGTTTCACTGGCTGTCTTGTCTGGAGACAATACACATCTTTTTAGCCTGTCTTGATGCTCTCTCCACTCACATTGTTTCGTTTCTTAAAGACTTGATTAGTTGTAAGTATTCGCATTCCAACCATTATTCATGTAAATTGAGTCTGTGTCTTTATAAGCTCTGTTTGTGAACAGAATTCCCACTCACCTGAAGAAAGGGCTAAGAGCTCCGAAAGCTTGTGTGGCTTTTGCTACCAAATAAACCTGTTGGACTTTAACCTGGTGTTGTTAAACCTCTTACTGTGTTTACCCCAGTCCAACGCCGGCATCTCCACATCATGAAATCATCATGCCAGAGGAGATCTTCAGGTGTGCCAGCGTTAGAAGAGGCAGTCCAGCCATGATACCCCCATCCCAGTGGAAAGTGGTGAAGTCAATCCCTTGTCCCAAGCCCACCAAACCCTCAGGACCCTTGAAGGACCCTTCCTCTACAGCCTGGCAGCAGCAGAGGGGCAAAGGGCCACTGGACCTACCTCTTTGAGCCCTCTTGGGGCCCGAAGCACCAGGCCAGGATATTGGTGCTAGGCTGCCAGGGGACAGTGCACTGTGGGCAATGCCAAGGTGTGGGCCTAAAGGACGGTCATGTAGGGCTCTGAGGGGGAAGAGGGCCTGAGGGAGAAGGGGAGCTGTGTGGGGGAGGGGGGGGGGTTCTGAGGGGAAGGGAGCGGTTGGGTCATTCTCATACCTGCATGGTGTGGAGGAGGTTTAACCCATTCTTTGTGGGTGTGAGGGGAGGGGTTGGGGGGAGGATGCCTCTCTTTGATGAGGAGTTGGTGGTCCTTCTGTGGTCAGTGGGGGGCCACTATTTCATTCTTTCTGTGGAGGGGGACCGCCTCCAAGTACGAATGTCGGGGGCCATTTAAAAATCACTGTCAGGTTTCAGAACAGTGTGGTTGGCTGACTGGTTGATTGAAATGATCTTATTAGCATCTTTCAGGTGGGTGAATCCCACCCTACAGACACTGCCAATGCCATCAACAAACACTCCCATTTTCCTATTGGTGTGGGCACTTAGCCTCAAAATGGGAGAATTTGGCCCCATGTCTGTCTGTGACCTCCTGAATAAAAGCAGCTAACATGGCAGAATCAGTGAAACCTGATCCTCGTTATCTCTGAAGAGACTAATGACACTCCCCACTTCCTCCATGGGCTACACAGACCAAATTCAAAGAGAGGTCTACAAAAACTATTTCCATTTCATAACCCCGATTGGTCAAATTGTCAGCTGGGGCAAAGGGCTCACAACCTCCTTTCAGTTCTGAATTGTTGAGACATGTAACCATCTCAGGAACCCAGAGGAACCCAGGTGGCACAGTGGTTAGCACTGCTGCCTCACAGTGTCAGGGAGCCGGGTTCGATTCCCGCTTGGGTCACTGTCTGTTTGGAGTTTGCACATTCTCCCCATATCTGTGTGGGTTTCCTCTGGGTGTTCCAGTTTCCTCCCACAGTCCAAAGATGTGCAGGTTAGGTGGATTGGCCAAGCTAAATTGCCCGTTAGTGTCAGGGGGGCTCGCAGGATAAATGTATGGGGTTATGGGGATAGGGCCTGGGTAGGATTGTGGTTGCTGCAGACTTGATGGGCTGAATGGCCTCCTTCTGTAGGATTCTATGATGCTATGAGAAATACACACCCCTTGTCAAAGACGAGGTGGAGAGGTGAAAGTCATGTGACATGGACCTCTAGTCTGTAAAACCAATAATATTGCCCAGTGAAAATGCAAGCTCGGTCAGCTTGCAAGAGTGATTCATCTCTGTGTACCTCTCTCATTGGGTGTGAAGTTAATACCACTGGAAAAATGAATTATAAATACCTTATTGAACTTTGATTCTGGACTCTGGAACCCATGTGAAACAATTTTTTCTTTTCTCCCTGGTCTCTACCCTATAAATCTATATTTTCACTATCCCTCTTTAACTGATTGAATGCAAAGGAGGCAACTTTGTTTGCTGTAGGGTTATTACGAGAAATTGGATCACACCAAAATCGAGAGATTGGGAAATACGCTTATAAAGGGGGAAGCAAATCAAAAAACACCTTTCTGTTTCAGGATGGGTGCTGAGAGGAGAAATGAGTGCTGTTTCAATTAAATCCCCTCTTGTCCATAAAAGGCAATGCAATAGAGGTGAAATTGTAACAAATTACCATTAATCATTGCTGGTGATCACAGATCTGAAACCCAAACTCTGTTTTTCTCTCCACAGATGCTGCCTGATCTGCTGACTATTTCCAGCATTATCTCGGGTTTTCAGCATCTGCAGGTTTATGCTATTGTGGCGGACGATGATTGTCAGACTGCATACACCCCGAGTGCTGGAGCAACAAAACAGCAGAGAGACAGCTAAAGCTGAACAGATGGACTGAATTTTAAGGTTCGAGGGAAGTCCAGTTTGGAAAGAGTGATTGGAAGGAAGTTTTGAAATGTTAAATATATTTTTTTTAAAAAGCAACATCCATTTCAAATCTAAATTTCTTTGCAAAACATCCAGAACCAAGAAACCTTCTCCTCACCCCCTCAAGGTGGAATATTAGGAGATTGACTTTCCCTTTTGGCCAGACAAGTTTGGAAAACGTCCCCAGGGATATCCACACAACATCAATGTAATTCAGCCAAGCAGAGAGGCAGACTTAGCAGGGCTCAGGATTTTCCACTCCCCCCTGTGGCGGCCCAACATTGGCCAGCAATAGGATCTTCCAGTCCTGCCACTGTCAACGGGATTTCCCGTTATACACACATTATCTGCCAGGGAACCGGTGGGAGCAGGGACACTGTCAGCAGGACTGGAAGATCTCACCAGTGGGAACAGCTGGAAAATCCTGTCCTGCAATTTTGCTCAGAACAATTCTATTCCCCTCCTTGTGCTAAAGATTTAAGTCTCATAAGAATGTTGCATCACAAAATTGCAGCCAAAAACATGGGACACAAGACAAAAATACTCATACTTATAAATTGGTCGTCCATTTGATAATCCCACCTTGCTAAAACCTTGACTTAACTAATATTATGCATGCTTGACTTCAAAAAAAAATTGACCTTACAACTTGACATCCTATTATTTGCTTGGGCAAATTATTTCATCGTAAAGACAGGATACATTGCAGGGTTAAGAGAACCCACTCTCAATCTCACAATTGCTGCTGAGAACAGAGTTAAAACCTACACCATTAAATCAGAAGACCTTGACAGAGTTTTAATTACAGGGTCTACGGTGTCAGTATGAAGTGGATGTGGCTATAAATTAGGACTTTTAAGGGAATCCAGCTATAAATAAAGAGTTATAAGATTAAGAGTGATTCTCCTATGAAGTAGAGATTAAATGTTAAAGCAATATTCAAATTAAAAACTAGACAAAGGGGAAAAAGTTTTTTAAAGGTTTGTAAACATGCCTGGGTATAATTGAATAATGATGGCCTGTGACATAGCGTATAACACAAGGCACTTTTGAAAAATAGGCACTGGCCTTTACATCACCTCAGCAAGGCATTGATTAATTGTAAGATGCCACAATCTAACAGCGGATAACCTTAAGGACGACGTTTAATAACTTGTTAACTGAATTTTGGAAACTGGGTGTTGCAAGAAGTGATCATTATCTGCACCTCACTGTAACAACGTTTGTTCAGATGTATCCCATTTGTTTGAAGGATATTGATGAGAACAAAGGATGTTAACCAGGATGAGCATTCAACAAGCTTCCTGATGGTTACGTTCTTTAAGGATATAAATACTGGAAGTACACATAAGATTTTTAAATTTGTTAGATTCACTCCTGCACTTGGGGCGAATGGGATCAAAGGTTATGAGGAAAAAGCAGGATTAGGCTATTGAGTTGGATGATCAGCCATGATTGTGATGAATGGCGGAGTGGGCTCGAAGGGCCAAATAGTCCCTTAAAGAACTATCTGCTCCTATTTTCTATGTTTCTATGTTTCTATACTCTCAGGTAAAGGTAGCTGCTGCACTGTGGCAATGATAGTTCTTCCCTTAATTAAGATAGAAATATCCTTGTTAGACTCAGTAGCTTTCAACTCAGGGATTTAAAAAATATACTACTTTAAATATTGATGGCTATCTTAAACATCTCTCTGTAATATTAATAAGACTTAAAACCTGGGTTGTCTATTGGAAACAAAATGATTCTCACTTACTTTTCCTAGAACAATCAATATTATGACTAAAATACCATCAAAAATGAATTGCCTGTTTGGTTCTTTAAGAAACTTTAAATAATTCAGAATGTATACTGTCTCATACAGACTTCCATATCCAAACTCGATATCCCATCTCCATACACTCTTCAGTGGAGAGGTACATTGTTGAGGAGAGATGCCTGGACCCTTATAATATCCAGGTTGTTATAATCTGACTATAACTTGTTAAAAAGGTTAGCTGGAGAATGGATTCTCTGATGGTTCCTCTCCACCAGGGAGAATTAGATCAGTTCTTCAGACACATTTAAGTGTCTGTGAGGTCTGACTTTCTCAATCTTAAGTGATAGCGATCATCCGAGGAGTATGTCTGATCCGGAATAGTCTCAAAAAGCTAGGATTGTAATCCACTTCCTCAGCACAAATCATGCATTGCCTAAACCTCAGGTGAGCACTTTAATTAACTTCACTTGCCATCACAAGAGGGTTATCAGTTACCGCTGACAATCTGCTATTACTTCAAATATTATACCCCAAAACAATTGTGAATGCTGCAATTTCTATCTCACTAGCAGGGCCACTGAAGAATGTTCAATTTTGACCCAGCATCAAAGAACGGATGAGAGGTCATCAACCTGAAATGTTGGCTCTCTCTCCACAGATGCTGCCAGACCTGTTCAGTGTTTCCAGCGTTTTCTGTTTCTGCAATGGAACGTTCTAGAAAACTTTGAGATTTCTCTTTGATACACTCTACTGCTTTACTTTTAACTGGCCACACATTTTATTTGGAGAGGAAAATCACAGACTAAGTAAGGATTCCTATTCTGTTCGGGTTATGTCTTTTTAGTAAGTTGTGAATCTGCAATGATGTCTTGCCTTTCCACTTATCACATCCCTCCTCTCTCAACAGCTTAATCTCTATATGGGGATATGGCTTCGCAACAGCATTCCCGCAGTTACTAATCACACAGAGATAGATAGTCTGGTTTTCAATGTCAGTGGTGATCATAGTTAAGCCCAATCCTCTCCTCACCTCATGTTCATATATATTTCCAGCAGTGGCGATTTGATGATGACCTGAAGATGACACCCTGACCTTCCTTAACCACAAGGCACTGAAGTGTGACTGTCACACTGTAATCACCAATCAAAGCAAGCAATCAAAGATGGAACCTTCATGATCCGTGAAGCTCAGACACTTACTGAATAAATTTGTTAAGTCACTGAGGAGGCCCAAACCTTTTCAGCCAAAAGGTAAACCTCAGTTATTGTTTGCTTTTTGTTTTGTCTATTTTATTTCTTCAGATCCTCTGGTGGGAAATTGCAATTTTCCACTTGAATGAATGGAGAGCTGCACCCACCCACCCGCCCCCACACCCACAACCTCTCCCCCTCTGCCCTCAAACCCCTCCCCTCTGCCCCAAGCCCCTCCCCCACCCCCACCCTCTCCCCCTCCATCCCCAACTCCCTCCCCCGCCTCCAACCCCCTCTCCCCCCCACCCTCTCCCCCTCCCCAATCCCCTCCCTGCCCCCCACCCTCTCCCCCTCTGCCCTCAACCCCCTCCCCTCTTCCCCCAACCCCCACCCCCCTCCACCCCCAACTCCCTCCCCCGCCTCCAACCCCCTTTCCCACCCTCTCCCCCTCCCCAATCCCCTCCCTGCCCCCCACCCTCTCCCCCTCTGCCCCCAACCCCCTCCCCTCTGCCCCCACTCCCTCCCCCACCCCCCCACCCTCCCCCACCTCCAACCCCCTCTCCCAGCCCCCCACCCTCTGCCCCTCCCCAATCCCCTCCCTGCCCCCCGCCATCTCCCCCTCTGCCCCTAACCCCCTCCCCCATCCCCACCTCTCCCCCTCTGCCCCCACACTACCCACCCGCAGTGTGTTTTCCAGTAGAAGGATCTTCTGGTCCCGCAGTTGTCCATGACATTTTGCGTTGTCCACCGGCCCATTGACAGGGAACTCACCACAGGGAGGTCATCATGGTGGGACCAGATGTTCCTGCCAGCAGGAACAGCCAGAAAATTCAGCCCAACAACTTATTTTTAAGCTTAATTTTATTTTAAATTATGGAGAGATGGTAATGTCTCTGAGAGGCTCAGGCTATTGTACTACGGTCCTGGGTACTGTTCAAATCCCACCATGGCAGCTGGTGGAATTTAAATTCAATTAATAAAATCTGGAATTGAAAGTTAGTCTCGGTAATGGTGACCATGAAACTATCAATTGTCGGGAAAAACACATCTGGTTCACTAATGTCCTTTAGGGAAGGAAATCTGCCATCTTTACCTGGTCTGGCCTACATGTGTTTCCAGATCCACAGCAATGTGGCTGACTCTTAACTGCCCTCTGAAATGGCCAAGCAAATTAGTTCAAGGGTAATTAGTAATGGACAACAAACACAGGCTTTGCCAGAAATGCCCATCTCACATAAAGGACAACACGGTGACACAGTGGTTAGCACTGCTGCCTCACATCACCAGGGAGCAGGGTTCGATTTTGGCCTTGGGTGACTGTGTGGAGTTTACATTCTCCCCGTGTCTGTGTGGGTTTCCTCTGGATGCTCCAATTTCCTCTCAATCAGAAAGACGAGCTGGTTAGATGCATGGGCCAGGCTAAATTCTCCCTCAGTGTACCCGAAACAGACGCCAGAGTGTGGTGACCAGGGGAATTTCAATCTAACTTCATTGCAGTGTTAATGTCAGCCTACTTGTGACACTAATAAATAAACTTTATAGCCCTTGGGCTGATTCAGTTCAATCTAACTGCATATATGAGCTCATGATACACTAACAAGGGTTTCCCAACAGATTTATCACCCAAACATCGGGCAGTCAAACAAAGGCTTTGCCATGAATGTATATTTTTTTTAAGTGTGATGCTCTTGGCATAAGAAATAGTGGTTGATCCCACGTTCACAAATAAAATCATTCTTTCAATGCCAGCTTCCTCAGCTCAAGTGCCTGATTCACTGTGTGTGGGCGTTAAAGCACCTTTGGTGAGGGAAGATTTCACTTTCATTTTCAATTAAAGGAGTTGATGAGAAAAGCAATTACAGGCAGATCTGGACATGATGGAAGAACGGCTCCATATCTGGCAAATGTCATTTAATATAATTGTACTTTTATTCACAGGGGAGGGCCAACTTGCATACCATCCTACAAGGTTGCAAATTTCAGATCTCGGTATTACGAGATTGCCAAGCTGTGGCATGAGGCTACTACAAAATTGCTCACACTACCGTAGGAGGTCGGAACTCAAACAATGACGAGACACAGTGCACGAATGAGATAGAGAATCTGGTGAACTGGTGCGATGGCAATAATCTCTCCTTCAATGTCAACAAAAGAGATAGTCATCGACTTCAGGAAGCGTAGTGAAGGGCATGCTCCTATCTACATCAATGGGGACGAAGTAGAAATGGCCGAGGGCTTCACATTTCTAGGTGTCCAGATCACCAACAGCATTTCCCGGTCAATCCATGCCGACGCTATAATTAAGAAAGCCACCAACACCTCGACTTTCTCAGGAAACTAAGGAAATTTGTTTTATCTGCTACAACTCTCACCAACCTTTACAGATGCACCATAGAAAACATCCTTTCTGGATGTATCACAGCTTGGTATGGCTCCTGTTCTGCCCAAGACCAAAATAAACTACAAAGGGTCGTGAATGAAGCTCAAGTCCATCAAACCAGCCTCCCATCCACTGACTCTGTCTACACTTCCCGCTGCCCCGGCAAAGCAGCCAGCATAATTAAGGACACCAGACACCCGGACATTCCCTCTTCCACCTTCTTCCATCAGGAAAAAGATACAAAAGCCTGAAAACACATACCAACCGACTCAAGAACAGCTTCTTTCCTGCTGCCATCAGACTTTTTAATGGTCCTATCATACATTAAGCTGATCTTTCTCTTCACCATACCTGTAACTGTTACACTACCCTCTTCTTCCCTTCCCTTTCTACAGTATGCTTTGTATAGCGTGCAAGAAACAGTACTTTTCATTGTTTACTAATACATGTGACAATAATAAATCAAATCAAATAAATGATGTCCAATGTGTACAATGCCTTGGTGAACCCTCACTTAGAAAACCGTAGTGAGCCCTAATTCCCTAATGTGGTATTATAGAGTCACCAGAAAAGGTTCAGAGATCAGCCACTAGATCGATAACTAACATAAAAGCTCTTTCATTACCATAATAATTAGAAGAGAACAGAACTGGGATGGGTGGATTGCTGGATGCTGCTAATTGTATATTAATTATGTATAATTCTATGCAGATGGTGGATATTAATTGTGGTTTCACTTGAGCACATATGAAGAGACAATTATTGAAAGTGCAGTTAGGGGATGTATGCTTGTAATTTTAATACTAGGGGAACAATTTTCCCATTTTGCTGTGCTAATTATCTAACACACTAGGCCGGGCAAGTCGGATGGTTGGGGGGGGTGGGGGGTGATTCGCGAGGTTCCCGCAAGCGTTCACACACCGCTAGCATCTCCCAGCACTGGATTTCTGGTGCTGTCTGCTCCACGGAGGTGGGGCTCGCATTTAAATGATAATTTAGATATAAATCCTATTAGTGGGCCCAGGACTGAATTCTCTGGGCTCGTTAGCCTCTCCCACCCTGCCAGAATGTTTCATCCCAGCAGGGTTTAGAGTAGCTCCCCACTAACGGGGAGTTGGTGGCCCGATTCTGTTGGAGTGAAGAGGGGGGGCAATCGGGGCCCTCCTCGGGGGTCGGGCACCTTGGCACTGCCCACTGGGCATGGGGCAGCATCAAGGGGGTGGGGCCTGATGGAGAGCGGGGCCTAGGGGGTGATCGGTGGGGGTGGGAGGGTTCCACTGTCACTCTGCACACTCTGCAGGGGATCGGTGGCGGAATGAGGGAAAGAGGGAGGCCAGCAATCCGGGCGGGAAGCTGCCTGCGAGGGTGTCTGCACTGCGGAGGTGGGGGGGGGGGGGTAACTGGAGATCGGGGCAGTCCAGGAGGGAGGGGGTTCTGGAATGGTCGGGGAGGGGCTGCGATTGAGCCAGTGGGGGCGGTCAGGGGGGGGGGGCGGGGGGGGGGGGCGGGCGGTTGGAGGGCCAGCACTGCGGGGGTCCCGGGTTGGGCAAGCGATCAGGCTGGCCAGCAAATGGGAGGTTGACAGTTCAGGGCCACTGCGCATGCGCAAAGGCCCGCTAGTTTCAGCCTCCTGGGTGTGATTAGGCCCCGCCCCCTGAAATCGAATGATATTCATGTTGGTGACATCTGCATTGCCAGAATGTGGGAGATTCTAGTGTGAACTCCCATTGAAAAAACCAACGTGAATTACTCCAGTTTTCCCACAAATTCAACACTTAGAATTTTTTTGGGAGAATTCTGCCCTAAATAAATGGGAGATAAAGATTGGTTCCAGTACCATACTTCACCTTTCAGCTGCCTTGCCAGGTTAGAATATTTATCACAGAAACCAGCAGACTTGGGAATATCTTAGAGATTTTTAAAAAGAAATAATGAAAAGATTAGTTTTGGTCTACATACAGGTGTTATTCACCAAGTTACACATATATAGAACCAGATTGAATATCAAGAACTTTTTCATTTCTGAGTCATTGGCCTATGGGCCATTTTGGTGGCTCAGACAGTGAGTGCAAACTTCACTTCTAACATTCCTTTGTTTTGTATTTGTTGAGGGGATGTGGCTGTCACTGGCTGGGCCAGCATTTATTGCCTATTTCTAATTGCCCTTGAACTGAGTGGTTTGCTAGGGCATTTCAGAGGGCAGTTAAGAGTCAACCAATAATGTCCTTTAAGGAAGGAATTCTACATGTGACTCCATGGAGGCCAGACCAGGTAAGGGCTACAGATTTCCTTCCCTAAATGACATTATTGAACCAGATGGGTTTTTACAGATTTTATTGAAGTAAATTTTGCCATCTGCCATGTTGGGATTTGAACCCAGGTCCCGTATATTACTCTGGATCCCTGGATTACTGGTCCAGTGACAATACCACTGCACCACTGCCTCCCCTCCCCATTCCATATGCAGCCTAATGAGTTCCAAACCACAGTTGACAGCACTGCGTACAGAAAGGAAATCACCGGTATCCTGGCACTTTTGGGATTGGAGAGGCATTTACGAGTGATTAGCCATATAAGTACTGTGCCTATAAGAACATGTCAGAGGCTCAGGATCCTGCAGCGCGTAACTCACCTCCTGACTCTCCAAAGCCTGTCCACCATCTACAAGGCACAAATCAGGAGTGTGATGGAATACTCTCCACTTGCCTGTGCAACTCCAACAACACTCAAGAGGTTTGCATCATCTAGGCCAAACAGCCTGTTTGATTGGCATCTTCAATAATGACAGAGCCCTGCATGAATACTAAAGCAAGGCTGGAGCACTTGCAATCATCTATAACCAAAGGTGCCAAGTGGACAATCAGTCTCGGCCTCATGATGTGACCATCATCATGGATGAAAGTCTTCACATCCAATGAACTCCATCCACATGACAAAACAAATAGCTGCGTGTACTTGACACTAACATTCTGGCTGAAGTCTTCTGGCCATTCGCGCCAACAGGATCTTCTGGTCCCACTGACAGCACACCCCCTCCGCGGGTTTCTCGGTAGTGAGGTGAGCATTCAACTGGTAACCTTGTTGACAATGGCACAACCAGAAGATCATGCCACCAGCTAATGGGTGGTTCACCACCATGAAACACAGGACAGGGCGCGCAGGAGATCCCTCCGAGCCTGGACTATACCCTGGCTGGGGCATTGCAGATTTGTACTTTAGTACTAGCCACGCCTCGAGCCAAGGAGTTCCAATGTAGTTACAACACTGGCATCTACACAACAATATTGAATTTCCTGTTGATTCGAGCTATTTTATTCTGCAATAAAGGCTGGTTAGGAACTAACCTTAGTTTTACGCAGTTGGACTTGCAAAATCCTATTGCTGCAAATTGCTATTGATGCAGTTGCTTGAACTACTAACCAAATCGCAAAGTTTTCATCATCTTATCATCTGGGCATTTAGGTTTGCCCTGAAACCGAGCTGAACTTAATTTTCATGCTTTGTTTCAGTCAAGGTGTCAGAATCAGTCGAGGAAAGGGAATATTCTTGGGAATTCAATGGACGTTTGAAAAGAGTCACGTGCATCTCCTTTCATACATCTTCCAGTTACTTGACCAAGAGTAGATATCGAAGAATAGAAGAGGCTGCAGAGTAGGTTATTACATTTCCTCTCTCACCTTGGCTATTCCACGTGTAATGGGATAATTCAAAACAGCAGTAAAAATGCTTTGAGAAAAGAAAACTGAAGCCAAATTAAATTCACAACGTGATAATTGCTCAAGAAATTGAGTGCCAGTCAAAGATTCATGAATGAAATTCAAAGCCACTTAGATAATTCTTAAAAGTGTGGGTGATTTCATGTTTAGAACTTTAAATTTAACAGTTATTTGCACTCATTGTAGTGAACATTCAAAATTAGAACAGTTTAAAGTTTATTTATTAGTATCACAAGTAGGCTTACATTAACACTGCAATGAAGTTACTGTGAAAATCCCCTAGTCGCCACAATGTGGCACCTGGCTGAGGGGAGACTTAACAGAGGTTTATAAAATGATGAAGGGGATAGATAGAGTGAACATTAAAATACTTTTTCCTTGGGTGGATGGAGCTATTACAAGGGGGTATAACTATAGGGTTCGTGGTGGGAGATATAGGAAGGATATCAGAGATAGGTTCTTTACGCAGAGAGTGGTTGGGGTGTGGAATGGACTGCCTGCAGTGATAGTGGAGTCAGACACTTTAGGACCATTTAAGCGGTTATTGGATAGGCACATGGAGCACACCAGGATGATAGGGAGTGGGATAGCTTGATTTTGGTTTCAGATAAAGCTCGGCACAACATCGTGGGCCGAAGGGCCTGTTCTGTGCTGTACTGTTCTATGTACTGTTCTATATGTTTGAGTACACTGAGGGAGAATTTAGCATGGCCAATGCACCTAACCAGCATGTCTTTCGGGCTGTGGGAGGCTAAGAGGAGAACTGGCAAGATGGATACAGAACTGGCTTGGCCATAGAAGAGAGAGGGTAGCAGTAGAGGGCTACTTTTCTGAATGGAAGGCTGTGACGAGCGGTGTTCCACAGGGATCAGTTCCTAGTATATATAAATGATTTGGAAGAAAATGTAGCTGGTATGATTTATAAGTTCGCAGACGACACAAAAATTGGTGGAGTTGCGGATAGTGAAGAGGATTGTCAGAGGATACAGCAAGATATAGACCAGTTGGAGACTTGGGTGGAGAAATGGCATATGGAGTTTAATCTAGACAAGTATGAGATAATGCATTTTGGAAGGTCCAATACATATAGGAATTATATAATAAATGGTAGAACCCTTAGGAGTATTGACAGGCAGAGGGATCTGGGTGTACATGTCCACTGATCATTGAAAGTGGCAACGTAAGTGGATACGGTAGTCAAAAAAGCACACAGAATGCTTGCCTTCATCGGTCGGGGTATCAAGTATAAAAATTGGTGGGTCATGCTGCAGCCTTAGTTCGGCCTCATTTAGAATATTGTGTACAATTTTGGTTGCCACACTACCAGAAGGATATGGATGCTTTGGAGAGGGAACAGAAGAGGTTTATCAGGATGTTGTCTGGTCTGAAGGGTATTAGCTATGAGGGGAGGTTAGAGGAGTCATAGAATCATAGAGGTTTACAGCATGGAAACAGGCCCTTCAGCCCAACTTGTCCACGCCGCCCTTTTCTTTTAAAACCCCTAAGCTAATCCCAATTGCTTGGCCCATATCCCTCCATACCCATCGTACCCAGGTAACTATCTAAATGCTTTTTAAAAGATAAAATTGTACCCGCCTGTACTACTACCTCTGGCAGCTTGTTCCAGACACTCACCATCCTCTGTGTGAAAAAGTTGCCCCCCTGGACACTTTTGTATCTCTCCCCTCTCACCTTAAACCTAAGCCCTCTAGTTTTAGATTCCCCTACCTTTAGGAAAAGATATTGACTATCTATCTTGTCTATGCCCCTCATTATTTTATAGACCTCTATAAGGTCACCCCTCAGCCTCCTACGCTCCAGAGAAAAAAGTCCCAGTCTATTCAGCCTCTCCTCATAACTCAATCCATCAAGTCCCGGTAGCATCCTAGTAAACTTTTCTGCGCTCTTTCTAGTTTAATAATATCCTTTCTATAATAGGGTGACCAGAATTGCACACAGTATCCCAAGTGTGGCCTTACCAATGTCTTGTACAACTTCAACAAGACGACCCAACTCCTGTATTCAATGTTCTGACCAATGAAACCAAGCATGCCGAATACCTTCTTCACCACTCTGTCCACCAGTGACTCCACTTTCAAGGAGCTATGAACAAGTACCCCTAGATCTCTTTGTTCTGTAACTCTCCCCAATGCCCTACCATTAACTGAGTAAGTCCTGCCTGGTTCAATCTACCAAAATGCATCACCTCGCATTTGTCTAAATTAAACTCCATCTGCCATTCACCAGCCCACTGGCCCAATTGATCAAGATCCCGTTGCAATTAGAGATAACTTTCTTCACAGTCCACTATGCCACCAATCTTGGTGTCATCTGCAAATTTACTAACCATGCCCCCTATATTCTCATCCAAATCATTAATATAAATGACAAATAACAGTGGGCTCAGCACTGATCCCTGAGGCATACCGCTGGTCACAGGCCTCCAGTTTGCAAAACAAGTCTCTACAACCACCCTCTGGCTTCTGTCAAGAAGCCAATTTTGTATCCCATTTAGATACCTCACCCTGGATCCCCTGAGATTTAACTTTATGCAACGACCTACCATGCGGTAATCCATGCGGTTGGATAAACTTGGTTTGTTCTCAGTGGAACGACGGAGGTTGAGGGGTGACCCGAACGTGGTTTACAAGATTATGAGTGGCATGGACAGAGTGGATCGTCAGATGCTCTTTCCTAGGGTAGAAAATTCATCTACTAGGGGACATAGGTTTAAGATGCGTGGAGAAAAGTTTAGGGGAGATGTGTGAGGCAAGTTATTTTTTACACAGAGGATGGTGAATGTCTGGAACGCGCTGCCTGGGGAGGTGGTGGGAATAGGTATGATTGCGGCATTTAAGGGGCAACTAGACGAATACAGGAATAGGACAGGAATGGAAGGATACGGACTCCGTAAGTGCAACCGGTTTAGTTTAGGCTGGCATCATGGTCGGTGCAGGCTGGGAGGGCTGAAGGGCCTGTTCCTGTGCTGTATCTTTCTTTGTTCTTTGAAACCGGAGGGGGCACCTGGAGGAAACACGGGAGAACATGCAAACTCCGCACAGACAGTGACCCAAGCCGGGAAGCGAACCTGGGATCCTGGCACTGTGAGGCAGCAGTGCTGTGCCACCATGCCGCCCAATTCAGGAACTCTGTGCTGGCATGTACATTCTGGTCATGAATATAGAAGCCCAACATGGTGCAATGGGCAGTAAATAATCACATAAATTCGACCACTTGGATAAGGTACTGTGGTAATTCTGGAGAGGAAATTAATTAAATTTATCCCATCTCTTCCATTGGTTTGGATTTTTACGGTTGTAGCAAACAGCTTTCACAGGGTTAGTCAGATCCAACACAGTCCCAGTGTTCTGTCTGACTTTAACTGTCAGTCATCACTGTTCTGAAGACCAAACATGTCATGGTGAGATTGACCTCTCTCTGCTCTTGTTATTCATATTCTGAAGACATTTACGTAAGCCTATTTCATCTTTGTCACATTTACATGTAAGCCTCTTCGTATTTTGCAAGTGTAAAAGTTAAGTGCAACTGTCTACATTGTTGTAAATCACGAATGTACAAAAAGAAATGTACCCTGTTTCTTCAGCAACAATGAGTTATCAGCTCCAAACCTCCTTCTCATGGTGATTCAACACATGTTCAACATTAGGGAATGCAACCCGGAGATGTCGGTACAGCAATATGCTGTCCTCATATTTATCACAGATCATAGAATTATTGCAATTACCTAACATGCACGCTTCAAATAACTTGCTTTCAATGAACGATTGAAACTAGAAGATTTTTACCTTTCACCAGCCAGAAGTCATGCCAAAAGGCAAAGGTAACAGGGTATAGAAACATTCTTCATGTCGGATGTTGTGAAATTTAACCCAACTCTCAGCACAAGTTGGTCAGGTAGCTAACATTAACTCAAAAAGCTGAGGAACCACAAACAGTTGGGGAGAAATCATGCAGTTGGAGTTTGCAGGAATCAATTTGTGAAAGACTACAGAGCAATAATCAGGGAGGCAAGTACCGATCAGTCAGACAGCTAGATTAGACTTAGAATCATAGAATCTATAGTGCAGGAGGAGGCCATTTGGCCCATTGAGCCTGCACCAACAACAATCCCACACAGGTCCTATCTCCATAACCCCAGATATTTACCCTCCTAAACCCCCTGACATTAAGGGGCAATTTATCATGGCCAATCAATCTAACCTGTACATCTTTGGAGAGTGGGAAGAAACTGGAGCACCCAGAGGAAACTCATGCAGACATGGGGAGAATGTGCAAACTCCACATATACAGTCACCCGAAGCCTGAATTGAACCTGGATCCCTGGCGCTGTGAGACAGCAGTGCTAATCACTGTGCCACCTTTGTCAGATTTGTCAACACCAGCCAAGGAAAAAATAAATTTTTGAATTCCCAGGATCTTGGGATAAGTTCTAGGATAGAAGGACACTAGTCAGATGGGATTTGTTCATTGCAGAAAGGATAAATACAACCATAGACTCCCGATGGGGTTCCTTCTGAAAGGGGGTTTCCCATTAACGCACCTAGTAACATGATCCTTGATGGGGGGCATGTTTTGTGGGCTACGTGACTGGCAAGGACTCTATGGATCACTCTGAGGGGAAGGTGAGCCAATTAGCAGGGGGTGCAGACTACGGGTTAAGGAGGGCCAGGCAGTTGGAGCTTGGGAATCCAGAGGAGCAGTTGCACTTACGGTTTATTCACATCTTTATTGTCCCGTATATAAATATTCTGTGGGCAATAAAGCCTTTTAGCTTCAAACTTCATCAAGTCACCCTCGATTTATTACAGCTCCTCTTGCCGCTGGGAAACGGCAGCACGCTTTTGCCGACCGACTTTGGTGGGAGCAGAAAATCCTGCCGGCAGGAGGGGCCATACAATTCCACTCAAAGTCTTTACCTTTGTCACGAGCGGATCCATGCCAATAGGGGGTAAGCCTAAGACTTGAAACCAGCCAATGAGATATCCATTTTCTGTCACACTGCTCCTACCTTGATAACTGGAAAAATAAATAATTTTTTTTAGAAAAATGAGGAATACCAAATCTAAATTACCCAGTAATTGGCAGATTACAAGGTGTTGCATGGTGGAAGAGAACAATTTGAATTTTAGGCCTCACCCCAGCTGTTAGCAGAGGTGGACCAGCACTAAAATAAATAGCACAACAGACTGGTGAGCCAGTTCGCTAGCTCTACCCCTGTCTCAATGGAGATGGGGGCTAGCAGGGGGAAATGGTAGTGCGTAGCAGTTGGTCAATTAAGATTGCTAAAATCCACTCAATCCCAACAGAAGGAGGCTGACTGAGATTTTCCAGTTAATAAGGGCCAGTTTTCCGTGGCTTCCCACGGGACCATGGAGCAGCACTGCAGGCAGGCCTACCTGCCTAGGTGCAAGAGCTTCCACAAGCTGCCCTGTGGAGGGGTTCACCTCCCAGCATGGTGGCTTGGTCGCAAAAACACTTTAAATGTAAAAGGTTGGAGCGAGAACACCTCCGTTTCGAAGCGCACTCTCACTTTGCTGATATGGCATCTTGCTGCTCCTTTCAACCTTGAAGGCCTCTGATTGGCCCTGCTACTTCAAGAGTATGTCCACCATCTTTAATTGGGCAGTGAGCCCACCCACTGGCCATTAAATGGTCACCCCAGGGCAAATCACAACCGAGTGACTGTTTCCCCACACAGTCAAGGTCGAGGCTCTTTATTTGATCCTTCTTTTCAGGCTGTTGTATTTATCCTTTCTGCAATGAATAAATCCCATCTGACTAGTGTTCTCCTATCCTAGAACTTGTCCCAATATCCTGGGAATGCAAAATACATGCTTTGGTTCTATCTTCACAAATAACATACCAGAATTGTTGGGAAATACAGGGTTTATTGACAGGGAGGAACTGAAGGAAATCAGTAATAGTACGGAAATAGTGTTGGAGAAATTGCTGGGATTAACGGCAGATAAATCCCCAAGCCTGATAATCGACATCCAGAGTACTTAATGAAGTGGCCCTAGGAATAGTGGGTGCATTGGTGATCATCTTGCAGGATTCTATAGACTCTGGAACAGTTCCTAGAGGTTGGAGAGTAGCGAATGTAACTCCACTGTATAAAAAGGGAGGTAGAGAGAAAACAGGGAATTATAGACCAGTCAGCCTGATGCCGCTAGTGGGAATAATTCTAGAGTCCATTATCAAGGATTTTATAGCAGAGCACGTGGTAAACAAGTGGTAGAATCAGACACAGTCAGCATGGGTTTACGAAAGGGAAATTATGCTTGACAAATCTGCTGGAATTCGTAGAGTTGATGAGGGGGAGCCAGTGGATGTGGTTTAGATTATTTAGATGAGGGAACTAAACGTAATATCTCCAAATTTTCAGATGACACAAAGCTGGGTGGAAGGGTGAGCTGTGAGGAACATACAGAGATGCTTCAGAGTGATTTGGACAGGCTGAGTGAGTGGGCAAATGCATGGAAGATGCATGATAACATGGATAAATGTGAGCAAAAACAGGAAAGCAGATTATTTATATAGTTTGAGCGAGGGGAATTTGCAACGAGACCTGGCTGACTTCGTACACCAGTTGCTGAAGGTAAACATACAGGTGCAGCAGGTGGTGCAGAAGGCAAATGGTATGTTGGTCATCATAATGAGAGGATTCGAGTATAGGAACAGGGATATCTTGCTACAATTACTTAGGGCCTTGATGAGACCAAACTTGGAATACTGAAGTTTTGGTCTCCTTATCAGAGGAAGGACGTTCTTTCTACAGAGGGAGTGCAAAGAAGGTTTACCAGATTAATTCCTGGGATGGCGAGACTGACGTATGAGGAGAAATTGAATCAGTTAGGATTATATTCACAGGAGTTTATAAGAATGAGGGAGGAATCTCACAGAAGCCTACAAAATTCTAACAGAACTAGACACGGTAAATGCAGGAAGGATGTTCCTGATGGCAGGGGAGTCCAGAACCAGGGGTCACAGTCTAAGGATATGAGGTAAACCTTTTAGGACTGAGATGTGGAGAAATTTCTTCACCCAGAGAATGGTTAGCCTATGGAATTTGGTACCACAGAAAGCAGTTGAAGCCAAAACATTGTTTTCAAGAAGGAATTGGATATAACACTTGGGACTAAAGTGATCAAAGGATACGAGGGGAAAGTGGGAACATGTTACTGAATTGGAGATCAGCCATGATCAAATGAATGGTGGAGCAGGCTCGAAGGGCCAAATGGCTCACATCTGCTCCTATTTTCTATGTTTCTATGAGCCACATTTCATCCTGATGATGGAACTACAAAGGCTCTCAGAGAAAATCCTGCCCATATTATATGGTATCATGCCTGTTAAGCGAGAAACTGGAAGTATAAGTAGCCGATCCCCACTCACGGCAAAATTAACTGATAAATCAAAGAGTATGCTGAGCCCTGTTTCCACATCAGTGATCTAAGGCATTCCTTCTGAAGTGGTTCAGTGCTTCGATATCTCATTGAGTTTTGTATTCTTCACACTGTCATAAGAAAACATTTACAGCCAGAAAGCAATGCAGGGAAGGCTGACTCATTGCATTAGAAGATGGAAGTTTCAAACAAAAGTAACCAGAAATCATAGAAACCCTACAGTGCAGAAGGAGGCCATTCAGCCCATCGAGTCTGCACTGACCACAATCCCACCCAGGCCCTACCCCCACATATTTACCCACTAATCCCGCTAACCTACGCATCTCAGGGGCAATTTTTAACCTGGCCAATCAACCTAACCCGCACATCTTTGGACTGTGGGAGAAAACCGGAGCACCCGGAGGAAACCCACGCAGACACGAGGAGATTGTGCAAACTCCACACAGACAGTGACCCGAGCCGGGAATCGAACCCGGGACCCTGGAGCTGTGAAGCAGCAGTGCTAACCACCGTGCTACCGTGCCACCCCAGCATCTGTGAAGCTGCCAACACCTCCCCCCTCCTCTCCCCCAACTGCCCCACAGCATGTTTTCCAGTGGCAGGGTGGCTCGGCATTGATCGCTGGCAAGATCTTCCAGTCCTGCCGCCAGGGGCCTGCCGTGGGGGGGCGGGGGGAGGGGGGGAGGGGATTCACCTTCAAGGGGAGGCGATGGCGTAGTGATATTATTGCTAGAATATTAATCCAAAAACTCAGCTAATATTCTGGGGATCTGGGTCCGAATCCTGCCGCAGCAGATATTTCAATAAAAATATCTGGAATTAAGAATCTAACGATGACCATGAAACTATTGCCAATTGTCAAAAAAGCCTTCTGGTTCACTAATGTCCTTTGGGGAAGGAAATCTGCCGTCCTTATCTGGTCCAGAGCCACAAAATGTGGTTGACTCTCAATTGCCATCTGAAATGGCCTAGCAAACCACTCAGTTATATCAATCACTACTGTAGTGTTTCAGGAAGGCAGCTCACCACCACCTTCTCAAGGGCAACTAGGGATGGGCAATAAATGTTGGCCAACCAGCGATGCCCATGTCCCACGAATAAATGTGGGACTGGAAAATCTCCCCAGTGGGAAGAATGGAAAATGCGACTCAGAAGTGTTTATTTGTCACTTGGAGATCAATTATCGAATAGAAAATAATTGCATCGAGTGCACTACTGCAAAATGTGCACTACAACTGGGACATTTCAATGATACCCGAGAGGTTATGCTGAGTTTCATTTTAAACGTTACCTTCATAAAAGGACTATTTGTCTTAAACCATACCAAAATAGTTGGGGCAGCTCAAACAAGAAACACATTAACCAGGGTTTGAAAATTTCATTCTGCGAACCATACACATTCAAATTTATTCTACACAACGCATATCACTTGCTTTGTCACAAGAGGTGAGCATGTCAGAGTGAAAGATTTGGTTGCGGCTGTGGGAACAAAGTTACTGACGTGAGAACTGAGGTATCTGTGATCACTTGATGTGAGATTACAATATAACCCAATCGTAGGCAATCTGCAGCCCAGGGGCCACATGTGGCCCATCAGAGTTCTGAGTGCAGCCCACGAGCCATTTTGTTGACCCTTACCCATGCACAGGGTTGCCACATTGCTTTCCGTCCACGTAGCTTTTTTCCTGCCAGTATGACTGAAGTGATACACACGTAAAGCGAGGGCAAGTGAGGTGCATGCTGATTGCTCACAACATTGACTGTGAGAGCTGTGCATTCCCCCATATCCAAAGTATAAATATTTCTTTTTTTTTACCAAAGTTGATGATACTTCTGTTAATATATGAAGGATTAAGCATTTTCTATAATACAGTCAGCGTGCATTCAATGTGTTTAATCTTATTCAAGGCTTACAGTTCGTGAAGAAACCTGATCTCAATCTTGCAGCCCACTGAAATGAAGGAGGGCCACTCATGCGGTCCACTCACCAGCCTCGGCTGACCATAATCTAACTGTAATAATTCAAATTTTGAACACGTTAAGAATTACGTACAGATCAGACACACATTTTGGACGATGCTATAAGGGAAATAAGAATTTCAGATGGTACACTAAACCACAATCAAGTTCCAACATTCTTAATTCTGACAAAGGATCGACATCGGAAATATTTTGCACAATTTTTAAAAAAAACAATCCTTTGGTATAATTCTGGCAATTTTAGTTTTATTTCATATTTCCTGTATTTGTGTTATTCTACACCCAACTCGTTTTAGATTCCCAAACTTAATCTCGCGTCCTACGATGTGTTCAACCTCTAACTTATCTGCCATGAGACAAAGTGCAGGGCAATGCTGTATAATAATCAAACACATTGCTTCTGCTTTTAAATTTTCCCATTTACATTCGCTCTTTGGTGAGGGAGTTGGTAATCACAGTGACAGTAATGGTCAGCAGACTCCCAAGATTAAAAAAAAATCAAATCACTAGAATCATATTGGTATTCATATCACTGTGAGCTACAGTGGGCAAAATGTGACTTGTACACATTAATCACTGTTGCCGAAACATAAATCATTAATATTTTTATGGGTTCGCATTTATACTTTGTACCAGTTACATTGCATGATTATACAATTAGCAGATACCATTATTGTTTGAGCTTTCTCTTGTATTGCTCAAACTCTGATCTATGCCCTAACATGTCAAAGAAATGTAACAGTAATGATGGCAAGAGAACAAGAAATACACAAAAGATATGTGTAATTGCACCTAATTGAGAAAAATTGGATAAATTAAAAGCAAAAATAATTACGAAGTGCATATTGTGTCTCAGAAATGCAAAGTACTTGAAAAATGCATTGAATTACTTACAAGTCAATGTTACCAAAGCAAATAGAGCAGCCATTTTCCGAAAGAACAGCACCGAACTTGCCAGTTAATCTATTTTTATGATGCTGGCTGGAACGACGCGTTTGTAGAATGTCCTACACTCTTCAAATGTTTTCCCTTTTCTTATTGAGCTCTGAAAAAGGTATATTGTTTTCTAAATGCGCATTGACATTTCCAGACAGTTGTACTGTTAGCAGGCACAAGGTGCCTCATCAATCATGGGGAAAATCACAGAGCGTGATTTGGTATAAAAATGAGTTGCTATTCTTTCCAAAGATATAGAGACAGCAATACTGATCGACAGCTGGTTTAGACATGTAATTAGTGGAATATTTAATCTCCAGATCAGAGCTCTTCACAAAAATATGTTACTGCCCCTGAAAATGCTTAATATACGGAAAGAGAAACATTAAAAATCCTACCTGTCATCCAGATCTGGTCAAAACTTATCCAATTTGTTTCATTCCCCTGCACTTTCTCCATTGACTTGAAATGTCACTTTTTTCCAAGTGTAAGTTATTTATCACATTAACACTACAATGAAGTTACTGTGAAAATCCCCTAGTCGCCACACTCCGGTGCCTGTTTGGGTACACTGAGGAAGAATTTAGCATGGCCAATGCACCTAACTAGCACATTTTTCAGATTGTGGGAGGAAACTGGAGCACCCGGAGGAAACCCACGCAGACACAGGGAGAATGTGCAAATTCCACATAGACAGTGACCCAAGCCAGGAATCGAACTTGGATCCCTGGCGCTGTGAGGCAACAGTGCTAACCACTGTGCCACCATGCTGCGTTATGTCAGAACTTAGATCCCTTTTCCCAGTCAGTCTCTGTCAACACAGAGGGATATCCCCACACACAACAATGAAGCACCTTGGAGAAGGAACAATGCTTACAGTGCAAACCAGAATAAGGGTTAGATTAGAGCCCAGATGGAAATGTTGGTTGAGTTTGGATATTTAAAATCTTTGGTGTCAAAGAACGTGGGAGGGGAGAGGAAACCTCATTCTGATGGTCAAGGATTGTTGTTGTTCTGTGCTGTAGAGCTACAGAGGGCAAATGGTGAGGGCCGAATTCTCAGAGTAAGAGTCAGTGCACACGTACTGACCAATCACCCAAAGTGAGCGTGAATCTGCCACATATCGCTCAGAACGTCAAGTTTCAGACAGACACAGAAAATCACAATGAAGAACAGGACAATATGGAAGTCCCTTCAGTCAGGAGCCATGGACACGACAAAGCAACTTGCTTCATCAGCCCTGTTTTCCTCTGCAGTCAGCTCTGCAGAGTCAAAGGTGCACAACCGACCAGGTGCACACAAGCAAAAGGACTATTCTTCCCAAAGAATTCACGTAAAAACTGGAGTAAATCACCCTGGTTTTTTTCAGCGAGAGTTTCAAAATGAATTTCCAAACTCTGTGCAATCAGTCAAAAAAATCAGCGTGCGGGCCCTATTCCCATGGAGAGGCTGGCAGTACAGCGCTGAATGGGCCACTGTGCATGCGCTGATCTGTCAGCCCTGAGAGACAAGCCTCCCAATTGCTGGCCAGTTCTGTAATCCCACAATGCTGGCCGTGCGACCCCCCCACGGCCCGGTTGCTGCCCCCTGCCACAGCCCAACAGCCCCTCCCCCCCCCTCCCCCCCAGGAGGCTGACTCTCCTTCCCCCATTCCGATGGCCAGCCCTAATCGCTGGCCTCCCTCCCCCATCACTCAGTCCAAATGCAGAGTGGCAGTGGTGGTCAGTACCAAGATGCCTGCAAGGGGCCCAGGCTGGCATTGCCAAGGTGGCAGTGTCCAGGTGGCAACCCATCTCTGTACCCGACACTCTGGGGGCCTCAATTGCCACCCCTTCACTCCAGCAGGGTGGCTCTGGGAGAGAGGGGAGAGGAAGGGCAATCAAGATATTTCACATTCAAAATAAAGTTTCCACAATTAGATGTCTAATTTTATGACAATACTGCCAGATCTTCTATGGCCTTCTTTATAATTAAAACATTTATGCCATTTTGGGGAAAAGATTACCATGACTGACAGAATCAAATTCTGTGAAATGATTACCTATTTATTCTCATTGGTCTTTAGTGATTGAAGTTTGCAGCTTGTATCATTAATTTTGTGAAAACTGCAAAATAAATAATATCCTATATGTTCCATTTGCAAGAAGACCTGTGCAGTGGAGGCAATGGCATAAAGATTAACGGCACTGACTAGTAATCCAGAGGCCCAGGTGAATGCCCCAGGGACATGGCTGGTGGAATTTAAATTCAATTCATTTCATAAATTTGGAATTGAATGCTCGTCTTGGTATTGGTGACAATGGCAACTGTCATCAATTCTCATAAAACCCATCTGGCTCATTCATGTCCTTTAGGGAAGGAAATCTGCTGTCTATACCTGGTCTGGCCTACTTGTGACTCCAGACCCAAAGCAATGTGGTTGACTCTTAAATTGTTCTCTGAAATGGCCGAGCAAGCCACTCATTCAAGGGCAATTAGGAATGGGCAACAACTGCTGATCTTGTCAGTGACACCCACATCCCATGAAAGAATCAAAAAAATTTCAGGTTGAAGTGACAGCATGGGGAGGACCATCTAAGTTCTGACTTTAACTTTCAAAGCCTACCCTGCTGAAAGAACATTTGATAAGGTGTGATGTCGATTTCTCAGCTCTTTCAAGATTTCACTAGAAATGTTGTTTTATTTCAAAATTCATCACATTTCCAGGGGGGAAAAACCCCATCACACTTGACGGAGTAAAGGCACAGTGGGATTGGGAAATGTTGGGCAGGGCAGGGCAGGGCAGGGGATTTTTTGTTAATTGCACAAGTGTGCTGGCTAAGGCAAGAAAACTGACGTGCAGTTCATCACAGATCAGGGCTCTCATCCCCCCCACTGCCTCACAGGTAAGTGGAACCTCCCCCCCTCCCTCCAACATGCACAAGGGCAATTCACATTCCCTCCCGCAGATAAGGGGAACCCCCCTCGATGGAGTTCCCCTGAAAGTGGCACTCCTGGCAATGTAAGGGCAAAGTCCCCCCCACCCCCGACCAAATCGGGGGGCGGGCAAGTGGCTATAGATATCTGTGCACTCTCAGTGGGATTTCTTTGCCTGGTCCACGTTGTGCAAAAGCAGCTGTAAACGGGGAGTTCAAAATGTGGGGAGGGAGGGGGAAGGTGGGCAATGTAATATAATTAAACGGCTCCCCAGCATAATATATTGAAATGAGGTAATGAGATCCCTAGGCAGGAACCTCAATATATCACCAGAAGGGGCAGTGGGAAGAATTGGAAAACACGACCTCGCCGGTGAGATTCTTGTTTTCTGAGTTTGTGAGATTTTGTGACCAGGTTGCTGCCTGTACTCATGGCGAACACGGGCGCAAAATCACAATGATAGAGTGGGATTGGCCTTGAGTGATAACGGTGCAGGACAAACTATTGATTTGATATTGCATCACCATAGTAGACCACATTCATCAATGCATCTATGTTTCGGATTATACTCGGTTAGGATTATATTCATTGGAGTTTGGATGAATGAGGGGGGGGATCACATAGAAACCTATAAAACTCTAACAGGATTAGACAGAGTAGATGCAGGAAGGATGTTCCCGATGGTGGCGGTGTCCAGAACCAGGGGTCATACTGTAAGGATAAGGTGAGCTGAGATGAGGAAACATTTCTTCACTCAGAGAGTGGTAGGCCTGTGAAATTCACTACCACAGAAAGTAGTTGAGGCCAAAACAATGTATGTTTTCAAGAAGCAGTTAGATATAGCTCTCAGGGCTGAAGGGATCAAAGGATATGGGAGGGAAGGTAGGATCAGGCTATTGAGTTGGATGATCAGCTGTAATCATAATGAATGGTGAAGCAGGATTAAAGGGCCGAATGGCCTACTCCTGTTCCTATTTTCTATGTTTCTATAGCCAAAGATATTCGGGGGTATGGGCCCTAATACCCATTACACGAAATTAGGTCACAGATCAGCCATGACTCATTAAATGATAGGACAGTCTCGAGGAGTGAACTGGCTTCCCTCCTATTCTAATATGTACCTGCCTTGTCTCTCGGTTCCTCATCTCTCCTAAAAAACTCAGTTTTTCTAGTGTCTCTTCCTTTCCCTTTGTTTCACAGTACCATTTTTAGAATATTCACCTTTTCTAGCCATCTAATACAATTTCTGTAAATCATACACTAGGTGATAATCGAACTTCGCTTGTTTTCACAATTCAGTACTACAATTTAAAGATTAAAATGAGGAGGAAATACATTATTGATACTCAAGCTGAGTGATTAACAATGTAAAATTCAACTCAAGCTACGTGCTTTACTGGATATTTTTAAAAATATCTACATATACACAGAACCAAAATAACTCTCATAATAAATCTGCAAGGTTTTGAGGTACAAGAGAGAAGAATACTCTTATTTTGCTTAAATGATAATGATGAATCCCTGTAATTGTGCAGATTACTAAGGTGACCCTTCATTTTAACAGAGTCACTGCTCTGGACAAAAATATGAAATCCAAGCTGAGGTTTATTAGACAAGCCTTAAATGTGTAAATTCCTCCACGTGAGATCTACTTTATTTTAAAACCTTACCTTGAATATTACAAATTGCAACTTGAGGGAAAATTGGAAGGCCAATTTATTTCCAGCAACATTGAGTGATTCATTTGGCTCATCAATAATCAATGTGCAACACTCGACTGTTTGCACTGGGAAACACCATTAAATGATGTTTACGGAGACAATTTCAGAGGTAATATTAACCGAAGGCACTACCAAAAAACTAAGTGCTCAGATGTGTGGACAGAAACTTTACACATATGCAAGACTTTTCACCAAGATACGGGTAGTTGTTGCATTGAATATGATGGCCCAGATTTTCCTGCAATGAGAGACACAGTGGCCAAAATTCTCCAACAAAAAAATTCTCAGTGTTGAATTTGCATGAAAACTGGAGCAATTCACGTTTTTTTCAGCGGGAGTTCAGGGAAGAATCTCCCATACTCTGTGCACTTCAGAGGCCACCAGGGGGTGGTGCCTATCCCTGCTGTTGAGGCTGAAATCAGCCCCCTGAGTGGGCCACTGGGCATGCGCCGATCTGTCAGTGCTGAGATCGACGCATGTGCAGTGGCCCTGCATTGACGGCCTCCCGATTGCTGGCCAGCCCTGCGACCCCCGCAACAGCAGCCCTCCGAGCCCCCTCACGGCCCGATCACTTCCCCCCCACCCCCCGACCATTTCTGGGCGCAGCTGTGATCCCCAGCCTCCCCCCCCAACCCCCACTGACAGTTACACCTCCCACCCCGCAGCCCCGACCCCCACCCCCGCAGTCCCGAACTTAGACTTCAGACCCGGATTCGCTAATCACATTTAAAACATATTTAAATAAGCATTAAAATTACTCCCTTGCCACCCTGCCAATTTCCGGTACAGAGCAGACGCCATCAGAAATCCGATGCTGGGAGACACTATCGGGGGGGGAACACATGCGCAAATCCCACGCATCGTCTGCCGCGAGATTCTCCTGCCCGCTGCGCTGGATGGGAGAATCGCAGCCAATAAATTTCAGTGCATTTAACTCAGCCACTTGATCTACTGTTACCTAAACAAGGACCTCTGTCCTTGCAGATATACAAACATATTGCTTGAAGGAGTCTGACATTCTTAAGGAATTCTGTGCACTTCTTTCTGCTTACTGCTCTCCTGTTTCAATCAATGCGCAAGTCATTAAAGGATCCTGTACAATAACTGTCATCCCTATTTGTCTCAATGGATTGCTGACAGATTTACTTTCCCTTTGGCCATTAGGGAGATCTGTACATCTGTCATACAACCTTACTAAAGTAACAATCCCTTCTTAAATCTATTTTCCTCTAACTCATATTGAATCTGTCGGCACTGCTTCTAATCATTTGTCCTCTCCACCATCCCTTTTTCACCAATATTGCCATTCTGCCTTCTGCACTTTTTTCTGTCACTGCCTAAAAACGTTATAGCACAATGGGGCAGTCTTGAGCCTGTGTTAGCTGTCAACATAAACAGCAATGCAGGCCCAATTTTTCATGAAAGTCGGGAAACGAGGTTCTCGCTGGCTAAGTCTCATTTCCCTATTTTTCACACCCATGATGTAACGAGGTTCCTACTCAGAAAGGGCAGGAACCTCATTTCAATAAATGTTGATAACTCTAAATATCATTGTAGGGTTTCCCCGCAATATCTTCCACCCTCACTGGATATTCATACCTTGGTGATATGCCATCACATCAGCAAGGTTAACAACAGGCATTTCAAAACTTTAGCAGTTGAGGGGAACCAACTGGGGGCACAAAGGTCAGTATGGCACCTGAGGGAAAAGGGACATGGCTGAGCAGTGCCCTGGCACTGCTCTGTGGTACCCTGGCACTACCAAACTGGCAGTGCCAGGGGTGGGTCCTCTGGAGAGTCCCACCGTGCGTGCGTTGGGGGGGGGGGGGGGGGAGTGTTCTACTGGTAGACGTGGGGAGGGTGGCCCTGATGTCTGTGGGGTGGGGGGTGAAGTGCCTTGATGCTTGTAGGGGGGAGGTAGGGGAGGTTTTCCCCAATTACTGCGTGGTGGGAAAGATGTACCCCGATGCTAGTGGGAGTGGGGGATGCCCTGATCTCTGTGAGGGGAAGTGATGCATGTGCAACAAGGCGAGTTGCCCCATTGCTTGTGGGGAAGTCCCCTGTGTCCATGGTGTGAATGGAGGGGTGGGTGGGATGATAATGGAGTATTTTTAAACTGAAATCCTTTAAAGATGGTGTCCCGATCTCTGTTGCTGGTTCTATCAGACCCCACTCCGCCAGAGCAACAGCAAAAACCACAACCCAGATTTTTTGTGCAGCGAGAAAACTCGGCTATGTGGCTGGAGAGAGACACACTGGTTTTTTCACTGAAACTGGCACCCTGGCAGTTTATGGGAAGATTCTGCCTGTGATGTTTACTTTCCACTCCTGTCCAGTGTTTACCCAAATTTAAATGAATGTTGTTAGATCAGTGTCACACCCAGCTTTGTTGCAATTGCTCCTAATGCCCTAGGACTGGTTGGACTAAATGGTGTTATGGTTTCTAGATAATGCTGCACTCTGTGCACTATTCCTTTTTCTAAGTTGGGGGGGAGTGACTCTTCCATCCCCATGCGCTAATGTTTTAGCGCAGCAAGCCAAGAAAATCCCTTGGCGGGTGATACGCGGAATTCGCACGGGTGTTCCTGCCGCGATAGCATCTCCCAGCACCGGATTTCTGTCAGCGCCTGCTTCGCGCCAGAAATCGGCGGGGAGGCAGGTTAAATATTTAAATCCGTATCGTAATCTAATTTAAATGCTATTAGCGGACCCGCTAGCATCTCCCCACCTGCCGGAGTATTTCACCCCAGCGGGGTTTAGCATAGCTCCCCGCTTTTGGGAAACTAGTGGCCCGAACCTGCTGGAGTGAAGGGGGAGCAATCGAGGCCCCCCCAGAAGGTCGGGCGGCAGGGGGGTGGTGCCCCCTGGCATTGGCACTTGGGCAGTGCCAGCTTGGGCCCCCGGCACTGCCCAAGGAGCAAAGTGCCAATGCCAGGGGGCTCCTTGGCACTGCCCACCGGGCATAGAGCAGTGCCAAGGGGGCGGGGCTTTCATGACCTTTTTCAGTTTTAAAAAATTGTTCCTGATGCAAGCACCTGAAAGGCCAGAAATTATTTGCGACTGGAATCTGCACTGTAAAGAGTGATCTCCCCCGCTGACCAATGAGTCTCCCAATTGCACTGCAATCTCCTGTTTTTTGTACGACTCTAACATGCTTGGTTGCCACGTCCAGATAGATCACCCTCCCAACAGCAAGCCGCTGCTTCAGACATAGAAGAATTTACCTTTTTCAGTTCCCGTCTACTCTTTCTTGCTATCTGTAACTGGGTGGCACAGTGACACAGTGCCTCACAGTGCCAGGGACCCAGATTCAATTCCGGCCTTGGGTGACTGTCTGTGTGGAGTTTGCACATTTTCCCCGTGTCTGTGTGGGTATCCTCCGGGTGCTCCAGTTTACTCCCACAGTCCAAAGGGGTGTAGGTTAGTCTGATTGGCCATGCTAAATTGTTCCTTAGTGTCCCAAGATGTATAGGTTAAGGGAATTAGCAGGGTAAATATGTGGGTTTACGGGCATAGGGCCTGGATAAAATGCTGTGTGGGAGAGTCGGTGCAGACTCAATTTGACGAATAAGAACATTAGAACATAAGAACTAGGAGCAGGAGTAGGCCATCTGGCCCCTCGAGCCTGCTTCGCCATTCAATAAGATCATGGCTGATCTTTTTGTGGACTCAGCTCCACTTACCCGCCCGCTCACCATAACCCTTAATTCCTTTACTGTTCAAAAATGACCTCCTTCCGCACTATAGGGATTCTATGAGGGATTCCGTGTTACCATTCCATTCTCTACTATTATCCATTGCTCCGTATGGTCACTGCCTTCAGTTTCTTGTTCCAGCGACCTCCCTCATCTTTCAGATCCTGTTATAGATTCTGGGATGACTAATGGCACTCCCCCATCACAAAGGAAAGGCAACATATTGGTATTATTTCTGGAATAGTAAGCCAGTCACCTGGACTGATGCTCCAGAGATGTGAGCTCACTTCCCACTGTGGGAGATGGGGGAAATTTAAATTCAATTCATTAATAAAATCTCTAATTAAAAACTAGTTTCAGCGATGGTGATCATGAAATGGCTGGATTTTTATAAAAACCTCACTTGGTTCATGAATGTCGTTTAAATAAAAGAATGCCCAATTGACCCATCAAGTCTGGACTGACTCTCCGACAGAGCATCTCCCTGCCCTATCCCTGTAACCCCATGTATTTATCCCACTAATCCCCCTAACCTACACATCTTGTGACACTAATGGGCAATTTAACATGGCCAATCCACCTGACCTGCACATCTTTGGACTATAGGGAAGGAAACCTGCCATCCTTACCCAGTCTGGCCTACTCCAGTACCACAGCAATGTGTTGACTCTTAACTGCCCCTCTGAAATGGCTGAGCAAACCACTCAGTTTTGTCAATCTGCTGCAGAAACGTTGAAGGAGAGTAAAACCTGGGTATTGGCAACAACAAAGGCGCAGTCAACCCGGCAAAGTTTCCCTCATGAACATTTATGGACTTGCACCAAAATTGGGAGGGCTGTCCCACAGACTCGTCAAGTAATAGCCGGACATAATCACATCCCAAATCATACCTTACAACCAATGCACTACACTCCTTCATCACCCATTCCTGAAATGTCCTGTCCCAACAGCATGACAGACCCACCCGAATCGGTGGCACTGTGGTATATAGTAGCGAGGGGGGGATCCTGGGAGCCACTGCCATGAAGCCTCATGGCATCGGGTCAAATATGGGCAAAGAAACCTCTTGCTAATTGCCACCGACTGCCTTCCCACAGCTGATGAATCCATACTCCATGTTGGAAAAAGCACTGAAGGTAGCGAAGTCACAGAATGTACTCTGGATAGGGAATTTGCCCATCAGCAAGAGTGACACGGTAGCACCACCGACTAAGCAGACTGGCCGAGTCCTGAAGGCTATGGCTGACACACTGATCCTGCAGCAAATGGTGAGTGAACCAAAATGAGGAAATGCTATTTGACATCATTCTCACCAATCTACCTGTCACACAAGTCCATGACAGTATTGGTAGGAATGATCACTGCACAGTCCTTATGGAGACAAAGTCCCATTTCCACACCAAGAGCAAGCTCCATCATTTTGTGTGACATTATCACCATGCTGTTTCAGAACAGATCCAACAACTCAAAACTGGCCATCAATGAGGTGCTGTGGACCATAAGCTGCAGCAGAATTGTAGCCCAACCCAGAGTGAGACATAGGCAGAATTCTACGGCCCTACCATGGCAGGGAGTGGGGTCACAAAATGCAGTGAACCATTCAAACGTCCATTGACTTTGGAGGGGTGGAAAATCCAGCCAGTGGGAGGGGCCAGAAAATTCTGCCCATAAACGTGGCTAAAATTAATCAAGCTAAAGTACTGAGCTCGGCTCAATGAGGACTGCAAAAGATCATGCCAGCACCTGCATCAGACATCAATAAAAAATGTTTCAACTGTGGGGAAGTTACAATATAGGACTACATGCATTGAAACAGCATGTCATTCTCAGAACTAAATGATCCCACAACCAATGGATCAAATCAAACCTCTGCAATCCCTCCCCACCACACTGCAAATTCAGTCGTGAATAGTGGTGGACAATTGAATAATCATTAGGAGGCTCCAGTTAAATCCCCACCCTCAACAACGGGGGAGCCCAATGCACCAGGACAAAAGACCAGGCTGAAGTATTTACAAGCATCTTCAGCCAGAGGTGCTGAGTGAATGACCCATCTCAGCCTCCTCCTGATGTTCCCAGAAGTACAGATGTCAATCTTCAGCCAATTTGATTCAGTCCGCGTTATATCAAGAAATTGCTGAAGGTACTGGATACTGCAAAGGCTATGGGTCATGACATAATTCCAGCAATAGTATTGAAGACCTGTGCTCCAGAACTTTCCGCGCCCTTAGCCAAGCTGTCCCAGCATTGCTACAACACTGGTATATATCCAAAATTAACCAAGTATGTCCAGTCCAGGAAATTACAAACAGAACAAATCCAATCACCTCCCCATTAGTCTACTGTTAATCAGACAAATGATGGAAGCTATCAAACAATACTTCCTCGGTGATAACTAGTTCACTGATACTCAGTTTGGATTCTGTCAGGGTCTCTTGGCCCCTGAACACAATATACCTTGATCCAAACATGGGCAAATGATCTGAATTCAGAAGGGAGGTGAGAGTGACTGCCCTTGACACCAAAGCAGCATTTCACTGAGTGTAGTATTAAGGAGCCCTGGTAGAATTGGAGACAATCAGTGCGGGAAAAAACTCTTCAATGGTTGAAGTCTTACCTAGTACAAAAGGAATATAGTTGTTGTGGTTGGAGGCTAATCATTTCAGGTCAAGGATATCACTGCAGGAGTTCCTCAAGGTAATGTCCCAACCCCCAACCATCTTCAGCTGCTTCATCAATGACCTCCCCTCCATCATGAGGTTCAAAGTGGTGATATTTGCTGATGACTGCACAATATTCAGCATCATTCACAACTTCTCAGATACTAAAGTAGTCCATGTCAATGTGCAGCAAGACCTGGACAATATCCAGGCTTGGGCTGACAAGTGGCAAGTAACATTCGTGCTACACAAGTACCAGGCAATGACCATCTCCAACAAGAGAGAATCTAACCATCATCCCTTGACAGTCAATGGCATTATCATCAATGAATCCCCCACTATCAACATCTTGGGGGTTACCATTGACCAGAAACTGAACAGGACTAACCCATATGAATTCTGTAACTACCGGAGCAGATCAGAGGCTAGGTATCCTGTAGCGAGTAACTCACCTCCAGGCTTCCCAAATCCTGTCCACTATCTACAAGGCACGAGCCATGATGGAATACTGTCCACTTGCCTGATCAGTGTGCCTTCAATGACACTCGAGAAGCTCAACACATCCAATATAGAGCAGCCCGTTTGATCAGCTGCCAATCCACTGCCTTAAAATTTCACTTCCTCCACCACCAATGAATGCTGGCAGCAGTGTGTTAAATCTACAAGATGCACTGCAGCGACTCAGCAAGGCTCCTTCAACAGCACCTTCCAAACATGCAATTTCAGAATTTCCAACAAGGACAACATCAGCATGGAGCACCGCCACCTGCAAGTTCCCCTTCAAGTCACTCACCATCCTCATTTGGAAATAAATTGCCGTTCCTTCACTGTCATTGGGTAAAATCCTGGAACTCCCTCCCTAACAGCACTGTGGGTGTACCTACACCACATGGACTGCTGTGGCTCAAGGCCATCATCTTCTCAGGGGCAATGAGAGATGAGCAAGGTCAGTGATACTTATGGACTGTGAATGAATATTAAAATCTTTTTGAGGGGAAAGCAGGATGATGGATGGAGCCTCGCCAACTTTCAGTTCAACCAACTGTGAATGGAGGCTGGAGGATATTGGAGCAGTTTGTCTAACAATGACCCCAGATCAAGGGAGATGAACTGCTAGTGACTCTCAGGGAACATATAAGCACCACAATGTTTGTCTGTGGGCATTGGTGCCAAGTTTAATATATTGACCAGAAATCAGAAGTAGGTAAAGATAGATAGCTTTCTCTTGGCTGCTGATACAGGGCTGCACAAACACTAACCTGGTGGCTATACTGACACAGAGATAATGGAGGCATCTTCTGCCAGCATTTGCAGTGGGCACAAAATCCCGCAAAACCGCAGGAACGGGAATCTCAATGGTGAGATCTGGTTCTCAGATCTTCCCCGCCAGATATAATAGGGTTCCTACCCAGAAAGGGCAGAAAACTCATTTAAATTCATTTGAATAAGATAATGTATGGTTAGGAAGGCCTTTCTCGCCATATGCTGCTCTCCCCACCACCACCGCCCCCCCCCCCCTCCACCCGAAGAAAGAATTCTCCCCTCACCAGTGTGACATCACATCAGCAGGGTTTACAAACAAGTGTTGAAAAATGTGAAACAGTCGAGGGGAAAACCACCAGGGGCGCAAAGGTAAGAATCGCCCCCATAGTGGGGGGGGGGGGGTGGATAGACATGCTTGGTCAGTGCTCTGGCGGTGCCCCCCACTACTGTTCCGGTACTCTGGCAGTACCACTCTGGCAATACTAACCAAGCAGTGCCAGGGGTCAGCCCTCTGGGGAGCCCTATTGAAGGGGGTTCCCCTTGTGTGTTAGGAGGGGTTGCCCCAATGCTGGCATGGGGGGGGTGCGGCGAGGGGGGGAGGAGGGGCAGTTGTCCCGTTGTTCATGTGGGAAGTGGGGGGGGGGGGGGGGGGGGTGGAGGAGGAGGGGTGCGGGCGAGACGGTCCCCCGTATCTGTGGAGGGCTGGGGGGAGGGGAAGTAATAGTCTAATTTTGAGCGCTGATCTAGAAGTCCTATAAACATGGCACCCCGATCTCTGTTGCTGCTTTATCAGGCTCACCCTGTCAGACTGAGTGGACACCACATCCTGTGCTCTGAGTGCCAGAGAGTCTGGAGAGAAAGCTCCACTGGGCAACTGGAGAGATACATGCCAGTTTTCACACCTCTGGCAGCAATCTGTGCATAGTTCCACAAATGTCCGCCAAGCACTGCAAGAAAATTTTACTGACATGTCACAATTCAAAATAGATCACTAAAGAAAGCAATCAATCACAACAAAAACCACATGTAGTCAGCAAAAGATTTGTGCGAGAACATTTGAAAACATTTTATTTGGAAGAGCCGAGTTCTCGGTTTGTCTCAAGCCAGCCATTAAGAACAAATGGCATCTCAAGTTATTAAGCAGGACATCTGTACACTTCATGTCCTCTCACTTCTTGTTGCGTTTTTTTGCTTTCGCCAAACGCTTTGGAACAGCAGGGCAAGGAACTCAACACGTGACGTTATAAATGGGGACAGTGGCTTGAATACAGGACTCTGTAGTCATGGCAACATTGTCTATGCATCAAGGCTACCTCTAACTAGCAGCTCCAAAACAAAAAGCAGACAGCAATCAAAAATAGGCCAGTGTGCATACAGATAGCTTTTTATTACCATGCGTGATTGTGCTAGATTGGACTTCCCCGTGTATCATGCATAGCAAATTAAGAAACAAAGAGGTTAAATGAAATGCATGTCTGTTTCCCAAGTGGTCAATTCTTGATCGCAGTTGTGTTACTTCAAGGTTTCAGGATCTCTTTGATTTGGGAGGAGTGAGTAACAGAAGAGAAAGAAAATAGGTAGCTAATTGGAAAGTCCAGTCATGACTAATTAAACCATTGTGGCCCCTGGGGCAGGTTATTGGGTGTCAGAGAAGTAGCTATTAAGCTGATAGACTTGGATTGTTTTAAAATACAAGTTTCTCTAACTAAGGTATAAAACAAAGTGACTTGGATATAACAGACAGACTCTTAAATAGGTGAAGGTAAGCTCATAACAATCAACAAGATCTCACACTCTCGAGATTTTGAAAGCTCGCCCCCAAACTAGGCTAGGTTACTAACTGAATACATTGCACAATAATTAAAGCAAACACTCCAATTTGAAGCTTGAATTTACAATGCGTACTCGGGCTCATCCACAGTGAGGGGAAGAGAACAAAACAACCAACACAGAAGGATAATGGAACATGAGGAAAATTCTGTATTATACTACTGAGAAAGAGATCCACGAGGAACAAGCAAAGCTTATTAAAAAGAGTGGAAATGTAAAGTGATGGCAATTTTCAATTGAAACGGTAAACCAATGCAGGCTACACACACGCCAAGTTTTCACACACATAGGTAATGCGTTGGATCAATGTTAAATTCTAGCCTGCTGAATTTAGTATTTTAATTTCGCAGGTACCCTGGGAACAGCTGGCATAGACATGGGAGGGGAGCGGTTCAGGAAAATAGCACACCTCCACCTTCTCAAGGGCAGTTCAGGGTGGGAAATGAATGCTGGCCTCACCAGTGATGCCCACTGCCCAAAAGTGAATAAAAACAAAATCAATGAAATCACCCTACCGCCAGTAGCAAAGCCATGAACTACATATTCGAGCTTGCCAAAAAACCTAAAATGAGCTGACATGCAGGATTTTACGGCCTCACTCGACCCGAAAATGTAAAATCCCGCCCGAGGTCAATGGACCTTCCCATGTTCTGCCCTTTGCCCGCTCTGATTCCCGTGGCGGGCGGGGTGGTAAAATTCCAATATAGGGATAACTCCTCGCTCCCCCTCCACCCAGCTTTATTCATTAAAAGCAATGTCTGATATTGTGTAAGTCTGTGTGCACATGGTTTTCAGTCTGCTGTGGGTAGACTGATCATGAATGAATTTTGTAGTTGGTCTCTGAATGCCTGGCAGTGGAGAGAGGGAGTCCCTGGCCGGTATTTTATGACCTCATTCAGGCGAGGCTCATACAATCCTGCCCGAGGCCAATGGAGAATTCTGCTCTGCGAGACGCGTCCGCCCCAATTTTGGGGCGGGTGTGGCAGTAAAATTCTGGCTTCTGTTTCCATTACTCATTGCTAACTGAGTTAATCTAGCTAGGAATGCATTTGTATGGAGTATGGGAACAGCCTTCTCAACCTTCTGCTCCCAAGCTTCTCGTTCCCATAAGTTAGAAATAGTCACACTTTGGACTCAAAAACGCTGGAGCTCCAAGTGTATTCCTGTGAGCTGTCCATGGGGTTGGTGGACTAACAGACTGAAACATTGTCACTCAGCAAGTGACTGTAGTGGGCAGTGAATGTGGCTATCTGGAGATATATATTCACATAACAATTAGTCCCTAACCCTTTACGTATAATATAACCGTGTAATAGGGTGGAGAGAAAGGCAGTGATGTTGAACATCACAGTATTGGCTGCAAGTGAATGGCAACAAATTGTGTGTGAGTGTGTATGTGTGCACGTGTAGTCAAATTGGGCTGTGAAAGATTTAAACAATTGAACTTTCCCTCCCATCCCGTCACGCCCGCCAGTGATGGGCTCGCCTCTGGATACTGTATTGTTGGATGATCACCATGATTACTTTGTGCAGATGAATGTGTGTTATCAATGGGAGAATGAATGACTAGTCCCGAATATTGCTGCAAATGGGCTCAGACTGCTTCAGTATCTGAGGAGTCGTGAATGATGCTGAACATTGTGTGTGCAACCGTTGGCGAACATTCCCATTTCTGACTTTATGATGGAAGGAAAGTCATTGATGAAGCAGCTGAGGATGGTTGGGCCTCAGACACTACCATGAGGACTCTCGCAGGGATGACCTGGAGCTGAGATGATTGGCCTCCAATCACTACAACCATCTTTCTTTGTGCCAGGTATGACTCCAATCAGTGGAAGGTTTTCTTCTGATTCCCATTCACTCCATTTTGCTCCTTGATGCTACGCTCAATCAAATGCTGTCTTAACGTCAAGCGCTATCACTCTCACCTCATCTCTGGAGTTCACCTCTTCCGTCCATGTTTGAACCAAGGTTGTAATGAAATCAGGAGCTGAATGACCTTGGCGGAACCCAAACTGAGCATCACTGAGCAAGTTATTACTGTGTAGGTGCCGCTTGGCAGCACTGTTGACAACACCTTCCATCACTTTGCTGATGATTGAGGGTAGGCCGATTGGGCAGTCAACATGGATGGAATTTGTCCTGCTTTTTTAGGACAGGATATAACTGGACAATTCTCTGCATTGTTGGGTGGATACTAGGGTTACAGCTGTACTGGAACAGCTTGACTAGGGGCATGACAAGCCCTGGAGCACAATTCTTCAGTACAACAGCTGAAACGTTTACATAAACATATACATACTAATTTATATTGCATACAAGATAGGAAATATTGAAATGCTGAGGATCACCAACAGTGTAAAGTACAACTGACATCTTACTAGTTTGGTGCTTGCCTATATTTAATGCTTCTGTCAGTTAATCATTGATCCAAAACGGTATTCTACCATCTTAAGTGAATCCAATTTTTGTGGAAAGATCGTTGAAGTTCAAGTGCTTTGTCCACATCAATAATAACAAGAGGTGGTAATAACCATAGACTGTGAACTATGAACAGCAAATGCTGACAGTTTCAATTCATTTCCCATTGGATTTTCAGGAATTACCAGTATAGATTTTGCGACGCCATTGTACACGGTGCTGGTCTGGTGTTCATTTGAAGAAGGCGCTGAGTTTATTAAAATACCTTACTTGATTTAGCTGCCCATGGTTCAACCGAGTCAGCAGAACAAGTGTTTACACCTAACTAATGAGTCTGTTCATTACAATCATTGCTGGATTACCTATCCCAAGCCCACTCTATTACATTAAAACAGCACTCAGTCCCATATTATCCTAAATATGAGCCATTACAATCCTATTGATTATGGCCTGTAACTCTTAAGTATTGAGTAAATTACTACATGGGATAAAGTGACATAGGAACTGTATAGATGATTTTGGTACATCAATGCTTGAGTGCATGAAAATGTTAACTTGTTCAAAAAGTAAAGTAGGTGGCACAGTGGTTAGCATCGATGCCTCACAGTTCCAGGGACCCAGATTCAATTGCTGCCTTGGGCGATGGTCTGTGTGGAGCTTGCACATTCTCCCCATATGTGTGGGTTTCCTACAGGCGGTCCGCTTCCCCCCCACAGTCCAAAGATGTATAGATTAGGTGGATGGGCCATGGTAAATTGCCCCTTAGTGGCCAGGGATGTGTAGGTTAGGAGGATTAGTCATGGTAGATGCGCGAGGTTCTGAGGATAGAATAGAGTGGGTGGGGGTGGGTGGGAGAGCTGGGTGAGATGCTCTTGGGAGCCTTGATGGGCCAAATGGTCTCCATTGGCATTATAGGGATTCTATGGTTCTAGATAGAGATCTTGCTAAAGCATTCGTCTATGAACATACCTTCATGTCTCAATGGGTTCAAAACTGAATTTCAAAGTCAGCTCAGCTGACATGATTGATTGAATACATGATCAATAATGTATGCAGGAGGACTTTCCACTCATACAGAAGATCACTGAAGTTGTTCGTGCCTCTGGCACTAATACACTGTTGCAATACTGTTCACGTGCTGGGATCGGCAGGTGGGATGAAACAGGTAGAAGAGAAGATCATTTTCACTGCACTGCACTAGAAACTCAACCAGGAATTAGCTGCAATTTCCACTGGGACTCCTATCTACAAAGCCTTCAATGCCACTTACGCTGCTTCCATTTCATTTGTTTGTATATTGCCCCATCCCCAAGTTACCTCACCCCAACGTTATTACAGAACCTTGAGGACAATCAGACATATGGCTGTTTCCTTGGTCTGTTGTTTCTTGAGTAAAGTACTCGAGAGTTCAAAGCCAGGTTTTTAATCACCTTGCTTTGGCATGAAGCTCCGATAGAGATCCTGTCATATTTGAAACTCACATAAAACAAAGATAAAAGTTGGTGAGCTCAGTTTACAACCCAGAGCTGGATATTACTTTGAGGATAGTACACAATTCCTTCTTTAACAGCAATTTATAATTTACCTGCAGCATCTACTGCAGAAATTTGGAACATAGTTGAGTTTATAGGAAAGTTATGCACTGAAACACAATTTGAGGATCATCAAGAATGTTTGCTAACACCACATGATAAAAGCCTCGAATGGCTTACCTTCAGTATACTAATTATTACATACTGTACTCTTCCAATCTATAACAGAATTACTACTTTGAAATTCCATTCTTATATTTTTTCCAATATTATCTCACCTGTATCACCACATTTCACTATATTGAACACAAGCTAAAATGTATCACTTTTATAACAAATCAATTCAACTTTATTGTTTTAAATTCAGGGAACATTCTGAAAGTGTTACTGCCATTTGGGTTGCCAACTGTGATTAAATATATTCCTGGAGGTTTCGTCACATGACTTTCCCACGCTCCAGCCATTAGTTGGCCAACACATTCATCCTTGTGATGCACAGACGTTCTCCGCCAATTGGAAAGCAGAATGTTTCAATTACCAATTGGATGACCCTTGATTGTCAGCCAAACATTCTCCCCCACCAACACCATTTTTATATCTGGTAAAGAGATCTGTTCAAAAGGTTTGTTGAAAACTTTTTTGATGTGCCTTATATTTCTCTGGAGTTGCACACATCAGTGTCCTGGGCAGCTTGATCTTCAATTCCTGGCGATTCCAGGCCACTCCTGGTAGAAACGCAGCCGTACCACCAGGCCTTGGCAGTCTCCTCTTCCTCCCAACATTTGCCTTATCGCGCTTCCTTGAATTATTATTTTCTCCAAATTAATTTTCAAAATCATTTCTTCCCCCAACACAGTTCCTTAGCATTCTCTTCCTAACCTCTTGACTGAAATGTATCCTTTTCTGAAAAAACTTGTATAAATTCTATTCAAACTTAGCTCATTTCCCCATATACTTCCTTTGCCATTGTTTGTTTTTGGTCTGGAACTATATAAATATTCAATTATCCACCGATCATATTTTGTAATTCTTTTGCATGTCTGCAAGGTAATACCAGCATGGCACTTATTTTCAAATAGGGCATAAACTCAAAGCAGCCCACACAAGAGAGACAGCGGGTCAAGTTCATTCAAAACAAAAGAAAGGAAACCATCCTTGCCTTAATGGTTCCTGGAGTTCTGTTCAAAAGATGCACTGCATGATCAAGGCAAGCTGAAGTAACAAATTTGACATATATATGCTGAAATTGTGTTTTTTAAAATCAGAATGCAATGACATTAGAAGCAGTAGCACTTTATAACTCTCTGCCGGCCATCCATAGCTGCATACACAATATAAAAATCACCACTGAAAAATTCTAAAGGTTAAACTAAAAAAAATACTCAACTGAAACATACTGATGTTTTTTTAAAAATCTAGTTTAACAAATACTCCCAAGAACTTTGTCAATACAGTTAGTGTTCAGTTGCCTGCCTCTCTGACACAAATCACAGTTACTAGGATTGTAAGTCATCCATATGCCAAAGTAAAATGAAAAAATGGCAATCCACCTCCAAGGCTAATCAGTCTCAATGACAATTTATCGCAGTACCTATTTTTGTTACACTGAACGCATTTTTGTAAAGAGCATCATTTAAAATTTTTTAAAAACTCACCACACATGCTAAGTTCCAAACTCTGATTTATATCTTTCAATATAGATAATGTATCTATAAACCTACCTTGTCAAAGCTTATCAAAGCTCCTTCATAACGCCTAGCGAGAAATCCAGAGCAATAAAAGGAGTCAGATAATGTTCAGTGATGTACAAGGCACGGTATTTGCTGTGTAAACCGCTAACGGGACTGGGTATCTCTTACACACTGTACTGCATCATCACTGCTTTCTCATTAATTATGAAGCACACACAGCTCCGTTTTGATGTATAATTATTAAATAATTTGATATGCTTAATCGCATTTAGCCCTAAATATAATGCTCACACAAAAAAAAGCTAAGCTTCTCAATTCAGCATTATCTAGTATGGATAATTAAGTACGGTGGCACCCAATTAAAATATTACTTTCCGTTACTCAGTGCAGTTCAGGCAATAGGCATTTACTGACATCCTCTCGATAAAATTACACTTTCAGACAGTAAAAAAAAAGGGGGGGCGGGGGGGAGGAAGCACACCCATTCCTCACAGTCTTTTTGTTTTGAAGGTTGGCACATTTAAAGTTCTCAATGGGAGGAGGTTGAACTGCTTGCTAATCAACCACATGGAACCTCAAAGCACTGTTAATCTATTTAGCAAAAGGGAGCTTGGTAGCTTTCTGCGAATTTGTGTCCATTCCAGCGACAAAAGAAATCAACCCTGGCGAGGTTTAGCAAGTTGCATTTTAAAAAAAGTGACAATCGATAGGTGGCAAGGCATGACTGATTTTCTGTTCCACAAGACTGCTAAAGATGCTTAATCTATAATCCTGCATTTCGACAAACTAATAACATATATTATTCTATAACATATTGGTACACACATTAAAACCAACCTTCCCATATTTCATCTTAATCATTACTATTCAATTTTAAACACTCCAATCTGATAAATTCAACCTGAATGATTCGCATCTATTTTGCGATAACTGCAGAATGTTTCAAGTTAGATTTCCAAACGTACATTTCTCTCCTTATTAGGGACCGTACTTATATATTATATAATCAATTATAAATATATCATAATGTACATATATGTAACTTGTCTTAGTACAGTATTTTATTTATTGCATTTGAAGTTAACTACACCCAAGATTTTTAACTTATTTTAAAAAGTACTGAGACCCGCAGATTTAATTGAAGTATCCTAATCAGGAATAATAAATCCTTAAATGATAACACAGCTCCAACGTTATGAGTATCACATTCTTTAATTAACAGTATGTGGGGAATGAAAATAAATGTACAATGGAGGGTGCGTTGCACAGTTCACTGTATGTGAAGTTTATACGTGAATTCATCTCGTTTTAATCCGCAAACGTTTTTGACAGCGGTGATATCCCGGTGAAACAAACAAGGGGGGAACGAGGACTTCTACAAATGATATATACACTCGCCCAAGGCGAGGGAAATCCATAGTTTTTAAAAATTGGGAGAAAAAAAGATAGAGCTCCTCTTTCTGTTGGAACAAAAAGTCTTTAAAAGCATCTTTAAAAAAAACAACCTTTAAATCATAGGCAGTCAGCCACCACATCATTCCTGCAACAATGAATTTTCAAAAATTCTTACAAGTTGCTCCTCTTTAAAAAAAAGCCAAAAAAAAGTTATGCATAGATTTACCACAAATGAAGCAACACAGCTAGAATACAACAGCAGAGGAAGGGAGAAGAAGAAGAAGAAAAAACAATTGTTTAAAACGTGTACCTTTTTTTCTGGTGAATTTCAGAAAAGTACAAAAGCGGCGGACACTTATGAAAACCTCTCCACATTACAGGTTGCAATACAACTGTTTTCCCAAACACTGCATTGCGCTTCAGTCCCACTGATAGGCAGTAAATTTATATTTTATGAAATAAATTTACGCACGGGCATGCATCTCTCCTTCCACATTAATAGATTTTTTTAAAAAACACAAAAAAAAACAGGATTATAACCATGCTGGCAAGATGTCCCTTTAAAAATATAATCTAAAAAAACGTTACGTCTCTCCCGCTTAATATTGTAGAAAAGGCAAAAAAAAGTGATCCATACATTACTATTTCAATAAGTACAAGGAAAAAAAATCATTCAAAAAAGGAAGAAAAAATAGCGAGTTTTTTTTTGATTTTTCAGGTGTCTGCTACTCACCAGCACAGGTTATTTTAGTATCTAGTACAGACTGAGTTGTTACAGTGTATTGTATGCAGCACACACTGGGGGAAGAGACTCAATCAACTCAAGCTTCAAAATGGCGACTCGATTTTGTTTCCAACCATCCCTCCGGGTATCCGTACCCCATCCGACGTGGCGCGTCACAGGTGAAACGTTGATACTTTCTGCGCAGGCCCACTGAGGACTTGTGACACATTGGAGGCGCGCTTGCCAGTATCTGAGACTGGCAAAACTCAGACAGTTACAAGCAGTCTGATCAAATCATTGTGATGACATTTGTCCCCTCCACTTCTCATTATGGCACTGACAATCTTAGTTTTACATTCTCTTAAGCACATTATGTTGGAAATTAGATTATGGTTTTCCAGAAAAGTACTTTCTCACGTAGCAAGATTATGTTTGAATCATAATGTAGAAGCATAGAATCCCTTTAGTGAAGAAGGAGGCCATTCGGCCCATCAAGTCTGCACTGACCCTCCAACAGAGGACCCCTGTATTCTGTCTGATGGAGTATTCCAGGCCTGTTACCCCACTAATCCCCCTAACCTTGGGACATTAAGGGGCAATTTAGCACAGCCAATCCATCTAACCTACACATCTTTGGACTGTGGGAGGAAACAGGAGCACCCGGAGGAAACCCACGCAGAGAATGTTCAAACTCCATACAGACAGTTACCCAAGGCCGGAATTAAACCTGGGTCCCTGGCGCAGTGAGACAGCAGTGCTAACCACTATCGCACCATTCTGCCTTGAAGATGCGCTGATTATACATTCAGATATGATATTCCTTACTGTATTGAATATTGAGGGAAAAACAGGGAAATTGTTTTGCTAAATACATTTCTTTATTACATTTCAATTATACTTCATTCGATGTAAAGAGCTTTATAAGTGAAGGGTTTCCTTTCTTTATATGATTTCACATGAAAACAGAGTTTTCCTCGTTGATGTGTCTGGGGAGCAGGCACTCAACAATTTGATGCAGCCGCAAGCAAAGAGCAAACTGGGTGGAGAGTACATGACTCTCCACCTGCTACAACACTGTCCCAGGATTTCCCGTCTCTCCTTGGTCATACAGGGGAACTGCCACAGAAAGAAAAGAGCGTTCACTTACATGGCACTTTGCTTACTCCCGATTTCAGTACCATCCCAAAGCGCTTTTTGAAGGGTAGGCATTGAGAAAATGGGGAAGCCAATGATTTTCCACTTCTGGGGCATTTTTTGGACCATTGGGGAGAGTTGGAGATCTTATTAAGAGCTCTTCCCAAAAGACACAGCAAGGGAATTGTTCCATATTGTCCTGAGAGTTATGCATAAAATGGAAAGGCAGCTGATATTTTAATTCGGAAAAGTTTTGACAATGTTATAGATTAATGATTAAGGGAGAAAATAAGGAGTCACAAAATTTAATTTCAGATTTCCAGGATCTGCATTTTTTTGTTTTAGATGTCACGAAATTAGGGGAGACAGTGGTGTAGTGGTAATGTCACTGTGCTAGCACTGCTGAGGCCTGGAGACATGGTTCCAATCCACCACAGTATCTAGTTAAATTTAATTACAAAATCTGGAATTGAAAGCTAGGGTGGAATTTTATGGCCTCACTCATCCCAAAAGTCTGAGATCATGTACCAACTGACTCAAAAACAGCTTCTTTCCTGCTACCATCAGACCTTTGAATGGACCTACCTCACATTAAGTTGATTTTCTCTGCACCCTAGCTATGACTGTAACACTACATTCCCCATTCTCTCCTTTCCTTCTCTATGAACAGTATGCTTTGTCTGTACACTGCGCAAGGAACAATACTTTTCATTGTATATTAATATATGTGACAATAATAAATCAAATCAAATTCAAGAAACCGAAAAGTCCCATCCGAGGTCAACAGACCTTTCCATGTTCTGCCTCTCGCCCACTCCAATTTCCATGGCGGGCGGGGCAGTATAATTTCAGCCCTAATCTCATTAATGCTGACCATAAACTACCATTTATTTTGTTAAAAACCCATCTGGTTTACTAATGCCCCTTAAGGGAAGGAAATCTGCCATCCCTCCCTGGACTGGCCTACATGTGACTCCAGACCCACAGCAATGGGGTTGACACTTAACTGCCCTCTGAAATGGTCTAGCAAGCCACTCAGTACAAGGGACAACAAATGCTGACTTTGCTAGTGATGCCCACGTTGCAGGAAAGAATTAATTCTAACACTGCTTTGATTGCAGCCTGCTTGCTTTATTTTAGTCCATTGAATCCAATGATTTCCAACCAGATAGCAAACAATCTGTATTTGTATCGTTCACGTTGGGGATTTAAAAATTGCCTTCCAACTTTGGCACATTGGTTAGCATTGCTGCCTCACAGCGCCTGGGACCTGGGTTCAATTCAGTCTTGGGTGACTATCTGTGTGGAGTTTTTATATTCTTCCCGTGTCTTTGTGGGTTTCCTCCCAGTGCTCCAGTTCCCTTCCACAGTCCAAAAATGTGCAGGTTAGGTAGATGACCATGATAAATGCGTGGTCTTACAGGGATGGAGCGGAGGGGAGGGCCTGGGTGGGATGTTCTTCGGAAAGTCGGTGCAGACATGCTGGTTGAATTGCCTCCTTCCGCACTGCAGGGATTCTATAGTTCGAACTATATAGATATGTGTAAGTTTCGATTGGACCAGAAATGGTGCAGAGGAAACTCGCCAGGACGTTGCCTGGGTTGGAGGGTTTCAGCTATGAAGAGAGGCTGGTGAGGCTGGGATTGTTTTCCTTTTGGCAGGGAAGGCTAGGGGGGAACCTGATTGAGGTGTACAGAATTATGAGGGACATCGATCGGTAGATAGGAAGAAACATTTCCCCTTAGTAGAGGGGTCAATAACCAGGGGCATAGATTTAAGGTAAGGGGCAAGAGATTTAGAGGGGATTTGAGGATAAAACCTTTTCATCAGAGGGTGGTGGGAATCAGGAACTCACTGCCTGAAAGTGTGATAGAGGCAGGAACCTTGACAATATTTAAGAAGCATTTAGCTGAGCCCTTGAAACACCATATCATACAAGGCTATTGACCAAATGCTGGAAAATGGGATTAGGATTGATAGGTGTTTGATGGTTGGTTCAGACGCAAAGGGCCTAAGGGCCTCTTTCTTTACTGTAAAACTCTATGACACTCAAGTCTACTGAATTTTTCAGAAATTGGAGTTCTGAGTTTTCCTGTTTCTCAGGGTTGAATTTCAAAGGATACAAGAAATATTCCAAAGGAATGATTGGCATCACAGTGAAATAATCTAAATTACAGTCTGATAGTGGATTCTCTTTAAAATCTAGAAGATTGCAGAGTGTTCAAGACACTGTCAGGTATTTACAATACAAACATTTTTCTTTGAACCTTAATACATTACTAGATATTGAGCATGTAATGCCACAGTTAATCCGCAATGCAAACTTGCCCACAAGAGTAATGCCAGACCTGGGGGTATGAGAGAATTATCCAAATGTGCCTCTTGAGAACAACTACTCAGGAGGGATTGTAAGCATAGATAGGTGGGGCAGCATGGTGGCACAGTGGCTAGCACTGCTGTCTCACTGCGCCAGGGACCCGTGTTCAATTCCCGGCTTGGGTCACTGTCTATGTGGAGTTTGCACATTCTTCCTGTGTCTGCGTGCGTTTCCTCCGGGTGCTCCGGTTTCCTCCCACACTCCAAAGATGTGCAGGTTAGGTGCATTGGCCATGTTAAATTCTCCCTCAGTGTACCCGAACAGGCACCGGAGTGTGGCAACTAGGAGATTTTCACAGCAACTTCATTACAGTGTGAATGTAAGTCTACTTTTGACTAATAAATAAACTTTACTTTAGATATTAAAATAGAACTTTCTTTTCTAAAGAAACTTCAATAATGAACAGTTGTCAAAAGAGCTTATATTGATGAAGACACAAGATTGTCACATGCTAATGCCAACTAAGGCAATAATTTACAGTGCAGCTACATTTCCCAATTAACCTATGACCTTGTCTCCTCCTATCATTGAAACATCCTCTGACATTCCAGAAAGATAGTCATGATGTGGAGATGCCGGCGTTGGACTGGGGTAAACACAGTAAGAGTTTTAACAACACCAGGTTAAAGTCCAGATTTAACAACACCAGGTTAAAGTCCAACAGGTTTATTTGGTAGCATTAGCTTTCGGAGTCCCACTCCTTCGTCAGATGGAGTGGATATCTGCTCTCCAGATATCCACTCCATCTGACGAAGGAGCAGAAAGCTAATGGCATTTGCTAGCAAATAAACCTGTTGGACTTTAACCTGGTGTTGTTAAAACTCTTACTGTGTTCCAGAAAGGGGCAGCCACCTGAAATGCACTGCATTGAACTTCACTTGTCCACATTACGGCTTCTCAGTGTTCCCAGGACAGCTAGAAGAGCTGTACAAACAAGGGAAGAAAATAACTTCCTTTATGTGCTTCTAAGAATGACTGCCACCGATCAAACTGAAAGGCAGCGTAATGAGTATTTGTTGACTTGACCATAGTATCCAGACCTGTCAGTCTACATTAAGAATGGACAACGACACAGTCTTATTGAGGTTGAAGGCAGAAGTTCTTTTGTGTTAATTCATGGGATGTGGGCTGACTAGGTCAGCATTTTTGCCCATCCCTAATTGTCCTTGAGAAGGTGGTGGTGAGCGGTCTCCTTGAACTGCTGTGGTCCATGTGGCGGAGGGAAACCTATTGGGCTTTTTGAGAGGGAGTTCCAGAATCTTGACCCAGTGACAGTAAAGGAACAGAGAGATATTTCCAAGTCAGCATCACGTGTGACTGAGAGGGGAAGTTGCAGATGGTGATGTTCCATGTGTCTGCTGCCCTTGACCTTCTAAATGGTAGAGGTCACGGATTTGTAAGGTGTTTCGAAGTAGCTTTGGTGAGTTCTTGCAGTGCATCTTGTAGATGGTACACATTGCTGCCACTGTATGTTGGTAGTGGAGGGAGTGAATATTTAAGATGGTGGGTCAGGCACCAGTTAAACTGGCTGCTTGACAAAGTAGCTTTGGATGGTGTTGAATTTCTTGAGTGTCATTGGAGCTGCACTTATCCAGGCAAATCTAGGCATTCCTGATTTGTGTCTTCTAGATGGTAGACAGGCTTTGTGGTGTCAGGAGGTGAGCTAGTTGCTGCAGAATCCAGTAATCAGTATTCAAGGTTGATCACTGAACCTTATGCTGGTCTGGCTCTTAATTGCTGTGACTAGCCAGACCAATTGGATAAATAACACACAGTTTGAAAATCGGTGGGAAAAATTAACCCAGAGATACCCATTAATTGAGAATTTATTAGCCTCATTTCAGCTAGGCTGTGATTTCATTTGTGAATGTCTGATCATAATTGGCACAGATGTGACGAGATCCCGAGTGAGAAGAAAGTTTCTCAGAAAAAGGATTCACGAAACAGAAACCTCTGTATAGCTCAACTGAAGTACTGATAGTGGCACTTCAGAACCCCTTGGGTGTGCTTGCACTGCAGCAGGTAGGGAATATACAATTATTTGGAGTGGTGATGATGCCGAGGGTGTTGAAGGACAGTTTGAATGAATTGCTAAACAAGCCTCAGGCAACATGTTGAGAGGAAACCGATGTTTTGAAACTCCTATTTAAACTAGCAACTCTGCCTTCTGACAACCAAATTGGATGAACACTAGTTTTATGAACTGAGTCAAGTCCGTTGCTTCAAATCTTTCTTCCAAGTACTAACATGTGAGGAAGATGCAGGCAATTATATAATTGATCCAGCTTTTGGCCTGTGGATATTGCAGGATAAAATGTTTATTAGTGATTATAGCTTGAATGGACAATCACTAATGGGATATTCCATTTGTGTGGTTTACACAGGACAAAAAGGCTTTCCTGCCTTGAAGAGAGTTTCCACTCAGTTGCCCAGCAATGAAGATCCTGCCTTTGTGGGCACTTTTTCCTGAGGCGCGAGGGCTGAAGCAGGATTTTCTCACCTCCCACTACCCACCTTGATGATGAACATCCAACCCTAAGTACCCGGCTATCATCTCCTTTACAATAGATTCTAGTATTTTGATATCAGCTAACAGGTCTGTGCTTCCCCATTTTCTCTCTCCTTTCCTTCTTAAATAGTGGGGTGACATTTGGTACCATCCAATCTGCAGGAACTGTTCTTGAATCTATTGAATTTTGCAAGATGATCACCAATGCATTTGTTATCTCCATTGCTACCTCTTTCAACACATTGGGATATAGAATATAGGGTCCCAGCGAATTATCAACCTTCAGTCCCATTAATTTCTCTAATGCAACTTTTTATTAACACTACTTTCCTTCAAATTCTCATTGTCCCTAGTCCTTTGGATCTCTAATTCTGGGAGATTTCTTGAATCTTCCTCAGTAAAGACAGCCACAAATTAATCATTTAACATCTATGCCATTTCTCTATTCCCCATTATAAATTCTCCTGACTCTGCCCACATTTGTCTCAGTAAGAAGTTTAACAACACCAGGTTAAAGTCCAAAAGGTTTATTTGGTAGCAAAAGCCACACAAGCTTTCGGAGCCCCAAGCCCCTTCTTCAGGTGAGTGGGAATTCCCACTCACCTGAAGAAGGGGCTTGGGGCTCCGAAAGCTTGTGTGGCTTTTGCTATCAAATAAACCTGTTGGACTTTAACCTGGTGTTGTTAAACTTCTTACTGTGTTTACCCCAGTCCAACGCCGGCATCTCCACATCATCACATTTGTCTTAGCCAAACTTTCTTTTTACATACCTATAGAAACTTTTACGGTCTGTTTTCATGTTTTTTGCTAGTTTATGTTCCTATTCTACTCTCCATTTCTTTATCATTTTCTTGGTGCTCCTTTGCTGTATTTCAAAATCCTCCCTGTCCTCAGTTTTATTAATATTTCTGCCAACTTTATAGGCCTTTTGTTTTAACCAATACAGTTCTTAATTTCCTTTGTTAGCCACAGTTGACTGACTTTTCTTTTTGGGTGTTTGTGCCTTGAAGGAATGTACAGTTGCTGTAAACGATGTAATAATTGTTTAAAGTGGATCCATTATTTATATACCGTCAAACCTTGCAATATATTTTCCCCAATCCATCTCAATTTGTCCCCTTGGACCTTCAGAATTTCCTTAGTTCAGATTTAAGACCCTGGCTTCAGACTGAACCTACCTCACTTTCAGACAGAGTGTAACATTCTATCATATTAGGGCCACTCATCTTTACAGTTTCTTTTGCAACAAGATTATTAATAAGCCCTTTCTCATTAAATAATGCTAGATCTAAAATAGCCTGTTCTCCAGTCAGTTCCTCAACATACTGCTCTAGAAAACCATCCCTAACACACTTCAGGAACTTGTCCTCACAGCATTAGCGCTCAGTAGATTTACCCAGTCTATATGCAGATTGAAGTTGCCAATGATTACTGTATTACCCATGCTATATGCTTCTCTAATCTCCTGCCTAATACCATGCCCCACACTATCATTATTGTTTGGTGGCCTAGAAACAATTCCTACCAATGTCACCTAGCTGTTTCTTAGCTTCACCCAAACAGATTCCATATTTTGTTTTTCCGATCTGAGATCCTCCCTTACAAAGGTACTGATTCCATCCCTTATTAACAGCGCAACGTCACCTCCTTTCACTACTTTCCTCTCCTTCCTAAATGTTGAACATCATCGAATATTCAGTTCTCAGTCTTGGTCACCCTGTAGCCATGTTTCCATAATGGCAATTAGATCATACCTATTTACCTCTATTTGTTCTTTTAAATCATCTACCTTGTTGAGAATGCTGTGTGCATTCAGGTAGAGTGCCCTTAACTTTGTCTTTTTAACATTATTCTGCATTCGAAGCATTCAATGTTCGCCTCCGTTTCATCGGCCTTCTAATTTCACTTGATACTTATTCACTTCCTGTTACCAGCTTTACTTCCTTCTAATGTGAGCTGCCCCTCAAGTTCCCAGCTCCCTGAGAAGTTAGTTTAAACCTTCCCCAACAGCACTAGCAAACCTCCCTGCAAGGACGTTAGTCTCCGTCCTGTTAAAGTGTAGTCTGCCTATCTCGCACAGGTCTCATCTGCCCTAAAATGACCCCCAATGCCTCAGAAATCTGATGCCCTCCCTCCTACACCAATTCTCCAGCTATGTATTAAATCACTCAATCTTCCGATTCACTATGCTCATTAGCACATGGGGTTAATCCTGAGATTAATGCTCTTGAGGTCTTCTTCATTTCCTTCCTGACCCCCTAAAATCTGCTTTCAGGACATCAACCCTCTTACGATTAGAATATTTTACCTATTACAATTAGAAAAAAATGATAAATGTATTAGTTACTCACCAATCAGCTTCTTCCCCTGTACCAAATTAAGGGCCAATGACTGGAGGCTGGAAAAATACTCTAAAAAGAGAGGTACACCTCCCTTACCAAACTCCCAGCTTGACACTCAGTGCAGACCAAGCAGCACCGAGGAACCATTATTTTTATACTTTCTGAAAAATAAATGATGTAAGCTCTGAAAACTAGTAGAAGCTAGTTAAACTAGTTTAAGTGACCTAAAATGGTAGTGTCTGCATCATCCAGAGTTTAATTTAACATAGAGCCAGGAATGAGTTGGACATGGAACATCATTCATCATGGTAGCAGTGCACACTACTTACAAGATGCACTGACTCACCAAGGCCCCTTCTACAGTACATTCCAAACCCACAACCTCTTACACCTGGAAGGACAAGGACAAGGATAGCAGATTCAATTGGAACACCACCATGTTCCCCTCCAAGCCACTCACCATCCTGACTTGGAAACTTATCACCATTCCTTCACTGTCATGGGGTCAAAATCCTGGAATTCCCTCCCTAACAGCACTGTGGATGTATGTATACCACAGGAACTGCAGGAGCTCAAAAAGGCAACTCACCTTCGCAAGGGCAATTAGGGATGGGCACCAAAAATATTGGGCTAGCCAGCGACACCCATGTCCCATGAAATAATTTTTAAAAAGCACCATCACCAGGTAGCAGTGTTCACATAGTTCCAGGACATATCAGGTAGCACCAAGCAGAAGTTGACCCTTCTGTCCACTAACAAGTAGAGTTCTTGAAAAAAAACAGAAAATGCTGGAAAATCTCAGCAGGTGTGACAGCATCTGTGGGAATAGAATAGGGCCAACATTTTGATTCTGGATGACCCTTCATCAGAGCTGAGTTCTTGAACACCAGGTTAACGCGCCCTTCATATGTGCCATATTTGTAACAGGAGCCTCATTAATACATTAGATGAAAGGAGGCCAAAGCCAGATCGCCATTCATAATACCTTTAGGCACTGCTACATAATGAAGACAAAGTGGATGCTTCCCAGAAAGCAGGCGCTTAATTATACCTGCACTGTTTCTTCTGGAGATTTCACTTTCTGTGATGACGTTGCATAATTAACCAGCGTAGCAGGAATATTCACTAAATAGGGTTGCTGATTCAAGGTTACTCCAGACCTATTCTGCTTAACGTCTAAACCAATATCTTTGCAAACCCCAGAAGGGTGAGACAGTGGCATTGTGGTATTGTCACTGGACTAGTCATCCAGAGACCTAGGCTAATGCTATGCGTCATGGATTCAAATTGGGCCACAGGAACCAATGGAATTTAAATTCAACTAAATAATCCTGGAATATAAAACTAGCCTCAGTAATAGTGGAACATTCAGAGTGTTGGAGCGATGAAAAGAAGTTATGGATGTGGAGGTTTAGATGGGTGGGGAGATGATGAGGTTTGGCGAGATGGTGTGGCAAGAGTGGCATAAAGGGAGGTTGATATCAGATGGCCATTCGTGGTGTATTGTGGGTTGGCACCAACGACACAGAATAGTAAGGTTGTATTAGAGTTCAACTATTATGTAAATGTAGTGATTTCTTTGTAGCCACTTTCCTAACATCAGTTGATTGCTCAGTGATTAATTATCCTTAGAGTACAAGCATTTGGCCTCCAATTTCACCAAACTTTGTCATCCATAATTATCTTGCAAACAGAGGGCACAATCATGGCTGGGACCTTGTTTATTATGTTGCGAATGGAAGGTTACTGTGGGCGGGATTTGTGGAGTGAGATTGCCTATGGTCGACTCAGAGTGAATCAGTAAACTTTTATACTACATATGGTTCTCAATATTTTCAAAAGCCTTTTCCATTGACTTCAATCTTGTCCTCATGTCTACATACCCATTATCTCACACTACCTTGGAGCTTTTATGGTTGTCTTGAGGATTGAAATACCATGGTAAAGTTGTGTTGCAACAGTGCAACAGTCTTGGACCAAGGTCTCCGTGGCAATCTCACTGTATTGCCTATGGTGCATTGGAGTGTCAGTAAAATCACCTTAGACAAAAGGTGGATGGATTCCTCCATGCAGCTTTTCAATGTAATTAAGAAAACCCACCAACACCTTGGCTTTCTCAGGAGGCAAGGAAATTTGGTATGTCCGCTATGATTCTCACCAGTTTTTACAGATGCACCATAGAAAGCATCCTTTCCGGACGTATCACAGCTTGGCATGGCTCTTGCTCTGTCCAGGACCACAAGAAACTACAAAGGGTCGTGAACGAAGCCTAGTCCATCATGCAAACCTCCCTCCCATCCATTCACTCTATTTACACTTCCCGCTGCCTCAGAAAAGCAGCCAGCATAATCAAGGGCCCCAAGTACCCCGAACATATTCTCTTCCACCTTCTTCCATCGAGAAAAAGGTACAAAAGTCTGAGATCACGTACCAGCCGACTTAGAAACAGCTTCTTCCCTGCTGCCAATAGACCTTTGAATGGACCTTAATGAATTAAGCTGATCTCTCTCTATACCCTAGCTATGACTGTAACACTACATTCTGCACTCTCTCCTTTCCTTCTCTATGAACATTAGTTTGTCTGTATAACACGCAAGAAACAATACTTTTCACTGTACTCTAATACATGTGACAATAATAAATCAAACCAAATCAAATCTGAGGAGAGTACCAGACATCCATTCCTGATTTCCCTTCCTTGCCTTTGGAGTTCCAGTAACTGAGGCATGACTGAGTCCAGAAGCTCATCATTTGACTGGACTCAGCAGATTTCTGGCCTCAAGCAATCCTCTGAGTGCCGGCACTCTGGGACATACCGGCCTCTGCCTGTTGTGGATCTGAAAGTATGACATGCAGCAAGGCTGCTCTAAAACTAGATCCCACTGAGGTGTTGTGCTTCTGCACTGGTGCTGGGTATGAGTGAGCGCTGTGATGGTTCTTCCACATCAGGCTCTGTGTATTCCTCCTCTGCAGTGTTCTCGGGGCTGGAGTCGAGGACCTGGCTGCTGGACTCCTTCGACTGCTTCCCAAGTGTAACTGTGAAGTAAAGTAGAACTCATTAATGCACAGCAGGCGCCTGAGAAACAGGAGATTTGACTCACACCATTGTTGTCTGATGGATGATACAGTGCTGGATCCTCACTTGCTTTACTGCTGCTGACCTCACCGTCAGTACAGGAGCGGTCAACGTCCTCCCCGGCCGGCAGGATAGTTCTGTCCTCAGAGTCCATGAGGACCTCCAGCTCTGGTATTCCTCCACCCACCTGGGATCTCTCCTTTTGGTGAGCCAGCCCCTCCTGCATGAAGGCAGACGGAGAGAGTGTAAGCGGGACGCCTGCCAAGCCAGATGATAAGGATATCTGCCATATGCAGATGGTGAGCGGGACCAGCGAGGTGATGAGGACGTGATCCCCAGAGGAGACGAAGATGTGTGTGGGAGAGCAAGTAGTGGTTCCTGTTGAGCTGGCAGCACTTGAGATCCCCGTGGATGTGCGATGGGTCTGTGAGTGTGTGAGTTGAGTGCGCTGAGAAGAGTAACTTACTCGAGCAGAATGGAGATCATTCATCCTCTTCCTGTATGGGATGGTTGTCCTCTTCCGCAGGGCATTGGCACTGACCACCGCTGCCACCGCCTTCCATACTGGGTTTGTTACCTTGCTGGCTGAATCTCTTCCTGAGCGGGAGTACAGCACATCACTGCGGGCATTTACGACAACGAGCAGTCTCTCCAGGGAGGTGTTCGGGGCAGATTTTGTGGCAGCCATCATTTCCCATCAACCTGTGAAGTGTGGCTACAGTGCTGAGAACAGGTGAACCAGAGGCTGTCCCGCCAGAGATATACCATGGACCCCCCGGATTAAAATATTTGGCATTAAGTGCCTCACTATATGACAGGAAAGATCGCCTTTTGCGTCAGCCTGCTCAACTCCATTTCTCCCACCCACCATCGGCCTTTGCCAATATCTGGGAAAATCCCGACCAAAGGGTGAGCCAATTGTTTGGGCAGTTTTAAGACCATTCGCATCTTTTCTCTCTGATTCTTATTACTTGATGCCTTTAATATTTATCTAATATTCTGATTCGGAATCATGGGGTTACATTTGCCACCTTTCTGTCAGTAGGAACTATGTGGCAGCACAGTGGCACAGTGGTTGGCACTGCTGCCTCATAGCGCCAGGAAACTGGGTTCGATTCCAGCCTTGGTGACTGTTCTTTGTGGAGTTTGCTCATTCTCCCTGTGTCTGCGTGGATTTCTTCGGGTGCTCTGGTTTCCTCCCACAGTCCAAAGATGTGCAAGTTATGTAGATTAGCTGAGCTAAATTGCCTCAAAGTGTCTAGATTAGGGGGATTAGTGGGGTTACAAGGATAGGATGCGGGGTGGACTTGGGTAACTTGCTCTGTCGGAGAATAGGTGCAGACTCGATAGGGCGAATGGCCTCCTTCTGCACTGTAGGGATTCTATTCCAGAGTCTATAGAATTTTGAAAGACGACCACCAATATATCTATTATCTATCTCTTTCAAACACTCTGAGATACAGATCATCAGGTGTTAGGCTCAAGGTCAAGAGTGATACTTGAACCCTCATTCCTGTGGGTGGAATTCTCCATTTCTGAGACTAAGTGTGATGGTGGGCGGCTCCGATGGCACATGTACCACTGATCAGAATGATGGGATCCCACACCAGATTCTGCGCTTGGAATCTCCTGGTGGGCTGCCAGCTGATTCGTCCACCTGCCCTCAACTGATGGGTTTGAACGTCCCAGCGCCACAGTTAAGCACCAGTCCAACACACTCTCCACAGCCCACTTGTCTTCACCTCTGTACAGAATGTCAGCAACGCAGAAGCTAAAGGCGAGCAAACTCAAAAGGAAGGCAGCACCATCTTTCACTGCCAGGACACTTAAGACCCTTTTTCGGGGAGACCCGGCCCGCCCACATGTCCTCTACCCCAGTGCTGGCTCAAAGAAGCACACCACACACCAGCCTCACCTTTCTAGCTTGGCAGGTCATTGCCCAGGAGGTCAGCATGGCTGCAACCTACCTGCGAAGCACCACTCAGCCCAGGAAGTGCGTGAAGCATCTCATCCTCTCTACTAGGGTAAGTCCTCTCTTAGCTGCCTCACGATCAAACTCCCAGCTTGGCATCATGTATTCAAATTGAAACCCGCTTCACAGGTCACACACATCCAGTAATGGGGGCACATATCAACACTCACTCTGTCAACAGGACTTTCACAACAGCACCATCCCATCTGTAGCTTTGACAAAGAGTCATCTGGACTCGAAACGTCAGCTCTTTTCTCTCCTTACAGATGCTGCCAGACCTGCTGAGATTTTTCAGCATTTTTTCTTTTTGTTTCAGATTCCAACATCTGCAGTAATTTGCTTTTACCCCATCTGTCTTGTTGCTCACACTCCAATCCCTGTCCCTTCTGGGTAGGGCTGTGTTGGTGGGTTACCTGAGGTGACCGGTACTCCCAAACTTCAGACCATACAAGACTCACAAAGTCAGTGTCTCTGTTTGAAAGACATAACTTTATTTAAACCAACGGCTGCCAAGAGTTCATCAAAGGGTTAAGTAGCTCTGACATAGAGCAGCAAAACCTCTCCAATGGATCTAACATATACAATCAAAAACAGATCAATTATAGTTTTTTCTTATCAATCATTCCCACCTTTCAATAGCTTTAAATCAATCATCTTCAGGATACACAAATCAGCAATAATACATGTCAAATATTTAGCCAATTGCATTCCACTCCTCAGCATAATGGTATTTTATTCGTCCATGAAATCCGGAAGCTGCCTCCTGTCTTGGCTGACCCCACTCCCCAGTTGCTTCGTAGCCTAAAACACTCAGCCCAGAGTTGAAATAAATGCTCTCACGGGTTCCCTTAAAGGTCACTGCCTGACCAGACTAACACGTGACAGCATGTCTGGGCACCAGTCCCTCTCATTCGGACAGTGAATAAACCCTACTTATGAAATGTTCTCCCATCCAAAAGTTTAATTGATAAAACTTGTATATTTCCAATGTCCAAATATTCTCTCGAAATATAGCTTCGCTCTAATGACTTTTACCATGATGCCTTGTGGTAAAATGCTTTTTGACTAAAGTGAACAATATTCCTTAAAATCAATAATTCAAAATAGCAGCACATGTATTTTACAACCATAATCACTTGTTTGAATCAATTACTGCATTCATATGTGTAAATTGCTTCTTGTTAGTTCATAAACCTATTTTAAAAGTCATTTAACTGAATACTGCTGGTTCTGTCAGTGCTTTAATATCTACTACCATACCACTCGTTAGGAGTTCCACTTACAGGCTCACTACACACAGTGGACATGCATTTCACCCAACCTCTGCTCCATCCCCTCTCTTTGCATCTTTTATCCTCATACAGGTCAAACTTGCGCACAAGAGAGAGTAAGCCCAGACCAGGAGAGGGATGGCAGAAATCATCGGCCCCACCCAGTTTGAGGAGACTGCTGCAGAGCTCGCCACTGAGAACAGGGATCACTCGACGTAGAGCTTAACCTCTCACAAAAACCTAGCACAGATCTCAGCTCCATCACTTCACCCAAGTGCAATGTACTCTGAATTAGCTTCAACTCATCCAATAAAACTCTCCTATTGTCTTTTGCGGGTACATGAAGACCATGGTCAGCTAGCCAGCCCAGCAGCTCTCCGAGCCCCCAAAGTACTTCTGAGGATGTGGGGTCTCTGGAAGAACCATGGCAGCGTTCACCTGCACCCTCCACCAGAGTGGAGACACACACCTCGGTGGGGTGCAGCTCAAGGTTAGACTCGGCGTCACTTTCTGGAGAATAGCTCGCAGACACGTCCCTGCAGCAGTCAGAGGCAGGGACAGGCCAGCTCTCTGGCATTTTGAGACCAGCCACCTGCTCAGTCCCAGAAAGATGCTGAGTCTCTGAAAGCAGCTGCCAGGTCACTGGTGGAATTGCAAAGGGAGGCAGCAGAACATCAGGCAGAGATTAGACAGTCACTCGTCAGAGTAAAGCACATAATGGAGGGGTCTGTCCACATTCTGCCTGGTGTTGTGGCTTTGATATGCAAACACCTTGACTCCACCATAGGAAGATTGGCAACCACTATGGAAATCGTGGTCCAGCAGTTCCTGCTGGATTTACGCTCGGCCCTGCACTCCATGGCCTCACACTCTGGTGGGCACCATCAGGATGTAGAGCACACAAGGACCAAGCACTCGACCTCCCTCCAGGTGCCCCATCTCCTGCAGGAATCATGTTGGGGCCCTCTGGCACCCACAGGGAAGATCAGTGTCAGCCAGACACCCCAGGGGCCTCCACCCAGGACTCCCCCCAAGGGTGTACAGCCACGGAGCCCCCTTTACCTGTGCATGCAGCAACTCCAGCAGCACAAGCCACCAAGGACACTTCTGACACTGAGCAGGAGATCATTTTGAGGCTGGACCCTTCCAGAGTTCAGGCCTCCAGAGGATATTCACCAAAATCACCACAGGCATAAGCTCTTCGCAGTCAGCGGGCTGTCTCTGCCCCTGCTGCGAATGTCAGGGCTGCACCCAGGCATCATGGGAGGGTTAGGAAATTTAAAAATAAATTGATGTCACCTCAGGGTAATGGGTATTTGTATGTAATGGTCAGATGAAAGCATTTTGATTTGGATCTTTGCAATCCTCTTATTCTGAGCTTCAGCCTTCCTCACACTTAGAGTGCCCCCTTTTAAGGTTAATGTTCATGTGATGACGATCTCAGTGCCATTTGGTATCGGGCTGTGTGTTGTGTGGAAGATGTGTGTAATTCATAGAACCCCTACAGTGCAGAAGGAGGCCATTCGGCCCCTCGAGTCTTCACCAAACACAACCCCGCACAGGCCCTATCCCCATAACCCATGTATATACCCTGCTAGTCCCTCTGACACTAAGGGGCAATTTAGCATGGCCAATTCATCTAATCCACAGATCTTTGGACTGTGGGAGGAAAACGGAACACCCGGAGGAAATCCACGCAGACACGGGGAGAACATGCAAACTCCACACAGACAGTGACCCAAGCCAGGAATCGAACCTGGGTCCCTGGCGCTGTGAGGTAGCAGTGCTAACCACTGTGCCACCGTGCTGCTCTTCTTTATTAAGAGTGTATGATGGGTGAGTTCTCAATCCTTAGTCCTCAAGGGATAGCAATGGCTAAATGAGGGCTCATCAGATATGTGACTGTCTGCCTATCTGGGTTTCCTAACTGATTATGTCCCAAACCAAATGTATGGGAAACGTCCAGCTTGAACTCACATTGCCATTCTTGCTTGCTGGACTTTAAATTGACAGAGTGAGCACATCATCAGGATGTTGGTGACCACAGCTAAGGACTGATCCAACTGAGTTGTGAGCACTTAAAACCCAAGTGTGAATGCAGGACCCATTCTCTCAGCGATGATTCGGCTATTCCCTCAGAAGTCATGGAATGGCTTGAAGGGTCAAAGGAGGTGTCTCCTGATGACTGGACTTGGAGTTTTACTCCTCTTGAAACCTTTCAGCTATGAGGTGTCATGGGCACGCCTCCCATGTCCCCCTCCTCCATGACATCATGGTGCTCATGTTGTCCCTCAGCCTGGGCTTCTTCATCTTCTGAGGAAGGCTCCTCTTCCTCCAGTTCACCTTCTGGCAGGGCCTCATCCCTCTACATAGCCAGACTGTGAAGGCACAGCAAACTGCAATGATCTGTCAAACCCTCTCCAGTGTCTATTATAGAGAACCACCTGAGTGATCCAGACATGTGACTCCATCTTCAGCAGTCCTATGGTTTGCTTTATGAGGGAATGTGTGATGGTGTGAGCAGGTGTTCATAGGAGCATAGAATCCTACAGTGCTGAAAAAGGCCATTCAGTCCATTGAGTCTGCACCGACCATAATCCCAACAGGCCCTATCCCCATAACCCCATGCATTTAACCTAGCTAGTCCCCCTGACTGACACTAAGGGGCAATTTACCATGGCCAATACACCTAACCGCATATCTTTGGACTATGGGGGGAACTGGAGCACCCGGAGGAAACCCACGCAGACACGGGGAGAATGTGCAAACTCCACACAGACAGTGACCCAAGCCGGGAATCGAACCCAGGCCCCTGGCGCAGTGAGGCAAGAGTGCTATCCACTGTGCCACCATGCAGCCCCGTATTGTACCACTCCCGTCTGTTGTCTGAGGGTGATGCACTGGTGTCATGAGCCAGCATTTCAGTGGGCAACCCTTATCCCTCAGCAACCAACCCCACAGACATCCTGGCCCTTCGAGAATCTCAGGCGCCTCAGGGAGCGACTGAGGGTATAGGCATCATGCTAACTCCCAGCGTACCATGTACACACGTGCAGGATGTGCTTTTGATGGTCGCACATCAGTTGCACATTGACTGAATGGAAACCTTTGTGGTTGATGAATCTTAAGGGCTGCTGCCAGGGAGCTCATATAGCCATGGTCTAGTGCTCCCTGCATCCTAGGAAACCCAGAGATATCTGCAAATCTCTGATCCTGGCTATCTTCATCCAGTGCAAAGTTCACATAATGATGTGTCCTCCTGTAAAGGGCATTGGTCACCTCCTGAATGCATCAATGTGTTGCTGACTGTGAGATGCTGCACAGGTCCCCAGTAGCTCCCTGGAAAGATCCAGAGGCAAAGAATTTGAATGCTGTTGTCACATTCAGGGGTAAGCCTCCAAACCTACCTGGTGTCGGGGCTTTTCAGAGTATGTTGCAGCTGCGGTGGAACAGATCTCTGGACAATCGCAACCCTGCCCTGTACTGCCTCTCACTCATTTGTAGAAAGGAGACACAGGGACAAAAAACCCTCGGTGTTGCCAGACACCTCTACAGTCAGGGGGTGGAATTTTCCCCAAAAATGGCAGAGTGTTAGGTTCTGACTGAAAACCGGCATGTTTCTTCCCAGAGAAACAGCCATCTTTTCTCTCCAGATTTTCTGACACTTTGTCAAAAGATCAGGGGGGTGGGGTCTGCAACATCACTCCGGCGGGGTGGGGCCTCATAAGGCCGCCCCAATCTCAAAATGAAAGTAAAGGTTCCCCCCACCATCGCCGGCGTGCCCACATAGTTGGAATGTTCCCCAGTAGGGTTCCTGAGAGGCCCCAGCCCCAAGTATGGTTATCTTGACTGCTGAAGCGCAGTAGTGGATGGGGACATCAGACAACCCCAGAAGCCATGGCATTATGCCATTTAGGCATATTTAAATTCATGCTAATTGACAGAAATCTGGTTTATGTCCTCACTGGGTGTGAACCTGATTATGTTACTGACAGGAGGTGGAGAAGATCACATTCTGAGATCTCCCTGGTGAAAATCCCATTATACCCCACTTCTTAGAGTTAACAACCATAATGAGATTTCCATCCATGGTGAACAGCCCCCCCACTCCCATCCACCCAACCCACCCTGGGAGAATTCTGCCCTGTGACTTTGAGCTAAGAGTGCCACAATCTGAGCCACAGCTCCCACACGAAGCAGCATGGCTTACACAAGGCTTTCCCAGGTCTGCTCCCCTTCACATCTATTGGTGTAGTGATTGGCAGAAACTCCTAGTGGGATGGCTATGAACTGCTGGACTGCTTGGAGACTGGAGTGCAGCCTGCGAGAATCCAGTCTGACCCACACACTTCACCAGCTGACAAGGTACAATAAAACAATGCTAGATTTACTCACTTGACTCTCCAACTTCAGTGCAAGTCTCTTCAATCTTTCCATCACACAAATTCCATTCTGCTGCAGCAATACCTGGATTGAGGAGACAGACAAGACATCAGGGCATGGTTCCAAAGAAGAGAAGGTGAACAGAGAAACTACATTGATTGACTTCCAGGTGCTGCTGGAGGAGCTGAAGGAATGGCACAGGCATCTGAGTGTTTGTGCCAACAAGCCTACCAGAAATATATGTGCCAACTGAAGGGAGAGGTACTGGCAAAGGGTGCCAATTCCCTCACCATCAGAACTTCAGATCAATGCCAGAAATAATCGACAACCTTACCAGGAAATGAATGCATTCTTTCTTGCCCACGCTCTTCCTGGCAGAGCTAACCCTTCACAATGCACTCTCATTAATAGAAACTGTAACTTAGGATCTTATGCGATGACTACACTACTCCATGAACAACAAATACTGATGGTGTGGAGCTGTTGGTGTTGGACTGGGGTGGGCACAGTAAGAAGTCTCACAACATCAGGTTAAAGTCCAACAGGTTTATTTGGAATCACGAGCTTTCGGAGCGCTGCTCCTTCATACTTATACACATAACCCGAATATGGCTTCTTTCACTTGAACATCCTTTTACTCCATGTCCCATATTTTAGTCTCTCCATGCATGCTCCCATTAATTCTATCCTCCTGCAGTCCAAATTGATGTACACTGTCCTCCAGATCCTAGCCTCAGGACTATGGTGAGAAAGCAATAGAATTCATGGGGAGCCAGGGGAGATGGCAAGGATATGGATGTAATATCTTTTCTTTCACTTTAACATCCTCTTATCTCACATCTCATACTTCAGCCCATGCCAGGTGAGTGACTGAACACCTGCGCCGCTCTGGCAGCCCAATGAACATCTCCATGGACACTAACTTCTATCCTAATCTCTGCTTCCTTGGTTGCAATGGGGTCATGCTCACGAGTCTAGGCTTTCACCCTCTTTTTCTGCTCTTTCAAATGAAGAAACATTCTCTCAATCCACTAACCAACCTGCAACCTGCAGCCCTCTTGACCGTTACTTGGCCTTAACCAGGGAATGCAGTCTTTCTTTTCTGTAACTCTAATTTCCATTAATAAGATTACAGCACATAAATGGTGACAGATTGGAAGGGAAAGGAGGACTAATAAAGAGATTTCATCTTGTTTGGTTATGACAAGGAAGAGGAGGATATAAACCAGCCCCATCGGAAACCGCCTCCATCTTCCTCTGCCCAAATGCCCTCCAACTCACCTGCTGTCAAACTTGTTTCCTCAGTCCCAGGCACTACCTTAGATACCTTCACCGGGGGGACAGTTAGATAATCGTGGACAGGAGGTGGTACCAGTGATTCCCAGCAGAGGCTGCCAATTGTTTCAGACTCACAGGACTCAGTCAGCTAGGAGCAAGCCGTCAGACAAGGGTCACCTCAATCCCATGAGCCTTTGGCAGAGAATGAGGAGCCAAGCACCTCTCATGATTCTGGTCTTTAGGAAGCTCAGAAACAGGTTAAAGAAAAAGGCACATGTAGGAACCCGGGCTTGGGGTGAGTGGCAGGTGAGGAGTTCGGGGGATGATTCTAACTGTCTCTGCTGAGAGAGTGATGCAAACAATCTGTGGCCTTCGCTCTTGTTCATTTCCCACCCAGAACTGTTAATGTCAGCTCCAAAGGTTAAGAAGAGTCAGTCAATTGTATCCACTTTGGAATTTAACCCATTTAAATAGAATGAGCACTGATATTTTCTTAACTTTCACACCACTTCCCTATCAATCAAAGTCTCCCCACCCCTGAGTTCCCATGCTACAATGGCCCTGAAATCCCAGCTTGGAGTTTTTCACATATTTGCCCCATGCCCTTTCCAAGCTCACCTTCACCATGAGTAGCAAGAATCTAGCCGAAGAGGCACAAATTTTCACACTGATTAAACCGACAGGTACTTCTGGCCCATGTTACAACTGATTTCGGAATGGCAATGCTTAATCTAGGGCTAAATGTAGAAAAATCTTTGGCATAGTGGCTAGCACTGCTGCCTCACAGTAAGAAGTTTAACAACACCAGGTTAAAGTCCAACAGGTTTATTTGGTAGCAAAAGCCACACAAGCTTTCGGAGCCTTAAGCCCCTTCTTCAGGTGAGTGGGAATTCTGTTCACAAACAGGGCATATAAAGACACAAACTCAATTTACATGAATAATGGTTGGAATGCGAATACTTACAGCGAATCAAGTCTTTAAGATACAAACAATGTGAGTGGAGAGAGCATCAAGACAGGCTAAAGAGATGTGTATTGTCTCCAGACAGGACAGCCAGTGGGACTCTGCAGGTCCAGGCAAGCTGTGGGGATTACAAATAGTGTGACATGAACACAATATCCCGGTTGAGGCCGTCCTCGTGTGTGCAGAACTTGGCTATCAGTTTCTGCTCAGCGACTCTGCGCCGTCGTGTGTCGTGAAGGCCGCCTTGGAGAACGCTTACTCAAATATCAGAGGCCGAATGCCCGTGACCGCTGAAGTGCTCCCCAACAGGAAGAGAACAGTCTTGCCTGGTGATTGTCGAGTGGTGCTCATTCATCCGTTGTCGCAGCGTCCTGCAGGACCTGCAGAGTCTTACTGGCTGTCCTGTCTGGAGACAATACACATCTCTTTAGCCTGTCTTGATGCTCTCTCCACTCACATTGTTTGTATCTTAAAGACTTGATTAGCTGTAAGTATTCGCATTCCAACCATTATTCATGTAAATTGAGTTTGTGCCTTTATATGCCCTGTTTGTGAACAGAATTCCCACTCACCTGAAGAAGGGGCTTAAGGCTCCAAAAGCTTGTGTGGCTTTTGCTACCAAATAAACCTGTTGGACTTTAACCTGGTGTTGTTAAACTTCTTACTGTGTTTACCCAAGTCCAACGCTGGCATCTCCATATCATGCCTCACCGTGCCAGAGACCTGGTTTCGATTCCAGCCTTGGGTGACTGTCTGTGTGATGTTTACACGTTCTCTCTGCGTCTGTGTGGATTTCCTTTGGGTGCTCTTGTTTCTTCCCACAGTCCAAATATGTGCAGGTTAGATGGATTTTGGCCATGGGAATTGTGTGGGGTTACGGGGATACAGCAGGGGAGAGGGCCTGGGTAAGAGAGTTGGTGCAGATTCAATGGGCTCAATGGTCTCTTCTGCACTGTAATGCATGGTTGTAATGAGCATGGAATATATAATTCTTTCAAATTCAAATAATTAGTGTTTGCATTGTTGGTAATCACTCACTTCTAACATATAGCACACGTAATAGAAAAGAATTTGTGAAGAAAATGTGAGTATATATTCCAGTATTTCATTTTTCTTTAATGTTTTAAGTTAAGCTCTCTCTGTGCCACATAACATTAACAATCCAGGGTATCTAGGTGTCTGCTAATGTGCAGCCGAATGTGAGGAAATACTATGAGACTGGTTTGGGGCAAATAGCCATATATTTTCATTCCTATCACACGGGGGAACCATCTGGTCTCTCTGCTGGGCATGCAGGAAGTTACAGGTACATAACAACATCCTGCTGCTTCACGCCATTGAGTGACATCCTCTGCACCACCTGTGTTCCATTGAATTTCACAAAAGATTTTCAGATCTGTGCAAAATCCCAAATATCCTGTGTAAGAAAATGAAAAGATTCTACTCTGTAACAATTCTTTGAAAACTTGCATTGAGATAAGGCATCTCACAATCTCTAAAACCATTTCACATCCAGCTAAGTCCTTGCAGAGGGTATCATTGTTTTAACGTAGCAAAACACAGCATTAAGTTCATACCAGTGAGGTTAGAACTGGAAAGCAAAGAAGTTGTGTTAAATTTGTATAAAACCTAAATTCTCAGATGAAGCAATGCTGAGCCCTGCTCTTGGGATCAGATCTGAATGCAACATGTACACAGCCTGTAACTCGAGAGAAGAGAGCCAGCAGTGCAGATTAGTGAGGTTGGCCATGTAATTAAGAAGTTGGAGGATATGGCAAAGCAACATGCAAAGATGACATTTCTGCTTAAACAAGACAGCTGGAAGAGAATACCAGTTAAAGCCACAAAATAAATCATTGAGCAGATATAGAGAGGTAGAATTTGGCCAGATGACTGCCCAGTTTCAGAGCTGGTGACATTGTCAAAAGGTCATGACACCCAGGATTGCGCAAAGCTTGAAACAATTAGTCTGATAAACCGTGCCTCAACTGTGCTTAGAAATAATCAGACAAAGGCTCTCATTCTTAATCACAGCAGAAATAGGTGAGGAACAGTTTGGATCCATCATAGACAAAGGACATCTGCTGCCTTCTAGTGTTGTGTGACAGTAAGGATTATGTCAAAAAGCAAAATGACAAGGAATTGTGGATACTCTTTGTAGTCCTTTTGACCATTCCACCCTACAAAGCTATGGAAAAGCCTGAATCTGTTTAGAGTACCAAATCACTTAATCTGGCTCATTCAAAGACCTTACAAACAGGCAGAATGTGTGCTGTGTGTATATGAAGACAAGTCAGAGCCATTCAGTTTTGGGGAAGGAATCAGACAAGGACGTCGGCTTTCACATTGGAGAAAAAGATCATGTAGCAAGTCAGCTTTCAGAGCATCTTAGGGCCAATACTGATGATCAGTTAAGCTGATGATGCTATGGCTGAAGATGAACAAGAAACTCTCCATGATAGCTGAAGAGCTGAGAAAGTCAAGTCTGAAGTTTGGATTGAATAACTACAATACATACTCAATGAAAATTCATGGTGAGAGCAGTGTGATGATTCAGTCCTCAACCTTTGCGAACATAGAACAATTTCAATTTCTGGGACTACAAATGGGGATAACATTTAAAATCAAGACTGGGCTCACAATTGCCCACTCTACAACTTGTCAGCTAAATGATTATGGAGAGCATTCAACATTGGCCTGCATATGCAAAATCATAGAATCCCTACAGTGCAGAATGAGGCCATTCAACCCATCGAGTCTGCACCGACTTTCCGACAGCACATCTTACCCAGGCCAACTCCGCCAACCATGCCCCAGTATATGAAAGTATAAGTACAATATGCCCCCCCCCGCCCCCAACCACCAACCTATGCAATTCCTTCCCCCCACCCCAGCACTATCCTCTCTTACCTGAGCAATGCACTCTCCTGAGCTTCTCCTGGGGTCTGCCGAAGTATGGCATTGTGGGTCAACCCACAGAACATGGACTGCAGCGATTCAAGAAGGCAGCTCACCACCACCTTCTCAAGAGCAACTAGGAATGGGCAATAAATACTGATGTGGAGATGCTGGCGTTGGACTGGGGTAAACACAGTAAGGAGTCTAACAACACCAGGTTAAAGTCCAACAGGTTTATTTGGTAGCAAACGCCACTAGCTTTCGGAGCGCTGGTCCTTCGTCAGGTGAGTGGATCTCCCACTCACCTGACGAAGGAGCAGCGCTCCGAAAGCTGGTGGCATTTGCTACCAAATAAACCTGTTGGACTTTAACCTGGTGTTGTTAGACTCCTTACAATAAATACTGGCTAGCCAGCAACGCCCATTCCCACGAAAGAATGAATAAAAATAATGCAATTTGGTCCTTTCGCAAGATTTTATGCAACATTGCCATTCATGCCTGATGGGAAGGGGACAACAAAATCCCAGCCTATATATTCTGCAGAAGATGCAGACTTGTTAGCAAAGTTGCCATTTCTCATCCCCTGCCTTCTTACATTCTTCTGACTGGATATAGCTGCATCTATTTGTGTTCCCATTAATATTTTATTCCAGTAGTTTCAGTCCTTTAATTTTATGCTGTTTTGAAAACTCATTCTTTCTCATTTGTTATTATCAAAGAATCAGTCTGACGGCAGTGCCAAAAGACGGTCATTATTGTCTGCTAAAAATATACTGATGAAATGAATAACCTCTGAACCAGTTTAGGCCAACAGGATTTATTTTGTGGCTGCATCCAGGATACAATAACAACTTACATTTACATTCTGCCTTAGTTTACAAAAACATTCCTTCATGGAGACCTACCCGGCAATAAAGTGATGAGATGCCTAACGAGATAGTAAGTCACTTTGCTTCACTGTTTCTTCAATTCAGGCTCACAGGGAGCTGGAGTCCATCCCAACATGGTTGTTAGGCGGGTTACAACCAGGATGGGATGCCAACCATTGCAGGGCACACACTCAACGGGCAATTTAGCATGGCCAATCCACCTAACCTGCATGTCTTTGGACTGTGGGAGGAAACTGGAGCACCCAGAGGAAACCCATGCAGACACGGGAAGAATATACAAACTCTCCCAAGGCCAGAATCAAACCCGGGTCCCTGGATTTGCGAGACAGCAGTGCTAACTACTGTGCCACTGTGCTTCCTCAGATCATATGTAGAATCATAAAATAGGTACAGCACAGAAGGAGTGGAACTCTAATCCCCCCAGAATATTAATAGTGGGGGATTTAGCGATCGTAATGCCATTGAAGGTTAAGGCTGATGGTTAGATTCTCTCTTGTTGGAGATGGTCTCAGGAATTAAAGATCAGCAGCACCAGTATCAACCTCCATCTCAATAGGTTATCCACTTAGATTCTGGATGGTTCTCAAGTAATGTGATTCGCCCTGTATGGATAAGACATTCAGTTCGAATTCTTCATCATATTCATGGACATTCTCTCCTTAACAGTGGTAATCCTTTTCTTCCATGTTGTAAATTCTTTTCAGAGAATGCAGCTTATTGTTCTTCTTCAAGGTACCCAGATTTTTCTTCTGAATATTATTCTCAAGGGAAGGTGTTCTAGCCCAACAAGCTTTTGCAATGTGAGCCATTTTGCCACAATCCTTGTACTGACTATCCGTGCTCCAGCATTCACACACTAAATAGCCCATTTTGATGCATCTGTGACATGCTGGTTGCTGTTTGGATTTCTTTTGGGCACTTCCCAACTGGAAGAACTTCATTCCAGCACCAAATTGTGAAGTCTCTTTAGCAGCCAATTCCATTGACACTGCAATTTCTACTGCGGTCTTTAAATTTAAAGCATGTTCAGTAAGCAATCTTCTTTGGATAGCCTCATTGTGGAGACCACAAACTAGACGATCTTGAAGAATATCTTCTAATGACTCACCAATACTTTTGATTTCCACTTGATTCCTTAGCTGGAATCGGAACCATTCCATGATGATCAATGGCTTTGGACAGTAATGCTCCTCAAGGATCTTTCTCAAGGCATCGTAAATTTTGGTTCCTAGCTTTGCAGGATGAACCAAGTTCCAGAGCAAATTGAAGGTCTTTCTTCCTAATGTACAGAGAAAAGCTGGTATGAGTAACACATTTGCAGTTTTATTCACTTGTGCAATGTACTGAAAATGCATAGAAACTCCAGGATTCATTTCCTTCATTGAAAGGGCCCATGGATCCTAATTGATCCGTCATTTCTCCTGCAGGCACTAGTGACTCGAAACTGCTCAGTAGATATTTTTATACTGTCTTTCCAGTACTCCACTCTTTAAACTGGAGACCGTTGACTTGAATATATTCTTTCTATTAAAATAGCCCCAGTTGTACAGCAAAGCATCGACTCTTTTATAAATTTGCCAGATACTGGGCCTGATTTTACCTTCAAGTTCCGCCCGTTTTTGAGCACAAAAACTTGATAAAGCCGGGTGTGAGGCGAGTAGCGCGATTCACGCCGGCCTCCGCGCCGGTTCCCCCTTTACCAAGGCCCAAAAATAGCCACGATCGGGACTGCACCCGAAACGAGCGCGACAGCCATTTAAACGCATTTGCATGCATTTAAATTGACTTAATGGGCTGCACACCCAACCTTACCGGCACTTCCCCCTTTACCACCGCATTCGCCCATCCAGATTCCGCGCAAAATATACATGCTCCATAAAAGTCCGATTCGGGTGCTCCAGTTAGTGAGGAGCTGGGTGCCGAGCGTCCGATGACTCTCTGCTTGAGATCGGTGGGGAGGGGGGGCGGGGGGGGGGGGGGGGGGGGGGCTGGTGGGGAGGGGGGGCAGGTGGAGGTGGGACCGACGGCTCTCTGCTTGAGATCAAGGGGGAGAGGTGGGTCCGACAACTCTCTGCCCGAGATCAGTGGGGGGAAAGGAGAGGTCCACTGCCACTCTTTCTGAGATCAGTGAGGGGGAAGAGGGAAGGGCCCACAATCAGTCTGGGTGACAGAGGGGGATAAGGGGGTCAGTAATGTTGGGGGGGTGGGGCAATGTCTGTGGGGGCCATGGGGAGGCATTATCCGACCCGGGAGTGATGTGGCAGGGGAGCCGCATTCTATCATTTTTCTTTGCACATGCGCAGTTGGAGGTGCCGATCGGAGCTGCAGGATTTTGGATGCTTTAAACCCCGCCCACAGACTTGTGCAGCGTGATATTTCTGCAGGCAGAGTGCGTATGGGGGCGGGGGGGGGGGGGGGGGCGGGGGGGGGGGGGGGGGGCGGGGGGGGGGGGGGGGGGCTGCCCTGTGAACAGGTTTAAAAGTCAGATTTGAAACACGCCCAGTTTCAAGTCCGTCCAGTGCTTAGAATCAAAATGGTAAAACAGGGCCCACTGACTTGGAATCCCACCCTTCTTAGATAAAAAAAAATCCTCTTTTAAAACAACATTGAGATATTTTCTTACTTGGTCTTCCTGGCACTGGCAGTCAAATCTTTAATTTTTTTTTCAATGTTTTCGATGAAACAAAATGTCATATTGCCGCCAATTTTCTTTCTGTCGTGAGCTAACTATGTTCGGGGTTATGGGTTTTAACAGGAAAAGGAAAGTCTTGGTTTGCACATGTATATTCAAACAAACACACAACAGGTTTTATGGAAGAGCTGCTCTCTGCACAGCATCAGGAAACAAAACTGAAAGTAAAACAGCATCCTAATGACATCACCATCAAATCATGTGATCAACTCGTAAAGCAACCTTGCAACCCTTTTAAATATATAACAATTGATCATGCAGCTGAAGATGGTTAGGCTTACGACACTACCCTGAGGAATTCCTGCAGTGATGTGGCTGGGCTGAGCTGATTGCTCTCCAAAAATCACAACCATCTTCCTGCGTGCCAGATGTAACTTGAGGAAAAACATGTTCATACAATGAGAGGTAAAGATCTGGAATGCATTGCCTTTGAGTGTGGTGGAGGCAGGTTCAATCAAAAGAATTGGATTGTTATCTGGAAAGGAAGCACTGGTAACGCTTTGGGAAAAGGCAGAGGATTGGCACTGGGCGAATTGCCCCTTCAGAGGGCTAGCATAGACATAACCCACTGAATAGCCTCCTTCTATACTTTATGTTTCAGTAACAGTGATTAATGTGTACAATTTGTACTGTTTTCCTCTATACCACGCAGTGATATGAATACCAATACTGCAGCTAAAGGAATAGAATATAAAAGTAAGGAAGTATTGTTGAAACTGTACAAAGCATTGGTGAGGCTGCACCTGAAGTATTGTGCACAGTTTTGGTCCCCTTATTTGAGGAAAGATGTGGCATTGGAGGCAGTTCGGAAGAGGTTCACTCGATTGATTCCAGAGATGAGGGGTTTGTCGTATGAAGAGAGATTGAACAGTTTAGGCCAATACTTTCTGGAATTTAGAAGAATGAAGGGAGATCAAATTGAGGTACATAAAATGAAAGAAGTTATGGATAAAGCAGACGTGGAGTGGATGCTTCCTCTTGTGGGGCATTCTAGGACGAGAGGTCATAGTTCTAGGATCAGGGGTAGCAAATTTAAAAGAGAGTTGAGGAGAATCTACTTTTCCTGAAGGGTTGTGAATCTGTGGAATTCGCCAATCCAAAGTGCAGTGCATGATGGGACGGAGAGTAAATATAAGAGGAGTTAGACAGATTGCTGATTGATAACGGGCTGAAGGGTTATGGGGAGAAGGTAGGAAAATGGGGATGAGGAGCATATCAGTCATGATCGAATGGCAGAGCGGACTCAATGGGCTGAATGGCCAAATTCTGCTCCTATATAGGATAGGGAGTGGGATAGCTTGATCTTGGTTTCAGATAAAGCTCGGCACAACATCGTGGGCCGAAGGGCCTGTTCTGTGCTGTACTGTTCTATGTTCTATGTTCTATATCTTATGAACTTATGAACTATATCAGTTTTGTGATTTTTTTCTCAGATGTCTGCTGACCATTATTATCAACTGTGATTACCAACTCCCCATCAAAAAGATAATGTGAATGGAAAAATCTAAAAGCAAAAGCAATGTGTTTGATTATTATACAGCATTTCCCGGCATTATATCTCACAGCAAGTGAACAGGAGCCAAACACGTTGCAGGATACAAGGTCAGGTATATTGTAAAGATGCATTTTCAGAAATTGTGAACAAAAAAGAATTTATTAGTAGGAATTGTACAGCAGCCACAAAGCTGCAGCTAGGTCCCAAAATGTCTCTGGCTCGGAGGCGTCCAGATCCCGGGGTGACTCCGCACTCTGAGTCCCAATTGCTCCCCCAGGCCAGGCGACCCTTAATCTGCTGTGCTTCCCTTAAAGGGACAATCCACACATATATTATGATATCAAAACATTTAATAAGTTTAAAAACCTTGAAAAAGGTTTTCTTAACATTCTTTGTTGCAGTAATCGCAGTGTCTCAATTATTGCCATCATTCTGTTGAATCGACATTCTGTTTTCAATGGATTTCCATGTTCTTTTGATAATGAAGTGTCACAAAATGGCACACCTTGCTCTGTACTTAAGCAATGGTTAGTATAAAGCTCTCATCATTTCATATGTTTCCTTTATGCCCTGAGCTATAGAGGCCTTTTGTCCTTTTAAATGGCATTTTGATTACTCCTCCATTAAACGCTTTGTAAATATCCAATTCTTCTTTATCTGATGCATTAGTATTTGCAGGGAATTATGTATTTGAACCCCTGGCTCACTCTTGTTATCCACACCATTCAATATTTTTTCACAAAGTGTCTATGATCATTCTCTCCCAAAGTCTATACAGATTTGGGTGTGTTAGTGTGAATATAAACTTCCCGTTATACACAGTGGACAATAAAAATCCAAAGCAACTTATTTTTAAAACTCAGAAATCTCCAATGAGTGACTGTTTTTCTGAAGTTGTTAGTGGCTGCAAGAGGACTCTCATCACTCAGGTAACCACACTTTTCTGAGCAGCTGATTCAAAGTAATTGGAGACTTGCTGTTGCCTGATATGAGCAGTGTTAAATGAATGAGCATTTGTTCAACTGCCCAAAATAATACGCCTACTTTGTATAGTGTAAATGGTGCATTATGGTTAATGCTAACTGCCCAATTACAACAGTCTAAGGTCTCTATCTGCTTCAAGAAGACGACCATCACCCCGGTACCTAAGAAAAACCAAGCAGCGTGCCTTAATGACCATCGGCCGGTGGCTCTGACATCCATCATTATGAAGTGCTTTGAAAGGCTAGTCATGGCACAAATCAATTCCAGCCTCCTGGACTACCTGGACCCACTACAGTTAGCCTACCGCCGCAACAGATCCACAGCAGACGCCATTTTCCTGGCCCTGCACTCAACCCTGGATCACCTAGATAACAAGGACACCTATGTCAGACTCCTATTTATTGACTACAGCTCAGACTTCAACACCATTATTCCCACAAAGCTCATCTCCAAACTCGGGGTCTGGGGCTTGGCTCCTCCCTCTGCGACTGGATCCTGAACTTCCTAACTCACAGGCTACAATCAGTAAGGATAGGCAACAACACCTCCTCCATGATCATCCTCAACACCGGTGCCCCACAAGGCTGTGTTCTCAGCCCCCTACTATACTCCTTTTACACCTGTGACTGTGTGGCCAAGTTACCTTCCAATTTGATTTTCAAGTTTGCTGATGACATCACCGTAGTGGGTCGGATCTCAAACAATGATGAGACAGAGTACAGGAATGAGATAATCTGGTGAACTGGTGCGGCAGCAATAATCTCTCCCTCAGTATCAATAAAACGAAGGCGATTGTCATAGACTTCAGGAAGAGTAAAGGAGAACATGCCCCTGTCTACATCAACAGGGGTGAAGTAGAAAGGATCGAAAGCTTCAAGTTTTTAGGTGTCCACCAACACAACCTGTCCTGGTCCCTCCATGCCGACACTACAGTTAAGAAAGCTCACCAAAGCCTTTACTTTCTCAGAAGACTAAGGAAATTTGGTATGTCAGCTACGACTCTCACCAACTTTTACAGATGCACCTTAGAAAGCATTCTTTCTGGTTGTATCACAGCTTGGTATGGCTCCTGCTCTGCCAAGTCTGCAAGGAACTACAAAAGGTTCTGAATGCAGACCAGTCCATCACGCAAACCAGCCTCCCATCCATTGACTCTGTCTACACTTCCCGCTGCCTCGGCAAAGGAGCCAGAATAATTAAGGACCTCACGCACCCCAGACATTCTCTCTTCCACCTTCTTCCTTCGGGAAAAAGATACAAAAGTTTGAGTTCACGTACCAACCAACTCAAGAACAGCTTCTTCCCTGCTGCCGAGAGACTTTTGAATGGAACTACCTTGCATTAAGTTGATCTTTCTCTACACCCTAGCTATGACTGTAACACTACATTCTGCACTCTCTCATCTCATTCTCTATGAACGGTATGCTTTGTCTGTATAGCGCGTAAGAAAGAATACTTTTCACTGTATGTTAATACATGTGACAATAATAAATCAAATCAAATATATGCAGATATACATGATAAATCAGGACAACCTCAGCTGTATCTTAATCTTATCCATGTTTAAATACATCAGCTTACCTGCCTGTCCATTCTGGTAACCTGCCTCTTTCTCTTTCAGTCTTTTGCAGTTATGACTACAACCAAACCAGTGACTAGCACTGCTACCTCACAGTGCCGGAGATGCGGGTTCAATTCCCAGCTTGGGTCACTGTCTGTGCGGAGTCTGCACGATTTCCCAATGTTTGCGTGGGTTTCCTCCGGGTGCTCCGGTTTCCTCCCACAGTCCAAAGACGTGCTGGTTAGGTGCATTGGCCATGCTAAATTCTCCCTCAGTGTATCCGAACAGGCGCCGGAATGTGGCGACTGGGGGATTTTCAAAGTAACTTCATTGCAGTGCTAATGTAAGCTTACTTGTGACACGAATAAATAAACGTTAAAACTTTAAACTTTAAAAACTTTAAAACTTTAAACTTTAAGCTTCATGCTTTTGTGCCATTGTGTTCCCCATACCGAGCCCAATAGATGCTTTGTTCTCAGTGCGTTCTATGAATAAAAGTGAATACAGCACTGACAGCAAACCTTACTCCAATCCAAGCTGCCAGAGGGTAGGCAGTCACATTTTGCAGACCTCTTGTGGTGAAAGGAGCTGTAAACAGTACATTACAGTGGGCATGTCCTCTCAGTTCCCTGAACAAATTGTGCTTCCATTTGCAGATGGTTATGATCATGCGCATCCCCATCCTACATTTTATAGAAACAGAAAATGCTGGATAGACTCTGGCAGCTTCAGTGGAGAGAGAAACACAGTTAACGTTTTGAGTCCATATGTCCCTTCTACAGAACTGAAGAGGGATGGAATTGTGATGAATTTTATATAATTGGAGAGGGGCAGAATTAAAAGTCACCGATAGGTGGGAACCATAGAACCATAGAACATTACAGCACAGAAACAGGCCTTTTGGCCCTTCTTGCCTGTCACGAAGCATTTTTGTGCCTTGTCCCACTGACCTGCACCTGGACCATATCCCTCCAGGCCCCTCTCATCCATGTACCTGTCCAAGTTTTTCTTAAATGTTAAAAGTGAGCCCGCATTCACCACCTCATCTGGCAGCTCATTCCACACTCCCACCACTCTCTGTGTGAAGAAGCCCCCCCCCCTAATATTCCCTTTAAACTTTTCCCCCCTCACCCTTAACCCATGTCCTCTAGTTATTTTCTCCCCTAGCCTCAGCGGAAAAAGCCTGCTTGCATTCACTCTGTCTATACCCATCATAATTTTATACACCACTATCAAATCTCCCCTGAACTACGGAGAGATTGGCAAAGATGTCATGGACGTGAGACAAAGGGGGTGTTAATGGTTCCATTAGGGACTGAAGAGTGCTAATAGTGGCAACGATAGAGTAGCCACTCGTGTTAATCGGAGAACCGAGGGCAGTGCTCAGAGGGAGTAAAACTGAGCAACCAGGGATAGTGTTCTTTGTGAGCGTTGGGGTAAGCCAGGGGAACTGAGTAACCAGAAACCAAAAGGAGGGCAGGGGTCAAGATGGAGAGGAAAGTTCACAGTCTGAAGTTGTTGAAGTCAATGTTGAGTCCAGTAATGTGGCTAATCGGACGATTGGGTGTTTTATTTTTGCAGTTTGTGTTGGATTTCTCTGGAGCACTGTAGCAGGCCTAGGATGGGCATGTGGGCATGAGAGCAAGGTGCTGAGTTGACCGGAAAGTTTGGGTCATGCTTATAGACAGAATGAAGGTGTTCCACAAATCGGTCACCCAGTCTGCATTTAGTCTCCCCAAGGAGGAGCCCCATCCTGCATGTTAATGGCTACGGACATACAGCAGTCACCATGCTTTTAGTTTATTGCAATCTGCAGTGCTGGCTTTAACTCACCCAAAAAGGAAGCTGACTTCTAGCTGCAAGGTGCTGAGACTTGCTTCCTTTTCCCATGATATTTAAGTGGTTTCTTGCCATGTCTGCTGAGGAATGATGGCCATGCCCTCACCTGTGTACTGACTGCAGACATTGCGGAACACTGAACAGTGGCTTTGAGTATTTGAATCATTAAGGAGGCAGTTGCCAATACACACTGACCAGAATTTCATCTAGAGCGAATGCATGCTACAACTTCTACAATTTGGCCTGAACAATATCCGCGAAGGTGATGGGGAGTCAGCCATAGGCCGACGGGGGGGGCGAAGGAGAAGGGACAACAACAACATGAAGAGTAGCCAGAGGAACATCTCTCACCGCTACAAGAGCCATCCACACCGATTCACCATGCTGAGTAAATGCTGCATACCTGACCGATTATGGCAAACTATCTAACCTGGGTGCCTCACTATTCTGGATACTATCTCAGTCAGCCAGTCACACAGATGACATGGAAGCTGTTGACACGGCAAGCAATGGACATTGCACTAAACCTTGAATGCTGCCAAAATGACTATTCTCACCACCTTTTGCCATTACAATGATTACTGTGTCTCCACATTGTACTTGGTGCCTGTGCATCCTACCAATAGGCCTAATCTGGGACTTCTTTCAGTTGATACTTGGAAGGATGTATCTTGGGAGATTGAGAGGGAGTGTGGAAGGTAGATTTGATCTAAAAGTTCTCAGAAGAGACTAAGATATCATAGAATCCCTACAGTGCAGAAGGAGGCCATTCGGCCCATCGAGTCTGCACTGACAACAATCCCACCCAGGCCCGAACCCCTTGATCCCATGTATTTATCCTGCTAGTCCCCCTGACACTATGGGGCAATTTAGCATGGCCAATCAACCTACACACACATCTTTGGACTGGGAGGAAACCAGAGCACCCGGAGGAAACTCACGCAGACATGGGAAGAATGTGCAAACTCCACACAGACAGTTACCTGAAGCCGGAATTGAACCCAGGTCCCTGGCGCTGTGAGGCAGCAGTGCTAACCATTGAGCCCCCGTGCCACCCTATGTGCAAGCTCCACTACTACAAGCAGCTCCCGACTTGCTGGCAGATTGGGTGTGTTTGGCAGATTAGAAAATGTAGTGTGAGCTCTGGCCTTCCTGAACATATTCAATTGAAATCATTGGTCCATGTAAACACAATCAAATTCCTTTTTTATTTTATAAAGCTCAATTAAACACTTGTGGGCAGATCAAAATGCACCCCTCAGGGAAAAGGATTAATGTGAAGGGATGGGATTTGGGTGTCTTTAGTCAAAGAGGTTGTAGGTCAAATGGTCCAGATTCTGGGATGTATTCCCCAGAAAATCTGCTGTGATTGGGAACCTAACATCTGGACAAAATCCAGGTACTGAACTTTGTGCCTGAAAAATGGCACTTTTTTTTGGGTTGTGGGCAACATTGGCAAGGGCAGCACTGCTGCCCATCCCTAATTTCCTTTGAACTGAGTGGCTTGCTGGGCCATTTCAGAGGGGGTTCAGAGTCAACTGCATTGCTGTGGGCCTGGAGTCACATGTAGGCCAGATCAGGTAAGGATTACAGATTTCTTTCCTGAAAGGACATTAGTGAACCAGATGAGTTTCATGGTCACTATTACTGAGACCAGTTTTCAAATTCCAGGTTTAATAATTGAATTTAAATTCAATTGTGGTGAGATTTGAACTCATGTCCCCACATGGTCGATGGCAAAGGTTGGTGGCAGTCATGTTGGAGGTTGCTGCCGCCATGGCAATTTAAACAGGCAGCTCATGAAAGAGCCAGAAGGATAAAGAGAGCACAAACTGACCATGGACACCAGGTTGAGGTACAGTCTGGTTTTGACCAGGGATTCACTCTCCTGGACTGGAGTACATTGCCTCCGCCACACCTGGATCTTACGGTGGCCTCCAACTTCGCAAATGTGTTCCCTTTCTATCCTTACCACCAATCCTGTACACCTTCTTATTCCCATGGATATACCTCCATGGGTATGTCCTCTAACATTCTGCTCTTCAAAATAGCTTCTGGACCCCACCCCTCTCTGCCACTAACTCCACCCCCCCCCCCCCCCTGTCCTGGCCATGCACCTGTCTCTGAGCTTGTCTGAACTTGGACAACAATCTGGTGATGCTCCATGCCAATGTCACTCTACTTAGGTCAACTTCATCCCATCACAGCACCTCTGGTTTTAACTCTGCAATACCTCTATAATACCCTCTCCATTGCCAGATTATCACGAGGATGTGGATATCTTAACAATTGCTAAGTAGCCGGCTTATATATTGAGTTTCCCTCTGTCCATTCGCAAGCATGTTTTAGTTGCCACCACAGACCCAAGATTATTGTTTCTATTTACACTGTTTTTTCCTATCCCTCTTTTGTTATTTTTCTCTTCACCCTTCTGGACCCCTCTCTCCTACCATCATGTCAGTGTCATCCAGAATAGTATTGGTGATACCGGATGTTAGGGCCTCAGTTACAGCCAGCTCCATGATGTGAGAACTGTCTCCTCCAGAGTGCTTAGGTAGTGTGGGCATTGCCACCTGTGCCCCTACCCGTTCTCTCCTAGCCCCTGACATAATGGTTCTTTTCTTATTCTGCCTTTGTGAAGTGTCCTGCGACCCTCTGTTAAAGGAACAATGTAAATACAAGCTATGTTAGGCAGGATGTGACAATCATATGCCCGCCACCAGGGGCAGGATGTTTTGGATGACAGGGTTTCCTGGCATCGCCACAGCTTTTTAACATTCGGTGGGTCATTAATTCGTGAAGAGAAAGACTTGGAGGAAGTCCTACTATAGAGAGCTACCAGCCAATCAATTGGCCAGCAGCGCTGTAGTCCTAGCAGCGCCAGGTTCAAGCAGTGGCCACTGCTGGGACTGCAGGCAGTACCCAAAGAAGAAGAGGTTATGGAGGCTGGACTGACATCAACCCCTGTAACTAAAGCTGTTGGGCTACTTGCTCGGTGTGGGCCTCCTATGGGCAGCTGGGCAGTTGGCAGGCCACATACAGCAAATCCAGTGCAAGGCGATCGTAAAATTCTGCCCCAGACTCCTGAAGCAACTGCTGTACTCGGAAAACAGTTGTGGCTGGAGACGCCCAGGAGGACAGTGGAGATGCTTAAGGATGTCCTGAAAACATCCCTGAAGAGATCAAACATCTCCGCATGGGAGACCTTGGCTTGGAACTAATCGAAGTGGTGAAGGTTCACTCAGTATGGCATCAAACTCATTGAGAGACTTTGTCAGGTGCGTGTAGAGGTGAAGTTTGAAGCACCGAAGAGAGCGCACAATCCATCTGCCCCACTCTTCGAGCACCATCCGCCCAGCGTGTGGTAGAGTCTGCAGATCACACGTTGGACTGATCAGCCATCTGAGAACCTATCAAATCAAGGTGAAAGCAAGTCATCCTCAATCCTGCGGAACTGTCAAAGACAAAGGAGACAAAAGAATATTTTAAAATAGGATCAGGAGTAGGGCCATTCAGCCCCTCGAGCCTGCTCTGATGTTAAATACATCATGACTGATCTTTTGCACCATCTCCACGTTTTCAGCCACTCCTCATCCCATATCCCTGATTCGTGAGAAATCAAAAATCTTGCTATTTTTGCCCTGAATATGTTCAATAATGGAGCATTGACAACCTCTGGGGTCGAGAAACAAAGATTCAAATCCCTTTGAGCAGAGATATTTCTTCTAGAATCTAGATTCTGCAGTAGGAGAAATAACCTCTGTGTCTACCCTGTCAAACCCCTTCAGGATATTGCATTTTTCAGTGAGATCACCTCTCATTTGTCAAGGGCTACAAAGATCAATCTATTTTGTCATTATTCAGTCAGTTTGAGAGACAGATACTATTTCACCATGAATACATCGCATGTATTTAACCTGCCTATCCTGTTTTGAAATAGTGACAGATTTGCAGTTTTGTTTCAGCTTCTAGTTTTTGATTCAGTTATCTACCATCAATCATTGCTCAAAATGGTCAATTATTGTGCACGCAGTTTCCGTGACTTCAACCTTGATTGTAACTCTGTCAATAATGTTTGAACAAAGCGAAAGGAATCCTCCAACTCTTGAGTCCCTGTCACCTGCTGTGTGGCTCTTGTGGCGGGGTTCCTCTGAGAAGTAGACTGGCATTGGAGAAATGCAGGCATCACATAGAATCATAGAATCCCTACAGTACAGAAGGAGGCCATTCAGCCCATTGAGCCCGCACCAATAACAATCCCACCAGGTCCTGTCCACATATTTACCCTGTTAATCCCCTGACACTAAGGGGCAATTTCCCATGGTCAATCAACCTAACCTGCACACCTTTGGAGTGTGGGAGGAAACTGGAGCACCCGGAGGAAACCCACGCAGACACGGGGAGAATGTGAAAACTCCACACAGACAGTGATCCAAGGCCAGAATTGAACACAGGTCCCTGGCGATGTGAGGCAGCAGTGCTAACCACTGTGCCACCGTGCTGCCCATCATTTTAAAAAACTGATGATTATAAACATGGTCTGCTCATGTGATGATCTAGAGTGTTAAGATATTGCATCGCTGGGTAATAGGTCATCAATGTTTACAGACAGGCTCCCTTTCTGAACATCTCCTCAGCATTGATCCATCCATTTGTCATGATCCATAGTCCCCAACGGATTGTAGGCATCTCTCTGTTCAGAGCAATTCTGCATGCCATTGTAATTGAGCCCTTCTTCACTCCAGTTTCCAATGTTGTCCACCCATCCAGGGGAGTGATCCTGGGTGCCAATATTTATCCCCCGATAGACATGACAAAAAAAGGTCATCATGACATTGCTGGATCTTGCTGTGTGGGAAAAGGCAGTTGTATTTCCTTCAACACTTCATAAAATACCTTGGCTTTAAAGTGTGTTGGTGCATTCGAAGGCAATGAAAGGAATTGTAAAAATGCAAGTCTTTCTCTCTTTGCAGAGTAGAATTATACAGCATTAGCATCTTCACTGTGTTACAAGTGGTTCACCTCATAAAGCGTAAGAAATCATCCTGATGATTCACCTTCTACTGTTGCCAACACCAGACTCTCACCAACACCAGACTCCAGCAGTCATAACTTCTCCATTTCCTCTTCTTCAATCCTGGAGATTGCGGTGACTCTGATCTTCCCGCGGACAGATTCATTGGTTCTTCACTCTGCCCAGCTGATTCTAAGGGCACTTTGCCAGAGCCACATTTCTAACTTGTAACCCTCTTCTCATCAGCCTAATATCCAAAGGCAAACAAGAGCTTTTCACAATGGTCAATGGGCTGAGGAAGTCAAGTCTGAAGTTTGGGTTGAGCAGCAACAAGATATGGTGAGAGCTGTGTAATAATTCAGGCTGCAATCAAAGCGGTTTCTGGGATCAAAATTGACCATAAATGGAGATAGCAACACCAAAATCCAGATAAGACTAGTTTTTGCCCACTCTATAACTTGTCAGCTGAATGTTCAACTGTTAATGATTAAGCTGCTTAATTTGTTCGAGTTATAGTTAAACTGTATTCTTAAATAAAGTTTGTTTTACTACAAAATATTCCTAATTTGTCAGTGAAACCATTCCTGGAGCAAAGGAACCTTTTTTCATAGTTACGCCAAAATAGAAAAATTATTGGTATCTAGTCTGCTTTCTAATGTAATTTGGGATTCTGGTCCAGCACCCGAACAATTATAGAATCCCTACAGTGCAGATGGAGGCCTTTCGGCCCATTAAACCTGCACCGACAACAATCCCATCCAGGCTCTATCCCCGTAATCATACATATTTACCCTGCTCATCCCCCAACAACTTAGCATGGCCAGTCAACCTAACCCGCACATCTTTGGACTGTGGGAGGAAACTGGAGCACCCGGAGGAAACCAATGAAGACACAAGGAGAATGTGAAAACTCCACACAGTCACCCAAGGCCGGAATTGAACCTGGGTCCCTGGCATACATATAGGGCAGGGAAAATGGGATCCTCTTTTGTTCATGAGCATGATATGATATATGAATTCTCCCACTCTCACAATGCACTCTGACTGCAAACGGTAACTTCATTATTTTTTCAGCGAAATGATCAGAAGCGATGAATTTATTTCATACAGCTTTGCTGCCTGTGTTTTTAAATTTGTTAGCATTCGAGATGTAACACAGTGAAATGACACAGCCAGTTTAAATGGAGTGGCCAGAACCTTGTGTTTTATTTATTCTTTATGAGATGCGAGCATCGTTGGCTGGGCCCGCAGTTATTGCCCATCCCTCGTTGTCCTGGAACTGAGTAGCTTGCTGGGCCATTTTAAAGGACAGTTAAGAGTCAACCACATTGCTGTGGGTCTGAAGTCACATGTAAGCCAGGCTGGTAAGGACAGCAGATTTCCTTCTCCAAAGAAATTATTGAACCCAGATAGGTTTTTCTGGCAACTGATGATCATTTCATGGTTAGAGTGCTCGCACAGTACTTAACTCCATCCCCACCCCAGGCAGTGCTCCTGCAGATCCGTGCCCACTTTCTGGAATCCCTAGCTTCTGTCTGGCCAACGTCAGAAGAGTCAGCATAATCAGGGAGTGATACGGGAAGGGGTTGAGTGTTTTTCTGGGGTGAGAGTGGTGCTATGGCATAGTGGTATTATCACTACAGAAATAATCCAGATTGACTCCCACCACGGCAGAAGGTGACAGTTGAATCCAATAAAAATCTGGATGAAAGTCTAATGATGACCAATTAACCATTGTCGATGGTTCAAAGAGCAGGGGAGTTCTCCCTGGCCAATATGTATCCCTCAATCACAAAAACAGATGATCAGTTTGCTGTTTGTGGGAGTTTGCCGAATGCAAATGAGCTGTCACGTACATTACAACAGTGGCTATGCTTCAGAAAGTACTTCATTGGCTGTAAAGTGTTTTGAGACGTCAAGTGGTTGTGAAATGTGCTAAATAAATGTCAAAAACTTTTCTTTCTCCTCCAGTGCATTCCAGACAGCGGAATTGTCTACTGAATGACATTCCTTGTGACAGCATATTTTTCATTATATACACGCTGGCCACAAATGTGTTCAAGGGGAATGGAAAGTGCAGCCCCCATGGGAGCACGGTCTGAGCTGAAGCAAGGCCTTCATTCTGTGCCACACACACTGTCTTGTAGAACTCTGAATAGCAGAGCAAACATCCAAACATTTCTACAAATTCAGCAGCAGCCAGTAGCAATCAATCAGCAATTAACCTGATGTAGCTGATTATCCATTTAAATAGTGCTTCTGGGAGTCCTGCCTGCCACTGAAGACATGTTCAGGTGCACAAGATTAGGAGAGGGGTTCAATTGGAGCGTTCAGGTCGAAAGTGGCATTGCTAGCACCAAATCAGTATTACATGCCAAGTAATATCATAATGTTTCAACCTGCCTATTTCCGTTTCCACTCCCCTCTAACCACCTTTCTAAAATGGCGTCCAGCACAATTCGCACCAGAAGTGTGTATGCGTGATGCGGATGCCATTTTTCAACTCAACAACACCACTAGCGCCAAAAATATGGGCACCACGCAATTGAATTTTGCAGCGCAACAGTTTACAGAGAATTATCAAGTAGGTCAAATAATTCAGAAATAATTAGCCAGTTACTGTCGTTCATCAATATTTTTTATTGTTATCGCATACTTCGATAAAGGCAATCAGTAAGTAGCAAGTCATACAAATCACATCAAGGAAGGTGCACTTTGACCCCAATAATATGACAGATTCAATCAGCAGAACCTATTTAAATCCTTTTTGATGATCTTTGCTTTCCAAACATATTTTTTGCTTGTGTCAGCTCACCATGCTTCCATCAAGGCTATTACCAGAACAAATGTAACTGGACTGGAGAAGCAATGAGTATTTAAATAGGAAAATAATCAATAGATGAAAACCATTTAAATTTTCCATTACCCCTTCCCTTAACAAGAAATTGTCCCATTGATTGGGATTTGAGGTAATAGCTGCAGGTTTTAAAGGAATAATTTGCTTGTCATTTGAGTTGTGCCTCGAGCAAGAATATTGTTAGTTTACTCAACAAAATCTTTGTTCCCTCTCAAAGTGTTTGGTACACAGGTGATTGGTTCATTGTCAATGTTTGCAGACTTGAATTGATGATAGTGTGTCTGTAAACATGAATTCTGTCTCTGCTGCTTCATTACACTGGCTCTGAATTACTCAGATAGTCTTTGTACAGTCCTGCGTATTTCGGGAATGACTGCAAGCTCCTCCAGGACCCGGTTACACTGTGTAGCCTCTGCCTAGCCAAGCAAAGTCACTGCTGCAAAGATATCACTGTTCAGGACAGGGTTAGCCTGGACTAGGCGTGTCCACCATCTCCCCAGGGCCTGATACATCTTCAGAGGCTGTACCAGAGAAGACAATACCAGCCAAAATTTGGGTGGGAGATGGGTGGGTAATGTAGCCCACCAAAGAGTCACAGGTCTGGAAACATCGCACCACCCTTCTACCAGCCCCCAGTACCAAATAAGATTAATAATTGTTACAAAGATGTTACATATATTTTTCATTCCATTACCTAGCACCCGCTTGCAGCCTTGGCATAAGCCATTCCTGGCAGGGCTTTGCATTTGAAATCGGGAGAAAGAAATGAAGCATGGTTGCAGAGTTGGCATCAAGCAGGTGGATCCACATATAGTCTGAGGTGGTTGAAGAGCAGAAAATTAGCCATCCCCTAGTTGGGTTCTCTTTGGAGCCCTCCCTAATCCCCATCTCTGAACTGATAAGAGTACTTCTCGGGCAACCTTATACTTGGATGCCCCTTGGGTTACATTGAAGCACAGAGGCGAGGAATGCCCCCTGTAGCCTCATTTGTGCCTGATTGCTTGGCCTGCACTCCTTGGGGGATTATTCCTTAAACCTTAGCACCAACAAAAAGCTAATGAAATCCCATCATAATGGATGTCACCCTCCTCCTTCCTGATCTTTACACATGGAGGTAAAGTTCACCACGGCCGCGGGTAAGGGAAAAAGAGCACAAATTCACCTGATTGACCCCTCTCTGGATCCATTCCTGATAACTAGACTGCAGTGGTTCCAGAAAGTGACTCACCAAAGGTGAATAGGGACGGGCAATAAATGCTGTCCCAGCTAGCGACTCCCACATCCATGAAAAAATCTAAAAAGCTCAACTGCCTAAAGTTGAATCATGCTTTGGTGTCCAGTATTTCCACCATCCCTCTCCACCTGCAACACAGGAGTTAGCATCACTCCCCTTAAAGTCTCATCTGTCCTTTCTAACTTCCATCCCACCTCCAACACCATCTTCCTCTCTCAGATTTGAAACAATTCAACTCCACGCCCACCCCTTCTGTCACATTGTATTCAAACCCCTGCAGTCGGTTTCCATCCTGCCCTTAGTATTGAGGTTTCCCTGCTCAGACTCACAAATGACATTTTTCAGGATAGCGATTGAGGTGCTTTGTCTCATCATCATCATCCTCAACCTCTCAGTGTCCTTTGACATGTTTGACCCCTTCACTGCTTCCTCTTCTGTTGTGCTGACTTATCATGGTTATGCTCTTATCTGGAATGGACTCTCCTGCAATGTTCATTCTATAATGTGTCTTTGGTTGGCATGTGGTTGAGTTAATTGTCACTGTTTCCTGTAAGTTGATGAGTAACTGACACTTTGACTTGTACATGTCATGCAACAAAACACCTCTACTTTCTCAGGAGATGAAGGAAATTTGGCATGTCCGCTACAATTCTCAGCAACTTCGACAGATGTACCTTAGAAAGCATTCTTTCTGGTTATATCACAGCTTGGTATGACTCCTGCTCTATCCAAGATTGCAAGAAACTACAAAAGGTCGTGAATGAAACCCAGTCCATCACTCAAACCAGCCTCCCATCCATTGACACTGTCTACACTTCCTGCTGCCTCAGAAAATCAGCCAGCATAATCAAGGACCTCACGCATCCCAAACATATTCTCTTCCACCTTCTTCCATCGGGAAAAAGATACAAAATTCTGAGATCATGCACCAACCAACTCAAAAACAGCTTCTTCCCTGCAGCCATCAGACTTTTGAATGGACCTCCCTCACATTAAGTTGATCCTTCTCTACACCCTAGCTATGACTGTAACACTACATACTGCATTCTCTCCTTTGCTTCCCGATGTATGGTATGCTTTGTCTGTATAGTGCGCAAGAAACAATACTTTTCACAGTACACTAATACATGTGACAATAATAAATCAAATCAAATCAGTGGACCAAAACTTGCTCCAGTTGATGTAGATAAAACTTTCCCTTTCTCTTTGACTATTGTCAATTCTTAAATACCCCGAGCCCCAATTAGGGATGGGCATTAAATGCTGGCCTAGTCAGCGACACTTACACCTTGTGAAAGAATAATTTTTTTAAAGCCCCAATTCCATCAAAAGATGCCAAACTTCAGCACTCTGTTCAACTCTGAGATTAGTGTCCTTCCCTATTTTCACTCTGCCACCAAATCTGCTTTCCTTAACCCATCACAACATTGCCCAATCTTGCCTTTAATTTCCCTTTCTACTGTCAAAGTTTTCTCCTTGTTTTGTTCTAATCTGTACCTTCAGCACATCAAGTCTTGTCTTCATCGCTTCAAGACAAAGTCTACCTCCAATGTCCTCCTACTTGGCTTTCCTGCTGAACCCTCCATATGTTTCAATGCATCTGAATTGCTACAGCTCACATTTTCATCCCTTCTTCCAACACGACTATCTTCACTTGACATTACATATCCCCCCATGCTCCAGCATGGTGATAATCTTCACCTTTACCATCAAGGAGGAATGGATCACCTATACAATGTAGGATGTATCTGATTTTCATCCCATTAAGATCAATTAATTGGCTCTGAAAATAAATAAGTTTATTGACCATATGGTGTGAATTTCCCCAAAGTTAGTCTCTCTGTCCTGGAGGCACTAGTGTACTGGCATTTTTATTACAGTTTGGTGCTAAAATCAGACTTTCTTCACAAACATTGTGATATAAATATATGAACCCGGGAACAGGAGGTGGCCATTCAACCCTCATGCTCATTCTACCATTCAATGAGATCATTATTCATTTATGACCTACCTTCACCAACCCACCTTTTCTCCATATCTTCGAATATCTGCAGATAACAAAACTCTATCAGCCTCCATTTTAAAATAAGTGAAGAGGGCTCTTGGTCGAACGTATACTTCTGCCACACTCTGTTAACTCAACAAAATTACAATTTTGTGTATCTTCCTTAAGGCTCTTCCCTACCTGGTAGATTCTCTGCAACTACCAAAACTGATAAAATGAACTTCTATCTCACTGAGGAGGCTTCAGATCAATCCACATTCAACAACCTGCCCTGAGAACTCTGCTCACATTTTGACAGCTGTGACAAATTCCACCACAGTAATGGAGACAGTCATTTTGGGAAGGAAATCTGCCATCCTTACCTGATCCGGCCTACATGTGACAACATTCTAAAAAAATCCACCGCATTCCAAAGGAAAGTCAATTCGCCCTATCTCCCAATGTTAACAGACCCCTTTTAAAGAAATAAATTCCTGGATGTGGTTCTACAGCTTTGCCAAAAAGCAACTCAGTTCTTCCTTGGTCCATACTCTATATGTGTACCAAGTTTTGTTGATGACTGTCTGTGGGTTTTGAGATATTGTTCACAGAGGAACAGACTAACTGGAATGAAAACATCACCTCTGTTTGGTGGCGTAGGTAACTAACAATTGACCGAGCATCAGTTGCTACATGCAGAAAAGAGTTCCAAACTTCTATCAACACTTCATGTACTAAGGGTTTCCTAATTTCACTCCTGAAAGGCAGGACTCTAATTTTTCAGAACATGCCCCCTAGTCCTAAACTCTCCAACCAGTAGAAATAATTTCTCACTATCTACCCCTCAGTATATTGAAACATTGATCAAATCACCCCTTAACCTCAGTGCCTGGGAACACATCTCTAGTCGCTGTAACCTCTCCTCATAACTCAACCTTTGAAGTTCAGGTGTCATTCCAGTAAAATTACACTGTATTCCCTCCAAGATCAATATATCCTTCCAAAGGTGTGATATTTGGAGATCTTTATTCATTTTACTGGATATGGGCATTGCCAGCATTTATTACCCATCCCTAACTACCCTTCGTTCCAGAGGGCATTTTGAGAGTCGATCACATTGGTGTAGATCTGAAGCCACATGTAAGCCAGACCAGGTAAGGACAGCAGATTTCCTTCCCTAAAGGACATTAGTGAATCAGATGGGTTTTTACAACAATCTTTTGATTTGATTTGATTTATTATTGTCACATGTGTATACGGTGAAAAATATTGTTTCTTGCATGCTATACAGACAAAGCATACCTTTCATAGAGAAGGAAAGGAGCGAGTGCAGAATGTAGTGTTACGGTCATAGCTAGGGTGTAGAGAAAAATCAACTTAGTGCGAGGTGGGTCCATTCAAAAATCTGACAGCAGCAGGGAAGAAGCTGTTCTTGAGTCAGTTGGTACGTGACCTCAGACTTTTGTATCTTTTTCCTGACAGAAGAAGGTGGAAAAGAGTATGTCCGGGGTGATTAGTTATGGTGGCTGCTTTTCTGAGGCAGCAGGAAGTGTAGATTGTGTCAATGGTTTCATAGTTAGACTTTTAATTCCAGGCTTTAGTAAATTCAAATTTTACCATCTGCCATGGTGGGATTTGAACCCCGGTCCCAAGATCTTGTCCTAGGTTTCGGGATTACTAGTCCAATGACAATACCACTACACTACCACTCTTCCACAGTACACCAGGTATGTACCAACAAGGGTTTTGTACGACTTAAAAGTAACTTGTATCCCCTGCATTCTATTCCTCTAAATACTCCACTAATCTTTTTGATTATAAAAATATAGGAATGTAGGAGATAGGAGTAGGAGTAGACCATCCAGTCCCTCGAGCCTGCTCCACTGTTCAACACGACTGAGTTGAGACTGATCTACCTCAAAGCCATTTTCCTGCACTATCCCCATATTCCTAGCCCTTGATGTCTTTAATATCTCAAAATCTATTGATCTCTATCTTGAACATGCTCAATGACTAATCCTCCACAACCCTCTGAGGTACAGAATTTCAAAGAGTTACCAGTCTCTGAGTGAAGAAATTCCTCCTCATCTCAGTCTTAAATGGATTGCTCCTTATTCTGAGTCTGTGTCCCTTGGTTCTAGACTCCTGCAGGCAAGAGAAACATCCTTCCTACATCTAATATGTCGAACCCTGTAAGAATTTTATAAGTTGCAAAGGTGAATTGGCCTTACCCTTAGTGTCCCAATCTGTATAACTGAGATGGATTAGCCATGGGAAATGTGTGGGGTTACGGGGAGAGGGCCTGCGTAAGATAGTCTGTCAGAGAGTCAGTGCAGACTCGATGGGCCGAATGGCCTCTTCTACACTGTAGGGATTCTATGATTCTATGAAATCACCTCTCATTCATCTGAACCTTAGAGAACAATACTGCCATCCCAGGAATTAGTCTAGTTAATCTTTGTTGCACTTCCCTCCATGACAAGTATACCCTTCCTTAGCTAAGGAGGCCAACACTTGTGGTATTTTTAAAGGATAGGCTTGCAGACCATGAAGGTACAAACAAATGAGAGCTTTATTGGAAAGGTGTTTACTCTGCAGGCTCTTAGGATAGACTGCCCATTTTCTGGCACAAATGGCCAATGACGTCATCAATACGTAACATGATCAGGTTCTTAAAGTGACCTTGTTCCAACCAGGAACATACATGAATACACAACGCTTTCCTCTCCCTTTGGAGGTTCCTGCAATGAAACATAATTTAACATTCACAATCAAAATTTACAATATGAACAATTAGCAAACACAACAGTCATAACTTAAGTCACAACAGTTGAAACAGACGTTTCAGGGGACATTGATTCCTGTGTGGTTGTCGGTGAACCTCAGGTATTTGCATTTTTATGTTTACTACAACCTTGGGAGTTTTTGGTTTTGTTTGGATATTATCCATAGTTGTCTCAACCTGAGTCAGTGTGGGATTTGGAGGTTTACTCAGTGCTGAGGTGTCCTCAGCTAAGGTATTGCCTTCTACAGTTGTTTCTGATATTGTCAGGTTCTCAGGAATTTCCAGGTCTTCACTTGGCACAGTTTGTTGCGGACTCTCAGTTAACTCTGTCTCTGACAAACTAGTTCTAGTTGCTAAAAGTTGGTCTGCATGTCTTCTGTCACCTCTAGTCCTTCCTGATGTGTGGCATGCATCAAACTTGGGTGTTGTGAAGAGTGGGAAAGTAGTCAGTGAGGCTAAAACACCGCTTGCTCACATTAGACAGAAACTAAAAGACGATTTACTATGCACACCTACACAAGACAATGGCTGCCAAAACAGATCAGATCACTGTGCTGCTACTTAACAAATACAACCCTTGCTGAGGAATTCGAGAGGAATTGAGGGCATGACCAATGAATGGTGGGTACTATGCCTCCATATTCACCATGCCAATGATTAGAGATGCATCACATGAGCTCCACCACTTCATTGAGAAACTATGACAAATTTTCTGCACGCCTGAAGTTCTGGTCTCTGACAATGGCACTGCCTTTACTGGAACCAAGTTTTAGATGTTCATGCTTTCCAATAGAATCAAACACATTAGGACAGCAGCCTATCACCTGCCATCAAATGAGTTGGCTGAATGGGCGGTGCAGACTTTTAAGCTCAGCAACCTGCAGCATCCATCAAAACCAAACTGGCAGGATTTTCCTTCAACTGTAGGAGTACCCCCCACACAATGACAGGAATTGCGCCAGCAGAATGGGTAATGGGATGGAGGTTTCAGACAAGATTACGCTCCTGTTCCTAAACCTGGCAGGGAGGGTGGAGTCGCAACAAGAAAAGCAGAACTATGATTCTGTAAGGACATAAAGAACCTTCAAAACAATGTGAAGAACTTTGGGGACAGCCTCAGTTGGATCCCCGGGATCATAAGGGGAAAAAACATGGCTGGTGTCTTATAAGGTCCAATTGCAGAACAAAATTTGCAAGAAGGACCCTGGGCCTTCTCAGGAGTAGAGAGCCGTGCCAGTGCAGACCTCATTGCCACCCATGGGGGCCACCATTGCCAGTGTCAAGCCATGACTAGAAGTCAATCTTGCACCTGCCCCTCCGGATGATGAGAACACAGATTCCAAGAAGGAAGTGGAAGAGAATAGAGCCCCAACTGAAGCAAGACCTCAGGGAGAACCGGTGTCAGTGGCTTTACGATGCTCCCTTCGGAAGTCAAGGTCTTCAATCCACTTCACAACCCTGATCAAGTTCTGCCTCCAGTTGACTCCAGGCAGATTGCCAAGTGGCAGAAAAGGCCCTCCCATAGTGGAGGTGTTGGGGAAGAAATGGACTTGAGGGGGGAGAGATGTTATGATGGTCATGAGGGATCATCAATAGATCTCCCTGTGGGCCTCTTAGAGTATCAGCTCCCTTATTAAGTGAGTGGAGGCTTGCCCAATAGGGAAAGAGCAGTGGGGAGTTTAAAACCAGCTGGCTCCACTCAGGCCGGCAGTCAAAAGCCTTTGAGGTTGACCTGTACTCTGCAGCTGCTGAGCAGCATACTGAGCACGTTGTAAATAAAGGGTGATGGTGATGGAAGACTGTCCTCAGTAAGATTATTACACTAACCTTCCATTCCCTTCTCCCTCATAGGCTTGTCTCATCTCCCTTTGAATGCATCTCTAACATCTGCTTCAACCACTCCCAAAGGGAGTGAGCTCCACATTCTCACCACTCTCTCGGTAAAGACATTTATCCTGAATTCCCTATTGGGGAATGGTCTCTAGCTATGCTCTTCCCAACCTGAGGAACCATTCTCTCTGTATCCACTCTAAAAACCTTTCATAATTTAAGGTCACCCCTCAACTATTTATCAAGAGGAAAGAGAGCCAGCCTGGCAATCCTTTCCTGATGTGTAAACCCAAACATATCTGGTACTATCCTTGTAAATCTTCTCTGTATTCTCTCCAATGCCTCTACTGTTTAATACTGTTTATTGACCAGAACTGCACACAGCCCTCATAACCGATGCTCGATACAAGTTTAGCATAACGTTTTACTTTTCAATTCTGTCCCTCTAGAAATAAAGCCTGGTGCTTGGTTTGCTTTTTTATGGCTTTGCTGACATGTAAGTGCATCTTTTAGTGTTTGATGTGTATGTACGCAGAGATCCCTTTGTTCCTGTATTCCATTTATACTTCCACCTTCCAAGTAATAAATGATCTCCCTATTCTCTCTACCAAAATGAACTACTTTACATTTATCTGTTTGGACTTCATCTCTCAATTATGTGTCCGTTCTTCAAGTTTATTAATGTCCTCCTGTCTTCCTCAGCATTACTATTCTCACCAATTTGGTGTTATACCCAATGTAACAACTGTGTTTTGGAATCGAGTAAATCTCTCTGTATCCTCTTCGAAACCTTCAAAATTGGACACAATTCTTCAGCTAGGGCTGAACAAGACTATTATAAATGTTGAACTTGGCTTTTGCATCTCATTCCTTTATTTAAACTCAGGATCCCAAACAGCTATTACTCTCAGTCTCGCGATTCTGATTGACTTACAATCCACAGCCTTGGCACCTGGTTCAAGCTGCACTGCTGAATGCTAGAGCTCTGAGTTTGAGTTCAGCCAGACTCTTCCTACAAACTCTCAGAATTTTACAGGAGTCTTTTTGGCGCCGTCTCCAATTCCTAGAACTCATGGCCCCAGAGGCGTTAATATTCCCTCTCTAAAATCATCGGACACACAGAATCCTCGGCACCCACCTGAGAAGGCCATTGGAAAGTCAACGTGCTGACTGATCTGAAGGTCAGCATCTCCGACAGCGCAGTGTTGAAAAAAGTGTCAGCTTGGATTACATCCATATATCCTGGAGCAGGACTTGAATCTGTCAACTTCTGACACAGAGGAGAGAGTGCTATCCCATTGAGCTGATACAGCAGAGAGTGGCTAACCTTTTCATGCAGCATTGTGGCAGTGATCATTCTAAATAATGCATCGATGCTCTTCTTGTGATGTCGGAGAGCATTGTAAGAATTGGTATGGCTTCTGAGCCAGACTACCTTGAGCTTCTGGCTTTGACCTTCGTATGACCAGCCGGTGACCTGTAAGATGAGGGCTAACAAATAGCCTTTAATCCATGTTCAACAGTGTATTCTGGGAATTTCAGTCATGAGAATTTAAGGGTATGTGTTTTGTTCGAAAAAAATACCTGCAGCTTTTCCTTAATGCACCACAAACAAAGAATTTGGATGTTCTGGAGAAGGTTGTAAATAATAAATAATAAAATGAGAGCCTTGATCGATCAATGTTATCCTCATCTGCCTGAATGGAAATGTTAAAGTCACTTTTTATCTCAATGGCATCAGTAAAATACAGAAAAAATCCTAAAAGGAATTCTCAGCTATATATTTACCTGTCTCCTTCTTCTGCTATCTGAGACACTCTGACAAGTTACGTAGACAAAGGCCACTTGTGTAAGTGGGATTGATTCACTGATGCCAAACTGTCCTCCCCAAGAAGATAAACGGAGCATTGGGAGAACTTAAACGAGTCAAGCTTTGATTGGGGAATGAGGTGAGGAGGCGAGGTTCTGAGGAATAAGTATGTTGAAGAAGCAAATCAGCTCAAAACAGGTAGCTGCGTGGAGAGGTAATTCCTCAGGCATAGGAATGAGGTGCAGGCGAAAGATAGGAGTAAATGAAAGAGCAAGCAAAAAACAGGAGGGAAAGCAGCGCTGCAGAGTCAGCAGGTATCAGATTGCAATGTTTATACGCTATACCACATTAAGGCCATTTGCCTTTCGCAAACAACAGTCTTCAATCAATCCAGTTTCCAAACACTTAGCGTATATTACACAAAGCAAGATTATTGCGACAGGTTTTATAGCTCTTCAACTCCCAGGGCCAGATTTTCACAGAGTGGCTCTCTGTTGCAGCAAAATAACAGAAGTGGTCCCAAATTGTAAGTCCCTCCCCTGAAAGTGTAATTTCATTTTTCCAGGTGGGAGAATAGGGGCTGCTGGCCTTTTAAATCATCAGCTGCCTCAGCTGAAATGGGACTTTGGTAGCCTTGTAGTATAAAACCAGAAATGTGTAGATTAGACATGGTCAGAGCAGGTCTGAACTTTGTGGATTTGTTTGGATAGCTAGAGTACCCTTTGAAGAGGTATAGTATCCCTTTAGGTCTGACCCCAAACCACTTTTGGAGGAAGCCCTTTAAAATTGTTAAGAGTAGGCATAAATGTGTTTGAAGTGCATAAAGTAATTACTGTCAAACTCTTCCAAGCATTGGAACTGTCAACAGACCTCTCAAAGGAACCTGTCAAAACTATCAAATTGACCTATCAAAGACAGCTGTCAAAAGTTTCAAGGCATTGAAACTTTTGCTATTGAAATCTTTGAAAACATATCTGGACTGTTAAAAAATAATTGCTTGCTATTTCACTCTGTCTGTTGGCATAGGCTGGAAGGCTTCCGTTATTGGATTACTGCTGCATGACAAATTTCACAACCATCACAGAAGGGTGTCTGCTTTTTCACAATTTGATTTGACAGTGGTTATAGACTCTTTGATGTGGGACTATGAATTCCAATGCTTGTTGTACTAAAGGATTGCACCCTTGAATGAAATGTTTGTCATTAAAAAGCTTTATTTATTTGAATGAATGTAAATGTAGTAATTGGGATTTTATGAATGAATGTTCTTTTCAATATGCTGAAGTATGTTTTAGACGCAAAACTTTATTTTTCTGTATGGGTTCTGAGATCTGCCATGATGATATTAGTTGGCATGGTAGGTTAAGAGCAAAGGGTGGCTATATGGGTCAGCATGAGTTGACACTAAATTGGCATAAGGGCTATAAAGGGCCATAGGGGGTGGGTAATAGGCACATAGGTTGTATAGACAATATGAGGAGCCATAGGAACAAAGAACAAAGAACAAAGAACAATACAGCACAGGAACAGGCCCTTCAGCCCCCCAAGCCCGTGCCGTTCCCTGGTCCAAACTAGACCATTCTTTTGTATCCCTCCATTCCCACTCCGTTCATGTGGCTATCTAGATAAGTCTCATACGTTCCCAGTGTGTCCGCCTCCACCACCTTGCCCGGCAGCGCATTCCAGGCCCCCACCACCCTCTGTGTAAAAAACGTCCTTCTGATATCCGTGTTAAACCTCCCCCCGCTCACCTTGAACCTATGACCCCTCGTGAACGTCACCACCGACCTGGGAAAAAGCTTTCCACCGTTCACCCTATCTATGCCTTTCATAATTTCATACACCTCTATTAGGTCACCCCTCATCCTCCATCTTTCCAGGGAGAACAACCCCAGTTTACCCAATCTCTCCTCATAACTAAGCCCTTCCATACCAGGCAACATCCTGGTAAACCTCCTCTGCACTCTCTCTAAAGCCTTCACATCCTTCTGGTAGTGTGGCGACCAGAACTGGGCGCAGTATTCCAAATGCGGCCGAACCAACGTTCTATACAACCGCAACATCAGACCCCAACTTTTATACTCTATGCCCCATCCTATAAAGGCAAGCATGCCATATGCCTTCTTCACTACCTTCTCCACCTGTGACGTCACCTTCAAGGATCTGTGGACTTGCACACCCAGGTCCCTCTGGGTATCTACACCCTTTATGGTTCTGCCATTTATCGTATAGCTCCCCGCTACGTTAGTTCTACCAAAATGCATCACTTCGCATTTATTAGTTACCACTAGGGTTAGTTTGATGGGATATACTATGGCAAGGGGGTCTGGTGGGCCTTGAGGTGGCATGTGTTGGCATGGGTGGAGAGTGGGGGCATGTGTAGGGTTGTGGTGGGGGGGGGGTGGTGGGGGGGTGGTATGGAGTGAGGGGTAAAGGGATGTTTTATGTTTTATCATTTATTTTTAAACTTTGGATGCAGTGGCAGATCCCTGAGGCAGGCCTTTCATCTCGCTAACCTCCATTCTTCGTGGTCACCCACCCTGATTTCTAACACAAACTGAAAATCTGGCATTTGGGCAACTGGTTTTAAAGGCCAGGTTCACAGAGCTGGGAGTTCTCCTTCCCCTGTGCACCCAACCCGGAAGCCAAGATTTGGGCCCCAGTATCTCTCACTCTCTCACGGAACTCAGTCTCTGTCTGACTAAACTTACTGTGATTGTGTGAGCAAACTGCTTTAACAGAAAAGCTGTGACACAGCTCTGTCGCCTGCCATAGTGTCAGTGCAAGATCATATACATCCTTTTCCGTTGTCACAATAGCCCTAAATATTTAGGCCTTTTAAGGGGATTCAGAACGGCTTGGGATCAAAGATCAGCAGATCAGGGTAGATAAGATCGGAGTAGATCGGGTACAGAAAGAGTTATCACAGAATCATAGAATCTATGGCATGGAGATACATGCCCTTCAACCCAAACTGGTCCATGCCAACCAAAAAGCCCATTTAAGCTAACCCCATTTGTCTGCATTTGGCCTCTATTCCTCTAAACCTTTCCTATCCATGTGTCGTCCAAATGCCTTTTAAATGTTGTCAATGTCCCTGCCTCAACCACTTCCTCCGGCAGCTCATTCCACATATGTACCAGCCTCTGTATAAAAATGTTGCTCCTCAGGTTCCCCTCTTTCCCCTCTTAACTTAAACTTATGCCCTCTAGTTCGCATTTCCCGAACACTGTGAAAAAGACTGAGTGCATTCACCCTATCCATGCCTCTCATGATTGTATACACCTAAATAAGATCACCCTCAGTCTTCTATGCTCCAAAGAAAAAAGTCCCAGCCTATTCGTTCTCTCCCTATAACTAATCCCTTGAGTCTTGGCAACATCCTTGTAAATCTCTTCTGCACTCTTTCCCGTTCCTATGGCAAGACGACCAAAGCTGAACACAATACTCCAGGTGCGGCCTCACCAACGTCCTATACAACTGCAATATAACTTCCCAACTTCTATACTCAATGCCCTGGCTGATGAAGGCCAGCATGCCAAAAACCTTCTTCACTGCCCTATCTACCTGTGACTCCACCTGAATTCCACCTGAATTCCAAAGTTGTTCTGTTCCTGTTCTCTGAGTTATAAAGCACCCAAAATATACTGCTTGCTTAGACATACATATAAACACCATTAGAGAATTTAGACATGTATTTTTGAAAACATATTCTGCATTAAAAGCATACACCTTTGTTAACAACATAAGGCATGATGGGACGTAATTAAGTAAAAGGAACCACATTCCTTAAAACAATACTGCTGTTGAGCAACGGGAAAAACAATTCTTATTAGTGGTCTCCAGACAGACAGCCCTTATGAATGGGATACACACTGAACCAAGGACACCGGATAAGGGAGTCCGGTAAATATCAGGAGACTATGAGTAAGAACCTTAAGTTCCACGAGCTGATTACGCAGTCCCATGCTGCCCTGGAGCAGATGTTATTGGCCAAGGTATATAATCTATACATATAATGATTGGCTCATACCCAACTGGGTGGGCAAATAGCTTTTGAAAATTGGATAATTGCAGGACTAAGAGTAATATAATTTCAGAGTTGATTTGAAACTGTCCCAAATCACTCTCCCTCGTACGTTGACCAAACTTGGAAAATAATTAACATATTTTACCAGAGTACTGTCTCTGCAAGTCTTTGTGTTAGCTGAGTCATAATTAAGAGGGAAATCGCATAATTAAGAGGAAAGCCAGCTTAATACACAGTCTCTGAAAAACACTCTTACAGGCCTCAGTGTGCATCAGGGAACATCTCCAACATCAATCGATCAGCTATGCAGGTCTTACCTTAATAACCTCAGTCAGGTCATTGAACTCCTTTCTGCACCACTTCTGGGTCAACAGGACTAAACTGCTGGCAATTATACATATAGTCACCTCATAATATGCTTTCTTGGCAGTGCGGAAGGGCATTCTTCTTCCATCTGATGGAATAGAATATTCTTCCTGCTCCTTATCTCTGGATCATTATCAGAGAATCTTGGTGCTCTCTCAGCCGATAGTCTTTCCCTTCCAGTTCACAAACCTGCCGACAGTGAAGCACCACAATGAGCTTAAAATTCTTTAACTGGGAGATGGGAGGCGGGGGGGGGGGGGGGGGGGAGAAGCTGCCAGGAAATTACATTGAGGCTGTTCATAATGTCACCCCTCACAAGCTGTTCACTCACCAGCAGTGTTCCCATTGACAGATCATCCGTCAAATTGAAATGAGCTTTGAGCCAATGATACCGGGTGAAGGATGTCTCCATTACTTCCATTTGGCTATTTTGTGGGTGTGGAAAGGGGGAATTGAAATTTCCACCAACTGTATGAGGAAGAGGCTTGGCTGTGATTCACTCTCTCACTCTCAAACGGGTTTTCTGGCTTAACAAGAATTTGGGCGATTTGGCCAACACCTATTGAACGGCACATGAGGGAAGAAAATTAAAATTTTGCGGAAAGTTCCAGCAGATATTGTGTTAAATATATCGTGTGGTGGAGACTTCCCACACCATCTAATGAGTTATAGAGAATATTGAAAGTACTAATAATCTGATGTGACATTAAAATAGATATCGTAATATTCAGAAATCCTCGCTCGCTATGCAAAAAACAGATATTACTCCAGTAAATCTGCAGTGTAGGATCAATAATATTAATCAAAAATGGAAAATGTAATTACATCTGATGGTACATGCGGCAGAACAGTTTTCAGCTTGCTGTTAGATAAATGTTAGCAATTTCGGTTATCTTGTTTATGTTTAAGCTGCCCTATTGATCTATTTTATTTATTTTCCTCGATGAGATAATCTTCTGGGTAGTTATTGCACTCCCTACTGCGTATATTTTATTTGAAGTGGTCTATGAGTTTGAAATGAGGGTGGGCTAGGGGTTGATTCATGAAAAGCAATTTGGCACATAATATCATTTGCATAAAAAACGTACCATGCAATTATGTAAATTGCTTCAAAATGCATAATTCCTTCCCTTGATTGCAACATCATTTTGACACGCAGTTCATCTCTGTCGATAAATAACAAGAGAATTAGCAAATACTTTTATTTTGTGACAACATTTCTCCGCCTCTCAGGCTGTAACTCCCCCCAACTCCAGTACATTTCCTTGAATAAAATGTTCAATAATGATTACTCCGGGCAGGAAAATGGCACTGTGGCATGGAATGTTTGAGTTCCTTGGTCAAAATTTGCAGCTTAGGTTTGTGAACAGATATTTGCTCTTGAGGTATGTGAGTGACATTGGTAAGGCTGCATTTAGCGCCCGCTCTGAGGGGGGTCTTCAATGACATGTAACCTGAAACATGGATAGTCAGGAGCTTTTTCCCAGGGTAGAAGTGTCAATTAAAAGGGGGCACAGGTTCAAGGTGAGAGGGGGAAAGTTTAAGGGAGGTGTACGGGGGAGGTTTTTGATGCAGAGTGGTGAGTGGGGACTTACTCAGTTAATGGTAGGGCATTGGGGAAAGTTACAGAACAAAGAGGTCTAAAGGTACATGTTCATAGCTCCTTGAAAGTGGAGTCACAGGTAGACAGAGTGGTGAAGAAGACATTCGGCAGGTTTAGTTTCATTAGTCAGAACATTGAATACAGAAGTTGGGATGTCTTGTTGAAGTTCTACAAGACATTGGTAAGGCCACACTTGGAATGCTGTGTACAGTTCTGGCCACCCTATTTTAGAAAGGATATTATTAAAATAGAAAGACTTCAGAAAAGATTTACTAGGATGCTACCGGGACTTGATGGTTTGAGTTATAAAGAGAGGCTGGATAGACTGGGACTTTTTTCCCTGGAACCTAGGAGACATAGGGGTGATCTTATAGAGGTCTATAAAATAATGAGGGGCGTAAATCAGTTAGATAGCCAACATCTTTTCTCAAAGATAGGGGAGTCTAAAACTAGAGGGCATGGTTTAAGGTGAGAGGGGAGAGATACAAAAGGGTCCAGGGGGCAAGTTTTTCACACAGAGGGTGGTGAGTATCTGGAACGAGCTGTCAAAGGTAGTAGTAGAGACGGGTACAATTTTGTCTTTTAAAAAGCATTTAGACAGTTACATGGGTACGGTGGGTATAGAGGGATATGGACCAAATGTGGGCAATTGGGACTAGTTTAGTGGTTAAAAAAGAAGGGCAGCATGGACAAGTTGGGCCGAAGGGCCTGTTTCCATGCTGTAAACCTCTATGACTTTATCATTCTCTGACTTTCTGTTCATCTATACTTTCCTGCCCATCTTGCCCATATTTATTCAGGAATGTGCCACCTGGCTTACTGACATTTTGTGGGGATGCCAGCGTTGACTGGGGTAAACATAGTAAGAAGTCTCACAACACCAGGTTAAAGTCCAACAGGTTTATTTGGTAGCAAAAGCCACTAGCTTTCGGAGTGCTGCCCCGTCGTCAGGTGAGTGGGGTTTCAGTTCACCAACAGGGCATATAAAGACACAAATTCAATTTACAAAATAATGGTTGGAATGTGAGTTAAGCACAGGATAAAGAGATGTGTATTGTCAATCACCAGGCAAGAGTGTTCTCTTCCTGTTGGGGAACACTTCAGCGGTCACGGGCATTCGGCCTCTGATCTTCGGGTAAGCGTTCTTCACGACACATGACAACACAGAGTCGCTGAGCAGAGACTGATAGCCAAGTTCCGCACACATGAGGACGGCCTCAACCGGGATCTTGGGTTCATGTCACACTATCTGTAACCCCCACGACTTGCCTGGGCTTGCAAAATCTCACTAACTGTCCTGGCTGGAGACAATACACATCTCTTTAACCTGTGCTTAACCCTCTCTCCACTCACATTGTCTGTACCTTTAAGACTTGATTACCTGTAAAGACTCGCATTCCAACCATTATTTTGTAAATTGAGTTTGTGTCTTTATATGCCCTGTTTGTGAACTGAAATCACACTCACCTGATGAAGGAGCAGCGCTCTGAAAGCTTGTGGCTTGTGCTACCAAATAAACCTGTTGGACTTTAGCCTGGTGATGTGAGACTTCTTACTGTGTTTACTGACATTTCACATTTTTAAAAAGTCAAAGGTTATTATTACATGGAATATACAGCACAGGAGCAGGCCATTCATCCCAATGAGTCAGTGCTAGTCTTGAGTCTCTTCCCATTCCATCTACTCCATCTTGACCTTTCTTTCCATTGTTTTTTCGCTCATGTACTCATCGAGTTTCCTTTTTAAAGCAGCCAAGCTATTTCCTTCAGACACTTCCTGAGATGGAGAGATACCCAGTCTAACCGCCCCAATAGCTACACTGATCATGTCCAGTCCTACCTATCCGTTCTCCATCTTTCAGCCAAGTGATAGTGGATGGTGGAACTCCCAACGCATGGCGTGACAGAACTAGGGCACTGCCAGCTGTCTGGATAATAACCTCCTCTGAGGATTCTTAAAAGGTTGGTGGGGCTGAAAAAAAGGAGGAGATTCAATTGCATAAAAATAAAGAACGACTGAACATTTGCTGTCAAGAATTTGGTGCTTTTTCCAATTTTCACCATGAGTTTCTCCCTCGGCAACTTGTTACACCTGAAAGGGTTAATAATCACGCAAGTTTAAAAGTCACATAAGCTGCTGTGAGGGAAAGGAAAACAAAGGTCCTTCTAAAATCTTCACTGATAAGCACCAAGGCCTTTAGTCTGAGAGAATTCATTAAATCAGACATCTGAACCTGGGAAGAGGATTGATATCCAGAGACACAGACAAACTGGGACATCAGTGATAACTTGTAACAATGATGAAATAGATCAGCTAACATGATGAAGTCTTCATGCTGATTTCATATTATAATTAATCACGCGTGAGATGATTGTGGGTTGGTTTTAAAATGTGTACTTTATGAATGATGTAACCTGAATCAATAATCATGAGTGGATGGAGATAACTGCTATACCTTGATTGGCACATGCTAATTACTTAGAGTCCTAGAGGTTTACAGCATGGAAACAGGCCCTTCGGACCAACTTGTCCATGCTACCCTTTTTTTAAAACCCTGAAGCTAGTCCCAATTGCCTGCATTTGGCTCATATTCCTTTATACCCATCGTACCCATGTAACTGTCTAAATGCTTTTTAAAAGACAAAATTGTACCCGCATCTACTACGACCACTGGCAGCTCGTTCCAGACACTGTGAGAGGGGCTGAATATAGAATCATAGAATCCCAACAGTGCAGGAGGAGGCCATTCAGCCCATCGAATCTGCACCATTCACAATCTCACACAGGTTCTATCCCACAACCCTATGTATTTACCCTAGCTAGTCCCTGACACTAAGGGGCAATTTAGCATGACCAATCAACCTAACCCACGCATTTTTCAGACTGTGGGAGGAAACCGGAGCGCCCGGAGGAAACCCACGCAGACACGGGGAGAAAGTGCAAACTCCACACAGACAGTGCCCCAAGGCCGAAATTGAACCCAGGTCCCTGGCGCTCCTTGAAAGTGGAGTCACAGGTGGACAGAGTGGTGAAGAAGGCATTCAGCATGCTTGGTTTCATTGGTCAGAACATTGAATACAGGAGCTGGGATGTCTTGTCGAAGTTGTACAAGGCATTGGGAAGGCCACACTTGGAATACTGTGGACAGTTTTGGTCACCCTATTATAGAAAGGATATTATTAAACTAGAAAGAATGCAGAAACGATTTACTAGGATGCTCCCGGGACTTGATGGTCTGAGTTATAAGGAGAGACTGGATAGACTGGGACTTTTTTCTTTGGAGCGTAGAAGACTGAGCGGTGATCTTATCGAGATCTATAAAATAATGAGGGGCAGAGATCAGCTAGATGGTCAATATCTTTTCCCAAAGGTAGGGGAGTCTAAAACTAGAGGGCATAGGTTTAAGGTGAGAGGGGAAAGATACAAAAGTGTCCAGAGGGGCAATCTTTTCACACAGAGGGTTGTGAGTGTCTGGAACAAGCTGCCATAGGTAGTAGTAGTGGGAACAGAGGCCACTGAGGCCCCTCTGGGAGGTCAGGGGCAGGGGGGGGTTAACCTTGCACCCTGACACTGTCCACCAGGCACCCTGGAACTGCCACTGGGCAGTGCCAAGGGGGTAGGGACTGAGGGGGGGCAGGGCCTACGGGGGGTGGGTGGTGAGGCCGATCGATGGTGGTGGGGAAGGTGGGAACCTGCTACCCGTTTTGCAATAGGGATCATTGGAGTTGGGAAGGAGGGGGCCATCAGGGCAGGATATGGGGAGGGGACGATTGGGGCAGGACATGGGGAGGGGGTGATTGGGGCTGGGCATGGGGAGGGGGTGATTGGGGCAGGACATGGAGAGGGGGTGATTGGGGCAGGACAGGGGGAGGGCATGATCGGGGCAGGGCATGGGGAGGGGGGGGATCAGGTTGGCCATGGGGGAGGGGTAAGTCAGGCTAGACAAGGGGGTGGGGGTTCACGTAGGTCAGTGATCGGGAAACCGGCGATGGGGGGGCCAATGCGCATGTGCCGATCTCGTCACTGACAGATCGGCACAAGCACAATGGCCCTCTCAGCCCATTTATATTCCAGTCTCTCGAGCGGGTTCAGGCTTCTTCCCCGCCACCCCCTCCCTCCCCCCACCATCCCCTCCCCGCCCCCTCCCCCCCACCCCCCACACCCCGGCATGAATCGTATTAGGGAAGTTGTAATGCAAAGTCCCTGAGATTCATTCCACTCAATTAGTCCACAAAGTGGGCGGGAAAAACTCCCGTATTTCCACCCATTGGGCACTTCATTTTTTTGGGGAGAATCGCGCCCCATGTCTTTTTCTTTTTGTTAAAACCCACGACCCCTAACAGAGTTAGGACATTACAAATTCCCACAGCTGTTCACTATCAGTTGTTTTTCCAAATTTTTCTTCCTAAAGAATTTTAATTGACAGAAGAGTAAGTTTTTTAAAATCTATTTTTTATCATGGTATTGAGTCTGTCACATGGTTGAAAGGCAGGCAACAGCGAATATAGCTCCTGTTGTGGTGGTTTGATAACTGCGGAACTTGACACTAGACCAGGATTCAGCAGCCCTTCTCTTTTCCCCTCCCTGGGAAATGAACACCCATCAGAGAAAAATTGAGGCAGAATCATAGGCACCTCTCGGATCCATATGGCCCACTTCAGGGAGGCCTGTATATCGGCACATTGGGTGGAAACATCCCAGAAATTGGAAAAGTCTGATTTTGGATCGGGAATATGGTGGCCTGCTGATACCAATGGCGGCTTTTTCTGCCGTATTATGCAGCAGCTTAAAAATGCAGAGGCACTGGGTTCTTACTGGGACACAGGTGGGAAGCCTCTGACATGCCCACTCCGCCACAACCTCAGAGTTTCAGTAATGGCACCATATTTAAAGGCCATCCCTGCACAGGGCTCCTCATGCAACAGGAAGCTGATGGCAAATGATGGCTGCCAAAGCCAACAACTTGCTGCCCCTAAATTCAACAACACCTTCCTCAAGCGCCGACTAAACACAATGGAGTTCTGCCGTGATGCCGTCTACCCGTGCTCTGGATGAAGACCACCAAGCATGGTAACAAACCCAGTATGGAAGGCGGTGGCAGCGGTGGCCAGTGCCCTGCAGAAGAGGACAACCATCCCATACAGGAAGAGGATGAATGATCTCCATTCTGCTCGGGTAAGTTACTCTTCTCAGCGCACTCAACTCACACACTCACAGACCCATCGCACATCCACGGGGATCTCAAGTGATGCCGGTTCAACAGGAACCACTACTTGCCCTCCCACACACATCTTCATCTCCTCTGGGGATCACGTCCCCATCACCTCTCTGGTCCCGCTCACCATCTGCATATGGCAGATATCCTTATCATCTGGCCTGGCAGGCGTCCCGCTTACACTCTCTCCGTCTGCCTTCATGCAGGAGGGGCTGGCTCACCAAAGGCAGAGATCCCAGGTGGATGGAGGAATGCTGGAGCTGGAGGTCCTCATGGACTCTGAGGACAGAACTATCCAGCCGGCCGGGGAGGACATTTTCCGCTCTTGTGCTGACGGTGAGGTCAGCAGCAGTAAAGCAAGTGAGGACCCAGCACTGTATCATCCATCAGACAACAATGGTGTGAGTCAAATCTCCTGTTTCTCAGGCGCCTGCTGTGCATTAATGAGTTCTACTTTATTTCACAGTTACACTTGGGAAGCAGTCGAAGGAGTCCAGCAGCCAGGCCCTCGACTCCAGCCCCGAGAACACTGCAGAGGAGGAATAGACAGAGCCTGATGTGGAAGAACCATCACAGCGCTCACTCATACCCAGCACCAGTGCAGAAGCACAACACCTCAGTAGGATCTAGTTTTAGAGCAGCCTTGCAGCATGTCATACTTTCAAATCCACAGCAGGCAAAGGCTGGGACGTCCCAGAGTGCTGGCACTCAGAGGATTGCTTGAGGCCAGGAATCATCTGAATTCCAGTCAGATGATGAGTGTCTGGATTCAGTCATGCCCCAGTTACTGGAACTCCAAAGGCAAGGGAGGAAAATCAGGAGGGGATGTCTGGTACTCTCCTCAGATTGCAAGGCATGCTGGAGGAGTCTTTCCACCTTCAGATTGAGGTGATAACACTGACATGCCGAAGTACCAATGTCAAAACTGGTTGGGTGGTAGGCCACTGTGGAGAGCTTGGTCCAGGACACCTATCATGCACGTTTTTAAAAATTCAATGATGGGATGTGGGCATACTAGCTGGGCCAACTTTTATTGCCCATCCGTAATTACTCCTGAACCGAATGAGGGTATTTTTAAAGAATCAAACACATTGATGTGGGGCTGGAGTCACATGTCGGCCAGACCAGGTGAAGACAGCAGATTTCCTTCACTAAAGGACATTAATGAACCAGATGTGTTTTTACAACAGTACACAATGGTTTCATGGTCATCGTTATCCTTTTAATTCCAGATTTTTATTGAACTCAAATTTCACCATCTTCCATGGTGGGATTCGAACCCGGATCCCCAGAGCATTACCCTGGGTCTCTGGATTACTTCGTCCAGTGTCAATATCACTGCACCACCTTGCTGGCATCCATGAGTGTCAACATGAGAGAAGGGAGGAGCACCTCAAGGAGGCAGCCAGGGCCCTCAGGTGCCTGAACTGTTTCCAATGCATTTCCATATTTCCTTGAGTAAGGAGACGAACACTGTACACAGTACTCCAGACATGGTCTCATAATTGGCCTGTACAACTGAAGCATAACCTGTCAATTTGGGATTCAGTTCCTAGATGCACTGCAGCAATTCACCAAAGATCCTTAGACAGCACTTTTCAAACCCATGTCCACTTCCATCTAGAAGGACAAGGGCAGCAGATACAATGGAACACCACCAACTGCCAGTTTCCATCCAAGCCACTCACCATCCTAACTTGGAAATATATCGCCGTTCCTTCAGAATTGCTGGGTCAAAATCCTGGAATTCCCTCCCTCACGGCGTTGTGGGTCAACCCACAGGACGTGGACTGCAGCGATTCAAGAAGGCAGCTCACCACCACCTAATCAAAGACAACTAGGGATGGGCAATAAAATGCTGCCAGCCAGCGATGCCCATGTCCCATGAATGAATTTTTAAAAAACATTCTATCAGCTTTACTAATTACTTGCTGCACCTGCATCCCAGCCTTTTGCAACTTATGCACTAGGACATCTAGATCCCTCTTACCTTATAACTCTGCAATCTTAACCATTTAGATAATATGCTTTTATTTTAACTGTTCCTGCCAAAAAGGACAATTTCACATTTGCCCACATTGTGCTCCATTTGCCCGATCTTTACCCACTTTTTAAAAATTCATTCATGGGACATGGGAGTCGCTGGCTGGCCAGCATTTATTGCCCATCCCTAGTTGCCCTTGTTCAGAAGACAGTTGAGAGTCAACCACATTGCTGTGACTCTAGAGTCAAATGTAGGCCAGACCAGGTAAGGACAACAGAATTCCTTCCCTAAAGGACATTAGTGAACCAGATGGGTTTTTCCGACAATCGATAATGGTTTCATGGTCATCAGTAGTTTCTTAATTCCAGATATATTTTATTGGATTCAAATTCCACCATCTGCTGTGGTGGGATTCAAACCCAGCTCCCCAGAACGTTAGCTGAGTTTCTGGATTAATAATCTAACGATAATACTACTAGGTCATTGCCTCCCGCTTAACCTTTTTATATCCATTTGTAGCACCCTTGTGTCCTCCTCATATCTTATCTGTCTTTGTGTCATCAGCAAATTTAGCAACCATACCTCCAGTCCCTTTATCCAACTCATACATAAATTGTAAAAGGTTTATGCTCCAGCACCGATTCGTGTGGCACACCACTCATCACATCCTGCCAACCAGAAAAAGACCCATTTATGCCAACTCTGTTTGTTGTTGATGAGCCAATCTTCTGTCCATGCCAATATATTGGAATGTAACTTCCAGCCCAAATGCCGGTTTAAATTATGTGCTGGACACGTGCGTGGGACATCACAGAAGTCCCGGTGCATTCACACTGAAAGAGCACCAATTTTGCACCTCCAATTGAGGTTCTGCAAGCCGCTGGTCCTGAGGCTGTAATTATGTCAAAACCTCCATCACTTGCGGTGCTGTTAGGTGAGTTTTTGCCTTTATTTATTTGCATTTTTATTTTTTGCTCTAGCTGCAGCGCATAGAGGCAGCAGACATTCTTTGGGTGTTTTTTTTTGTATGTTTCAAAAAGTTGTTTAACATATAAATAACGCACTGAAAGTGAAAGAATGATTTTTTTTTTTAAACTTTGTCATGCCAACTAATTCCAGTAAAAAAACATGTTGCTATATAACAAAGTGAATGTCATTGTCTGGAATGAATTCCTGCATTTGGATTTTGCAATATATTTTATGCAGTTTTAACCCCATTTTTAGAGCCTCCCTGAGGCAACGTTAATCCTTGTGTAACTCAGCTCGTTCAAATGCTTCAGGAAAGTATATCCAAGATGACATTTGCAAGTCTCCTGTAAACTGGTGTGAACTCAGTATTCAATGCAATTTGAAAATCTGGAGTCATGTTCTACCACCACTGAAAAATTGTTCTTTTCACTTGATTCTTAACTGTTTGATGTAGGCATGGAAGAATTAGGCTACGTGCAAAATCCAAACCCTTCTCTCTTCCCTTTTCCCCCCTCCCCCTCTCCCTCCTCCCCCCCCCCCCATCCTTTTCACCCTCCCCTCCTTCCCCCTCTTTTTTTCCCTTCCCCTCCTTACCCCTCCTCATATCCATCCCTCACCTTGTTTAGTGACAACAGAATGGTTGTGTTAATGTATAGATATTTTATTGATTGTTGTTAGAGAAATATATTGTGTAAGAAACTTGAAAAGATGAGGCAATTAAACATGTCAGTGCAGCTGCTGCAGTAAAATGTTTAGTTAAATGTTAACATGGTATCTAAGTTTTATATTTATAACATTGTTTTTGTTTATAAATATTCTCCATTAAACTACAAAATTCTACTAATGCTTTATTGAAACAAAACAAACATTTCAATATGAAATTATACAAATGCTTTATTGAAACATACAGAACAGATAAATATGAGAATTATAAATAAAGTAAGCAAGGAAGAAGAAAACTAATGATAAACACATTTAGAATTTCCTCGGCCCAAAACAGAACTCTCCTTTGATCGATCTCATGCAGGTATCCAAATCGTGGTTCAAGTGGTTCTGACCATATTCTAAATTAAAACATACAAACACTTACAAGCATCCCACACGTATTAAAAAGTTACATATTAATATAATGCAGATTTAGGGCAACACGGTGACACGGTGGTTAGCATTGCTGCCTCACAGCGCCAGGGACCCAGGTTCAATTCCGGCCTTGGGTGACTGCGTGGAGTTTAAACGTTCTCCCCATGTCTGCGTGGATTACCTCTAGACACTCCGGTTTCCTCCCATGTTCCAAAGATGTGTGGATTAGGTTGATTGGCCATGCTAGATTGCCCCTTAGTGTCAGGGGGAATTAGCTAGGGTAAATACATGGGGTCAAAGGGATAGGGCCTGGGTAAGATTGTTATCGGAGCAGGCTCGATGAGCCAAATGGCCTTCTTCTGCACTGTAAGGATTCTATGATTCTAAACCGTATTTTCACAAATTACAAATAAAAAATATGTTTATTTATGCATATTAAATAATTTTTTATGTACAATAATTAAAATTAAAAATTACAGTTTGAGTGAGTCAATAACATTAGTATTAATTGCTTAAAAGAAATAGCAAAACAAAAACGAAATACAAATACATACCTTTCATAAAAGCAGGGAAATCATTCAGTTTTTAAAGCAAAACAGTCTTTTGGAACCTGGACTTCAATGGGCGTTTCCAGTCTTGGCGCATCATAAATGCACGTCGTTAGGATTCGCTGGTGTCACGCTGGGGCCTGATGAGATGGCTGCGCTGAGGGTCAGAGGCTACTGCACCCATCGGGAGTTTTGGCAGAACTTCTCAGGAAACATAAATGTGCAAAAAGTTTCTTCTATTTTTGGCAGACCATACATTTCCACCAGCGATCGGAGGTTACAGGCCAATATTTCCTATACCATGAGCTTTTATTATTCACAGTAACCTTTGATGTGACACCTTATCAAATGCCTTCTGGAAATCTAAGTACAGTACATCCACCAGTTCCCCTTTATCCACAGCACATGTGACTCTTTCAAAGATCTCTGGTAAATTGATTAAACATGATATTCCTTTCACAAAACCATGTTGATTCTGCCTGGTGGCCTTGAATTTATCTCAGTGTCCTGCTATAACATCTTTAATAATAGCTTCAATCATTTTCCCTATGACAGATGTTAAGCTAACTGGCCTGTAGTTTTCTGCTTTCTGTCTCCTTCCCTTTTTGAATAAAGGAGTTATGTTTGCTATTTTCCAATCTAGTGGAACTTGCCCCAAATCTAGGGAATTTTGGAAAATTCAAACCAATGCATCATCTCACCAGCCACTTCTTTTAAGACCCTAGGATAAAGTCCATCAGGACTCAGGGATTTGTCAGCCCACAGCTCCAACAACTCACTCAATGCCACTTTTCAAGTGATTGTAATTTTCCTGAATTTCCCCTGTCCATTTCTGATTCACAGCTATTTCTGGGATGTTACATCCTCTATAGTGAAGACCAATGCAAAATATCTGTTCAATTCAACTGCCATCTTCTTATTTTCCATTATTAGTTCAGCAGACTTACTTTCTATAGGACCACTTTGTTAATCTTTTATTTTTAAAATTTCTATCGAAGCACTTACTATCTCTCATTATATTTCTAGTTACATTTCTCTCGCACTCTAACTGTTTCTTCCTTATCAATCTTTTGGTCATTCTTTGCAGTTTTTATATTCTGTCCAATATACTAACCTGCCACCCATCCTTGAGCAATGATATGCTTTTTCTTCAAGTCTGATGTTGTCTTTATTTTTTTAGTTAACCACAGATGGTGTGCTCTCCCCATGAATTTTTCTTTCTCAATGTAATGTAGCATTCTGAAATATCCCCTAAATGTCTGTCGCTGTATCTCTGGTGACCTATCCGATAACCTAACTGCCAGTTAACTTCAGCTAGCTGTGCTTTCCTGCTCTCAGAATTGGCCTTAGTTAAACTATTAGTCCTGGACCCATTCTTCTCTCCCTCAAATTGAATGCAAAATTCAATCATATTATGATCATTGCTACCTAGGCATGCCTTCACTATGAGGTCATTAATTAATCCTATATCATTGCACAAAACCCCTGTGCCAGTGTCAAGTTTGAAGTATGTTGGGAATTTCTGACCTCTAAATTGATGGGCTAGAAGTCCTGGCAATGCTGGTCAACTTCACCTAGGGAGTGTGAGATAGGCATTGTTTTCTTCTAGTGCCGTTGTTTGTCCTTTCTGTTGGAGGCTTTAACTGGCAGGGACACTTAATTTGTGATATATATATATATATTGTATGTTGGGGTTTGGGTGCGGACTGTCCCTTTAAGAGTGTGGGTTAGGTGACCACTGGGGGATTATCTCCTCCTCGTGTGGGACCCAGTTGGACAGTCTGAGATCCAAATGTGGGACAGTTCATATCTCTAATAAAGAGCTCCCAGTGTTCAAATTACCAAGTCTACCTCATGATTCTTTATGCACTGTTAGTCCATAGGAGCAAACGTAACAACTGGTCATGAGGCTGCTTCATGGTCTATGCATTCTGCTGGCATTCCATTCTGGCGAAGGGGGAGGGGATCGAGCATTGCCCCGAATGCACCATAGAAAGCATTCTTTCTAGTTGTATCACAGCTTGGTATGGCTCCTGCTCTGCCCAAGTCCGCAAGAAACTACAAAAAGTTGTAAATCCATCATGCAAACCAGCCTCCCATCCATTGACTCTGTCTATACTTCCCGCTGTCTCGGAAAAGCAGCCAGCATAATCAAGGACCCCACACACCCCGGACATACTCTCTTCCACCCTCTTCCATCAGGAGAAAGAAACAAATGTCTGAGGACACATACCAACCGACTAAAGAACAGCTTCCTTCCTGCTGCCATCAGACTTTCGAATGGGCCTACCTCGCATTACGTTGATCTTTCTCTCTATCCGAGCTATGACTGTAATGCTACATTCTGCACTCTCTCGTTTCCTTTTCTATGAACGGTACGTTTTGTCTGTATAGCGCACAAGAAACAATACTTTCCACTCTGTACTAATATATGTGCCAATAATAAATCAAATCAAATCAAAGGACTTCGTGGGATGGTGCTGGAAAACAACTGCAGCATGGCAACTGGGTGAAGAATGAATAGGAGTGTTCTGACTGCTGTTACTTCACCCAAACATCCATTCTTGGGGAAGGTAAGACTTGCCTGGGAGCTGGCTGTAAACATCGGGGGGGAAGCGGGCACCAAGGGGATTCAGGCTATCGGCGATGGCAGAAGGAGGTTCTGGGCTAGACTCATGTGGAAGCAGACACCAAGGAGACTTGGGGTGCGGGCGAGCCACCGGCTACCCTTAAACCTCCAATAAACAGCTCACAGTGTTCATGTTACCAAGCCTACCTCATGATTCTTTATGCGCCCTTATTCCATAGGGGCATAGTGTCCTGCTGCAACTGAAACACTCAGCACCCCCTGATGGGCAACTCTACAGTTTGTGCCATCATCTCGTGCCACAACACAGACATTTCAAAATGGCAGCAGGCCAGTTACCTGCCTCCAGTACCGTTTTGGCGGGCTTCGACATGGGCTGAGTTATCATGTTTGGGCCCACAAGCAAGTGACCCTCCCTGTGCCTCAGCATGGGATGAGAGAGGAGACTGAACTCGCTCGGCTGGGACTTGCTGACTGAGACAATATTATGTCAAGTGGAGTTGTTGCTAAGGACTAGTTATTGGGCCCAGAGTGGTCAGGAGCGAATGAACGACCCCATCTGAGACCCGGGAGACATGGATATCAATGATCCGATTTGCGACTGACTCCTCAAGACAAGGGAAAGATCCAAACTAGATTGGTTGTGTGTGGGCGAAGAGATCCGAGGCCACTTGGAACAGCCGACAATGTCCTAGTCTGACTGGCTCAGCTCCAGATCAACAAATTGGGAGAACAATTAATTATGCATTAACGATGCATTCATTACCAAGCTATTGAGTGTTAAGATCTGAGGTAAATCTTTTGTCTCGCTACAATTAGTGGCGAATTTGGATGAAACACAAGAGTTATTGATTCTCTGTTCTGCTTCAGTCTCACAATTATATAACATCATTTTTAAGTGACTTGATTCAAAAGCTGGGATTTCAAGAGGGGTGGGGAGCGAAATAATTGGCATTTCAAATTCCTCAGCACAGTGTTAATTTATGCAGGTTCTACTTTGGGTGTGATGAATTGTTTCTACTCCAGGTTAAACAGAGCAGTGATTTTCTGCGTATCACACTGCACACACCATTTCCCTGTCACCCTCTTCAGAAAATTAATTGCTGAAGTGTTTAAAAAGGTCTGCAACATAAAATGAAAATAATGATTATGGCATTATCCCCAATGCTTCTTCTTAATTGTAATTCCAGTTGTGAAATTAATCCCTTAAGGCTCATGACCACACTTTGTTCAATTCCCAAGATGCAACAGTTCATATTTGGTTGATTTCTGCACATTAATAAAGACATGACCCCTGATATTCATTTAGTTCCATTTTATCTTTGTAATGTTTAGATTAAAGGATTGTTGGGGAAAATCGATATCCTCATGTCTTTAAGTTGTGCATTTGCCTACAAGTTCAGCTGTTAAACGGCAAAAGATTATGGGAGCTAAATTGGATGATGCAATGCCCATTTTTTAGTGCCCATAAGGCTCCATAATGATCAAAATAGGATCTGCAGTATGTGAACATATTCCTGAGGGTAAGTGTGCAGGCGGTCATCTTGGTAAAATTGCCCTGAAAACAGGCTCATAACAACTGCTGACAACATGTAGAGTGGCAAGATATGATGGTGTACATCAATGTGCATCATTGATTTGAAGCCAATGCTGCCATTTTTGAACTCCATACTCCAACCTTGTCCTCATAATCTTACACATCTGAACAAGAATATCACCTGAGCTGAAGTACCTGCCACAGAAGGAGCTGACGGACCTGCCATTTAATCACAAACTCCTTACAGTTAAGTTGTTGAATTTATCTTCTGGCTGCTGCTACAATTGTACATGTTTTTTGGAGCTTTCCTATGCATAGTGAAAGTATGATTGGTGTACAGAGTGTGGTCTGGTTGGCATTGAAGTCATTTTTGGGGCATTTAAAAGTTTCAATCACTTCCTTTCAGCCACTAGGGCTTCTTCAGGGAATTGAGTACAACTGTGTGAATGAGCAGAGGTCACCCAGAGTGGGACAAGCTGTTGGAAGGGGGAGGAGAAGCAGGAAGAGGAAAAGAAGGGTCCTCAGCAGGGAGCATATTGCTGATGTTATTAAGGGAACAATTCCCTTACCTCAGCAATGACCAATATATGGAACAGCCTCTCTTCACAAAAGATGTGACTGAATTTTGCCAAATGCTGCAATCAAAACTACAACCTCAAAGCAGGGAAAGGACAACGTTGCCTGTGATGACCATGCTTATGTATCTTACTTAACTGTCTCCAGGGCCAGAGAGAGAAATCATGACTGTTATATTTGTAGCACTTGTTGCAGGATCAAAGAAAAGAAAGTAGCACATGATAACATCTCCTCCATGATCATCCTCAACACCAGTGCCCCACAAGGCTGTGTCCTCAACCTCTTACTATACCACTTATATACCTATTGTGGCCAGATTCCCGCCCAACTTGTTTTTCAAGTTTGCTGATGACACCACCGTAGTGGGTCAGATCTCAAACAATGATGCGACAGAATACAGGAATGAGATAGAGAATTTGCTGAACTGGTGCGATGACAATAATCTCTCCCTCAATGTCAACAAAACGAAGGAAATAGTCATCGACTTCAGGAAGCGTAAAGGAGAACATGTGCCTGTCTACATCAATGGGGACGAAGTGGAAATTGTCGAGAGCTTCAAGTTTCTAGATGTCCAAATCACCAACAACCCGTCCTGGTCCCCCCCATGTCGATGCTTTGGTTAAGAAAACCTACCAATGCCTCTACTTTCTCAGGAGGCTGAGGAAATTTGGCATGTCCCCTACAACTCTCACCAACCTTTACAGATGCACCATAGAAAGCATTCTTTCTGGTTGTATCACAGCTTGGTATGGCTCCTGCTCTGCCCAAGACTGCAAAAACTACAAAAGGTTGTGAACAAAGCCAAGTCCATCACGCAAACCAGCCTCCCATCCATTGACTCTGTCTATGCTTCCTGCTGCCTCGGAAAAGCAGCCAGCATAATCAAGGACCCCACACACTCCAGATGTACTTTCTTCTACCTTCTTCCGCCGAGAAAAAGATACAAAAGTCTGAGGATACGTGCCAACCGACTCAAGAACAGCTTCTTCCTTGCTGCCATCAGACTTTCGAATGGGTGTACTTCGTATTAAGTTGATCTTTTTCTACAGCCTAGCTATGACTGTAACACTACATTCTGCACTCTCTCCTTTCCTTCTCTATGTCAGGTATGCTTTGTCAGTATAGCGTAAGGAACAATACTTACAATACTATACATTAGTATACAATACAACACTGTATATTAATACATGTGACAATAATAAATCAAATGAAATCAAAAGTAAAACATGGGTTTTGGGTGTAACAAAAGAACAGATTTTTTAGGCAGCTGTTTACTCCACAGTTGCTGGATCTGAACTGAATAAAGCCTGCAAAATAACAAATGATGTCACAGCCTGACCATGTAACCAAACCCTCAAAGGAACCATGCAACAAACAATAACTCAAATAGATAACATCCCTTCCCCTTTACTTCTGAGGTCCTATAATAATGAATAACTATGATATCCTTCCAGGTGCCTAAAAAAACCTGTTCTTTTGTTACAATATTGTATACTAATGTATAGTATTGTAAGTATCCTTACATAGTCATCAGAAAACATGCATATACATTGGCAGGAAAGTTATCATTCCATAGTAATTATAATACCGTAAAAAGGAAGAATGATCTGGAGGGTTTCTGATCCATGCCTGATACCTGCGTACTTCAGGAGTTTGATTGTCCTCAACATTGGAGGCAAGCTCAGGGTTTGTAGCAGGTGTTTCCACCTTGGAGGGTGCAACAGTCTCTTCAGCAGAAGGCAGGCTAGTAGCAATAGATTCATCAGTGATCTCAGAGGTCAGCTGATTGAGCCAAAATCACGGAATGGGATGTGGAAGCAGGGAAAGGTGAACATGATGAAACTGCACTGGCATGGCTTTCAGATTGACGATATTTGATTTCATATGAATGTGCTGACAGTATAAATGATCATCGCTGAAGTCTGCTTGCAGTGAGCGACAGAATACTTTTGTACAGCCCGAAGATGGTTGTTAAAGTCGATGGTCCATCAACAATGTGAGTGACGCCTATAAAGGTATTGATAAAACTTTCTCAGTCCAAAAATAATGCTCAGTGCTTCTTTTTGCGTAGTTTGATTCAGCACTTGTTAAAGTACGTGATGCAAAGCCTATTGATCTTTCTTCCCCAGAAGGTAATATGTGTGACACCACTGCTCCAAGTCATGGCAACTTTGGGTTGAAATGTACCAACACTTAACCCTTCCCCTCATTCATGCTTTTTATTTTTCCTCTTTGGAGATTCACTAATCACAGAAAGGTCCCAGTAAAATGATCATGCCCATTGTTGGCATCTGGTCACAAATATTATCCAACATAAATGCCTCATGGGTGAATAATATTAAGAGCAGCAATGATATAATGCAATGGTGGTTTGTCTGCATCCCTTCAGGTGATCCCACTGTGACTATTAAACAAACCAGAGAGTACAAATTGTACTTTATCAGCATTGTGTAATATTGTGAATTTGACAGGAAAATGTCCGATTAGTTATTTATAATACTGAGCAGACAATAACACTGATTTCACAACTGCCTCAGCCTCATTAAGATGGTCTGTACATTGCACCATATGGACATGGTGACAGTAAATTTGGGGAAAGACTTAACAATTGCAACTCAGATTACAGGAAAACCTTTCAGGTTTTGTTTCATATATTTTGATTACTGTTCTTTGCTGGAAATAAAGACCATCTCATGCTGCAGCTTGTGTTGTTGAAGATTTCTAGAAGAGAATGAGGGAAGGCAGGAGATGAGGAGAGGGAATGGTCCCCTAAGCTCCTTACTCTAAATCCGGACACACTGACACAGCACTCGCTCATCTCACTCAACATAACTCAGTATCGCTGGAAGTTCCAGTTCCCTGGGAGTGGATTGTGCTGTGAACATAGATGACAACTAGCTCCGGCCTGGTGCAAGGCTGAGTGACAGTTCCCCCTGGGCCTGATTCCCCTTGGCCTGCTCCCTCCTGAGCCTGCTGCACACCTGGGCCTGCTCCCCCCCGCCCACCCCCCCTGGTGCCTGTTCCCCCTGGAGCCTGCTGCCCCTCTGGGCCTGCTCCCCCCACCACCCCAGGCCTGTCCCCCCCACTCTGGGCCTGCTTGTTCCCCCCTGGGCTTACTCCCCCCACTTCCCCCGGGGCCTGCTCCCCCTTGGTCCTGCCCCCCTTTCTCAATGGACTTGCACTCCCTGGGGCCTGCTGCTTCTCTGGGCTTGCTCCCCCTAGGGCTTGCTCCCCTTGGGACCTGCTCTCCCCCATCCCAGGCCTGCCTGCTCTTCACTGGATCTGCTCCCTCCTGGGACCTGCTACCCCTGGCTGTGTTACTGTTGCTTCATTTTCTGTTTCTTCCCCTTGGCCTCCCAGAAGATGTTGTCACAAACCATTCAGTGCAGCTGAAAGACTCCTGCTCATTGGCTAATGGGAATGACTAGAGTAACAGCTCCAGCTCCTCCAATCACAGGCTCTATCTCTCCCGCCTTGCTGCTCCTCCAATCATAGGTTCTGTCTCTGGAGGAGCAGCAAGAGCAGAAGGGAGGGAACCTGTGATTGGAGGAATGGGATCAATGACTAACTTGAGCACTGGATGCACAGTGTTGTCTTATCCCATTGGTTTTCCCAATAAACTGTAATCAGCGATCTTAGCAACTTCAAGGGAAGGTAACATGATAGCTGTCTTTCTGCCTTTGCTGAAGGTTATTGATGGGTTGGTGAATTGAGCAATGAGATGATTCACACCTTTGCGCAACCTCACCACACCCCCAGCCTCCCACCTCCCCCCCCCCCCCACCCCCACTCCCCCACCCCCACACCCCCCAACTCCTTGTGGCATGTATTCCAGCCAGCAGCAGAGGTGGCTCGCCATTGGCCTCCGACAGGATCTTCCTGTCCCGCCAATGAGTACAGTGTTTTGCGTGGCTCACCCGTCCCGCCACTGGGGAACCTTTGGTGGAATCAGAAGATCCTGCCAGTGGGAAGGGTGGGAAAATCCCATGCAGCACCTCCGACAGGGTAGCACTCCCTCAGTATTGCACTGAAGTATCTGATATGTTGCAGTGAAACTTGAACCTGTAGTCAGTGATCACCTGCAAATATTTCTTTTCCAATATGTGCAGCAGATAATCCTCTGAAACTAAGACTCAGATTAAAACATTGAATGTGAGCCTTTGTTAGAAATAGCAGTCAGGTCGATGAACTCCCTTTGTGAGCTAATAGCAACAATTCAAGACATGTGAAAGTTCTGATCCAGTGTCAGGCACAGCCAATGGTTTTAGTACCTGTTTGCCATTATGGACACCAGATTATTTAACAGAGAGAAGATTCCCACAGCATGAAGCCACAGCCAGAGGCTCTTGGATGTGGCCCCTGGCAATTGGGAGGTCAGAGAGTTCTAGTAATTGGCAGTGGGAAGAGGGACTGCAATTGGAGAGGGAGAGCAAAGCCGTCCGTGATTGATGGAAGACAGAGGCTGTGTTTGGGAGGAGAGAGGCAGTGATCGAGGGGAGAGAGATGGCCGCAATCAGGGTAGGGGGAGATCAAGAGACGTTGTTCACGTGATGGAAGAGAGGCCGTGATCAGGGTTAGCAGAGAGAGGCTGTGATTGGGGAGGGAGAGAGAGCTATCATGGGGTAAGTGAGATGCTGCAATCGAGAGGGCTGATGGAGGGAACACTTGTGATTAGACCTGGAGGAAGGCCAAAGGCTTCATTGAGGGGTTGGGTGAATCACAGTTTCAGATGTTGATCTGATGCACATTTTGGAAAAGAAATATTGAGGATAGCGCTGAAGTCGTGACTATTGGCTGGATGAATCAATAATGAGGGTATCTACAAAGCTCATGCTGCTCCTCTCTTTTCCTGCAATGCTTCAGCCTCAGAGGCTGCAGAGGGTGCACGCATGCAGCCTCTCAACACTGTCCTGTCCCTTCACCACAACCCAACCCTCCTGCTGCTCCCAGCCCACAAGCAGTGCTGAAAAAGGCACTCATCATATGTAGCTGGAAGCCTCCAGTTCACAGCTGGGTTTCCTGATCCTTCGGCAACCCATATAGCAACAGTTAAGATCAAACCAAGCTCCCAAATGCACTCTTCAAGCCTGATTTTGATGTTAATGGTGTGCCCCAGCTTTCCATGTGAGATACTCAGCACTCAGACACCTCAACATCTGCCAACAGAAAAAAGGACAGTTGGGTTTGCACCATATTGGAAATACTGTCCCCATTGTTAAGTCTTTCATCTGCCCACCAACCCTCTCTCACTCATCCTGGGGTGTTTGGTGTTGATTTGGCACAGGAACTGAAATTGGTGAGCAGCAGAACCTCATTTGAGTTCTCCCATTGCAGTTCCTTCTTGAATTGCTAACTGAGAAGTATATAATATCTGCAACATCAAGGAGTCACAGCAGTAATTCTATCGACTCCTGTGACAGACCTTCATCCCATACCACATTCAGAGCACCACTTCAATGCTGGGCAATTAGTGAGTCAGGCAATTAGCCGTAAAGCTGAAATAAATCTTGTAAATGAACAACTGGTGAAATAATATTTTAAAATTCGATGTCTGTGCTTCAGCGTGTGTGATATTTACAGAATACTGAGTGAGTGGGAATGCTCTTAAGCAAACAGACAAAAAAAAATTTCAAGAATGCTCGAGAATAAAATGAATTCTGATCATTTGAAATGGAAAGGTTAATATTTTGGTCACAAGCCTTCATCAGACTGGCTTTTATTTTGCACTGATGTTGCACCAGCTAAGATCAGTAAAAGGAAACAAAGAAGATAGGAGTGAGTAATAGAGCCCGAGAACTCAGATCAAACAATGTTGAGGCAGAGAGTGGATCTTTAATGGATTTAAAAGCCCTGGAAATGGCCTGTGCTGCACAAAAGTAATCTCAAGTCAGGGTTAGATGTGCAGTACTTTGAAAGACACTGAGGTGAACTTTGGCAACTGCACGAAAAATATGGTAGAAAATTCGTAGCCGCTTTCACACCACATCCCTTTTTATTAGGTTGAAGTGAATGGAAAGAGACTTGGGTGCTTTGTAAACCAGGCTGCCCCCCAATTTACTATTTCTCATTTTGCACCTTCACCAGACCAATTCCATTGTCATTTTAAAAAAAAGAATCAGCTCATTTTCTTTCTAATCACTTCCTGGTGAAAGATTAATTATGTAGAGCTCCCTATGTTTTATTGGTTTACAATCTGCCCCTGTTGGATATGCCATTCACTGTTTGGCACTTGTTATCAGGTCTGGTCCATCGCCAAGTTCTATTGGTACTTTGCCATCTTAGAGTTATGCAGAGAACCGCGCAGGGAAATAATTCTCTGTGAATGAGAATCTGTCAGGAATCCCCTATCACTGGTTGTAATATGGCAGAAGGCAATAGTTGGTAATGATGACACCAAGCTCCATACCCAGGCGTTAACAAAGTGTGACCTGGATCAATTAAGTAGCAGGCTGAATTTTACAGGAGGAACATGGGGAGTGTATTGCAACCCCCACCCCTGGAAGAAATGTCAGATGCCAGCTGACCCATGATAAACAAGGCCGCTCACAGCAATAACACGCACAAATTGCATGAGAGTGGGACTTCCAGCTCTCAATGAGAGGCAGTTCTACCCTCAAGAGCTGCCAGCCAATCTGGTTGACTGGAAGTCCCAGAGGTCCGAGCAGCACCAGATCTCAGCAGTGGATGAAGAGGACAAGGCCACTGGAGAGAGGAAAATCTGGGATTTTGGAGGGGGAGGAATTGAGGAGGTTAGAGAGGGGGATGAGGTGGTGGGGACTTGGTTTTTTGAGGTCAGGTGGAGATTGAGGACCAAAAGGGGAGGTATAATCTGAGATGGGGAGGTGCCCCCAAGGCATTCAGAGCACTCCACAAGGCAAGGACCCTCTCCTTCCTTCCCGCCTTTTGAGCATTTTGCTTAAAAAGATGTCCTCCCTGCTCCTGCTCGCCTGTCCACGCCATCTGTATGGCAGACATGACTAATTCACTCCCTGGTGGCTTACTGAACCATGCAGCCTCTACCATTCAGAGCTATATCCCATTCGCTGATTACAGCTAGTAAGAGTTCGGGAGGACGCTGCTATTACCATCAGCATTCTTAAACTAGAAAAAAGTGGAAGGGAAATATTGTCAATGATTTCTCATTGAGGCGAGTTCTGCTAGAATGTGTGTATGTGTGTGAATGTTGGGCAGGGATAGAACTACAGTCAGCATTAAAGCCCTTGTGGTTGAGTTTAGCAGTGTGGCAGTGGGATGTAGAGTAACAGAACCAGAAATCCCTTTGGTGCTGAAAGAGACCATTCGGCCCGTTGAGCCTGCACTGACTCTCCAAAAGAGTATCTTACTCATGCCCACTACGCCCACTACACCCCCCCCCCCCCCCCCCCCGCCCCCTGCCCTAACCCTGTAACCCTGTGCATTTATCATGGCCAATTCACCTAACCTGCACACTTTCGGACCATGGGAGGAAACTGGAGTACCCGGAGGAAGCCCACGGAAGAATATTTACTCAGGCAAGTTACCAACTGGCTCAACTCACTCATAGGACAATATCCCAGCAGGTGAAGAGGGATGCAAATCCAGTGAGTAAGGGAGAGAAGTGTTTTATTGTTGAAACAAACAGCATGCACATTAAGGATATGAATTGCAGCTTTATTCCCATCTAAGATTATTTCGTTCTCCCTGCAGGCAGCTGTAAATGGGCTAAGCGATAATCCTGGAAAGGTGATTTCCCCGCTGCAATCACATTATCTATATAATGTAGGATTATAATGTAGAGATGGCGAGCCAAGGGCCTATCCCTTTCACAATGCCCACAGCATTAACACTGGCCTTCCTTCTTCTTAAGTATAGCACAACACATTTCCATAAAGTCGATAGCGGACTTTGCAGAAGGTGTTGCAGTTATACTGAGGTGATATGTTTAATAGGCATCCAGAAAATATGCTGCACTACAGGAACTAATTTGATTAGGAAAATGCTGCTTTATATTAATGTTGTGACAGCCTAGGACTGATTAGAGAGCTTAATGGGTGACACTTAACAGCACAGACTTTCCTAGAAATTAATGAGGTCAGGATTTGAATTTATTTCATGTTTAGAGGAAGATGCTAATTTCTTGCTGTCACTCTCTCAGGGTCTGACATGTCGGGGTGAGGTGAAATCTTTGAATTTAAACATATAGAGAGGACCTGAAGAAGGTAGATCGGGATCTGAGGTGTTCACTTTGTGTGAGTTTTATCCGCTGAAAGGAAGATTTGCATTTATATAGCACCTTTCACAACCTTAGAATGTCCCAAAGTGCTTTGCAGCCAATGAAGTAAGTTTGAAGTGTAGTCACTTGTAATGTAGGAAACATTACAGCCAATTTTCACACAGTAACTGCCACAAGGAGCAACATGGCAATATAAGAATTCGAAGCAGCAGAAAGCCATTTGGCCCCTCCAACATACTCTGCTATTCAAAAAGATTGAAATTTGTCCTGAACGTCACTTCCTTGTCTGTCCCCCATACCTGTGACTGATTTGTTGATTAATAATCTATCTAACTAAAGCTTGAACAGATTCAATGACCCAACTGCCCTCTAAGGAAAATAATTCTTCAGATTAAAGACCCTCTGAGAGAAACAAAATCTCCTCATTTCAGTCTGGGGGGAGAGAGAGGGGAGAGTTTGGAGAAAGGCATAGTCGATAGGCCACCAAATAATAAAATCATGGTGGGGCGAGAAATAAACAAAGAAATAACTGATGCATGTAAAAATGGTACAGCAATTATCATGCGGGATTTAATCTACATATCAATTTGTCAAATCAGGTTGTTCAAGGCAGCTTTGAGAAGGAGTTCATAGAATGTATCCGCAATAGCTTCCTTGAACAGTATGTAATGGAACCTACGAGGGAGCAATCTATCCTAGATCTGGTCCTGTGTAATGAGACAGAAAAAATTAATGATCTTACAGTTAGGGATCCTCTCAGAAGAAGAGATCACAGTATCGTTGAATTTAAAATAAAGATGGAGCGTGAGAAGGTAAAATCCAATACCAGTGTCTTGTGCTTAAACAAAGGAGACTACAAAGGGATAAGGTAGGCATTGGCTAAGGTAGACTGGGAGCAAAATGGAAGACTTTCAAAGTGATCGTTCACAGTGCTCAGCAAAAATATATACCAGTGATAAGGAAGGACTGTAGAAAAAGAGATAATCAGCCATGGATATCGAAGGAAATAAAGGAGGGTATCAAATTGAAAGAAAAGGCATATAAAGTGGCAAAGATTAGTGGGAAACTAGAGGATTGGGAAATCTTTAAAGGTCAACAGAAAGCCACGAGAAAAGCTATAAAGAAAAGTAAAATGGATTATGAGAGTAAACCAGCTCAGAATATAAAAACAGATAACAAAAGTTTCTACAAATATATAAAACAAAAAAGAGCGATTAAAGTAAACATTGGTCCTTTAGAGGATGAGAAAGGGGATGTAATAACTGGAAATGAGGAAATGGCTGAGGCATTGAACAGGTATTTTGTGTCGGTTTTCACAGTGGAAGACACAGATAACATGCCAAAAATTGATGACAGGAAGGCTATGGCAGGTGAGGACCTAAAAACTATCATTATCACAAAAGAGGTAGTGTTGGACAAGCTAATGAGGGTAAAGGTAGACAAGTCTCCTGGCCCTGATGGAATGCATCCCAGGGTACTAAAAGAGACGGCAGAGGAAATAGCAAATGCACTAGTGGTAATTTACCAAAACTTGCTGGACTCTGTGGTGGCTCCCGCAGATTGGAAAATGTGATGCCGCTGTTTAAAAAAGGAGGTGGACAAAAGACGGGTAACTATAGGTCGGTTAGCTTAACTTCTGTTGTAGGGAAAACGCTTGAATCATCAAGGAAGAAATAGCGAGACATCTGGATATAAATTGTCCCACTGGGGAAGACGCAGCATGGGTTCATGAAGGGCCGGTCATGTTTGACTAATTTGGTGGAATTCTTTGAGAACATTACATGCGCAGTGGACAGTGGGGAACCTGTGGATGTGGTGTATCTGGATTTTCAGAAGACATTTGACAAGGTGCCGCACCAAAGACTGCTGCATAAGATAAAGGTGCACAGTGTTACGGGTAATGCGCTAGCATGGATAGAGGATTAGTTAACTAACAGAAAGCAAAGAGTGGGGGTAAATGGGTATTTTTCTGGGTTGGCGTTCAGTGACTAGTGGTGTGCCTCAGAGATCAGTGTTGGGACTGCAATCGTTTACGATTTACATAGATGACTTGGAGTTGGGGACCAAGCGTAGTGTGTCAAAATTCGCAGCTGACACTAAGGTGGGTGGCAGAGCAGAGTGTGCAGAGGATGCTGAAAGTCTGCAAAGGGATATAGATAGTCTAAGTGAGTGGGCGAGGGTCTGGCAGATAGAGTACAATGTTGGTAAATGTGAGGTCATCCATTTTGTAGGAATAACAGCAAAATGGACTATTATTTAAATGGTAAAAAATTTCAGCATGCTGCTGTGCAGAGGAACCTGGGTGTCCTTGTGCGGGAATCACAAGGAGTTCATTTGCAGATGCAGCAGGTAATTAAGAAGGCAAATGGAATTTTGTCCTTCGTTGCGAGAGGGATGGAATTTAAAAACAGTGAGGTTATGTTGCAGCTGTATAAGGTGCTGGTGAGGCCACACTTGGAGTATTGTGCACAGTTTTGGTCTCCTGATTGAGAAAGAATATACTGGCACTGGAGGGGGTGCAGAGGAGATTCACTAGGTTTATTCCGGAGTTGAGAGGATTGGCTTATGAGGAGAGACTGAGTAGACTGGAGCTATACTCATTGGAATTCAGAAGAATGAGGGGAGATCTTATAGAAACATATAAGATTAGGAAGGAAATAGATAAGATAGAAGCAGGGAAGTTGTTTCCACTGGCAGGTGAAACTAGAACTAGGGGGCATGGCCTCAAAATAAGGAGAAGCAGATTTAGGACTGAGTTGAGGAGGAACTTCTTCACACAAAGGGTTGTGAATTTGTGGAATTTCCTGCCCAGTGAAGCAGTTGAAGCTACCTCATTGAATGTTTTTAAGGCAAGGATAGATAAATTTTTGAACAGTAAAGGAATTAAGGGTTATGGTGAGCGGGCGGGTAAGTGGAGCTGAGTCCATGAAAAGATCAGCCATGATCTTATTGAATGGTGGAGCAGGCTCAAGGGGCCAGATGGCCTACTCCTGCTCCTAGTTCTTATGTTCTTATGAAAGGGAGAGAGAGGATGGAGAGTTTTGAGGGAGAGAGGGTGTGGACAGTTTGGTTGGAGAGAGGGCATAGTGAGTTTGGAGAAAGGGAGGGAGAGGGTAGAGAGTTCGGAGGGAGAGAGGGTGCAGACAATTTGGAGGGAGAGAGAGCGTAGAGAGTTTGGAGGAAGGGAGGGAGAGGGTAGAGAGTTTGGAGGACGGGGTAGAAAGTTTGAGGGGAAGGAGGGAGTAGCAAGTTTGGAAGTAGGGAGGAGTTAGCGAGTTTGGATGAAGAGAGGGGTAGAGAGTTTGGAGGGAAGCCTGTAAATTTTAAACTGTATCCCCTAGTTCCAGTCTCCCCCATAAGGGGTGCAGTAGGGCACCCAGAGAGCTTGGGCCGCAGCAAAACAGGAAAGAGTGGAAAGGGTTAAACAGGCAGCCTGGCTGTAGTATCCAAACTCACTGCAGGTAGACACACGACAAATTACAAATAACTACCTCCCAGACTGCACTAGATAGGCACACCCCAGGTGATACCCTTCCGAGATTGCAGCAATAATAAAGAATCAATACTACTTATTATGACCCCACAATGTCTAGAGAAGACACATAGGATCCATTGTATCTCCACATAATTAATCAAGTATCAGGGAGATGGTGACAATTGACATGCCCGTTGAAATTTGCATTCTAGAAGGAAACTGCAGAGCTTTGAGATTACAACAAGGTAGATAGGATATGCGAAAAATAAGGATTAAAGATCAAAGCACACAGGACAATGGAGCAGAACAATGCGATAAAAACAGAACTTTACCAAGTTTAAAGTAACAAGATGATGACCGAATCAAAATCTCGCATGTAACACATTGTAACACAAAACAGTATAAGAATATGTAAGAACCTATGATTAGCAGAGTAGCTTGGAAACAAGCTGGACACCCTCTATATCTTCTCTACACTGTGGCTATGACTGTGATACTACATTCTGCATTCCCTTCTTTCCTTCTCTATGAACGATATGCTTTGTCTGTATAGTGCTCAAGAAACAATACTTTTCACTGTATACTAAAACATATGACTATAATAAATCAAATCAAAGGAATTAGAGCTCTCCCTCAAGTATGTTGATTGAAACCGTTTTTGTTGAAGCTCTATACAGTCTCAAAAGACTCAGTTCATTCATTCCCGCCAACAAGGGGAAAATATCCACCCTGTGTAGTGCTCTCAGGATCTTGTTTGTCGCAATGGCCCAAACCCACCATGCAGGTCCAGAACCCTGATTTCCAATGCTGAGCCCACAAAAAATACACAATTACCTTCCTCCAATCATCCAATGGAGGATCTCGTAGGACTGACTCAACACAGAAAACCTCAAAGACATCAGCAAAGAAGCTACTGCCCGTTTAATGGCTCTAGCTGCCACATTCTGGTAAGAGCTTTAATATTCCAAAGTTTCTTTGAAAAGCTACAGAGAGAAGGTAAGTGTGTAAGAGAGTGGGGTGGGTATGGGGTTGGGTGGTGAGGGAGTAGGGTGGGTGAGGCAAATGTGTAATGGGGTAGGTTGGAAGCTGGGTAGGGTGGTAGGTGGATAGAGTGATGAGTTTGGGTCAGGTCGGGGGGGGAGTTGGGCATTGGAGGGGAAGTCGGTGATGGGGGGATACTTCAGTAGTGCAGGGGCGAGTGGAGCATCAAGTGGGTGGTTGGGTGGGGCTAGTCAAGTCAGGCCAGAGGAACGTTGGGGGTGGGTGGGCAGTGAAGGTGTTGGAGGGTCAAGGGGAGAGTGTTGGGGGGGTCCTCTGATGTATAGTTACTCAAGTGTTAGACAAGGTTTTAATTTGTCTAACATTTCTTGGGTATCTGTCCAGGTAAGTAAGTCAGAACTGTCCAAAGTCACTGACTCTAACTCAGAGTTGGAGACTTATTCAGAGAATCCTGGTAAGCCCATCGGAAGTGTAAATTTCCTGGCCAACTCCCTTTGGAGTCATTGCAATGGGATTTCTGAGGGGGACTATAGCGCATATTTCAGGAGGCCAATGGATCTGGGCCAACGAAACCACCTCTAATTCTTCTAAACTAAAATGGGTATAAGCCCAATCTGCTGAACCTTTCCTCCATATCTAACCCCTTCACGCTACTAATCGGTTGAGTGAAGCTTCCCTGAACTGCTTTTGATGCAATTATATCCTTTCTTCTGTAAACAGACCCAAACTGCACACAATATTCCAGAGGTGGTCTCACCAAGACCCTGCACAACTGCAGTAAAACTCCCCCATTTTTATATTCCATTTCCCCTCGCAATAAATGCCAACATTCCATTTGCCTTCTTAATCACCTGTACCTGTATACAAACTTTGTACGATTCATGTAACAGGGCACCCAGATCCCTCTGTACCACAGATGACTGCAATCTCTCTCCATTTAAGTAGTATATTGCTTTCTGCCAAAGTGGACAGGTTCACATTTTCCCACATTATACTCCATCTGCCAAATTTTTGCCCACTCACTCAATCCATTAAAATCCCTTGTAGACTCATCTTGTGCCCCTGAGAGCAGTGATAATTAGATGAAGTGTTTTGTTATAGTGAATGCTGGTTGATGGATAAATATTGGCGAGGACCCATGGAAAGGCTGTCCTCCCCTACTTTGAATTCGTGCCACCTTGCATCCACCTTAGAAGGCAGACTGTGACCTCATTGTAATGGCTCATCCAAAAGATGGAACCTCTTACAATGCTGGGAGTTCCTTCAGGACTGTCAGCCTAGGATATGTACTCCAGTCCTCGGAGTGGAACCTGGGTCCATTGCTGAGAGTGTAGCTTGGATATTAGTCAGGTGGTTTGATATTAGAATCAAAGGATCTCTATAGCGCAGAAGATGGCCATTCGGCCCAGCAAGTCTGCACTGACTCCCCGAAAGAGGATCCCACCCAGACCCTCCCCTCCTCCCTATCTCCGTAACCCTGCATATTTACCATGGTCAATCCACATAATCTACACATCTTTGGAGTGTGGGAGGAAACTGGACCACCCAAAGGAAACCCGCACAGACATGGGGTGAATGTGCAAACTCCATACAGACAGTCACCCAAGGCCGGAATTGAACCCAGGTCCCTGGTGCTGTGAAGTAGCAGTGCTAACCACTGTGCCACCGTAGCACCCATTAACAGCAACTCTGCTGTTAGTGTTCTGTTATTCTCTGACTGTGTCACCATACAGAGTGAATGCACTCCCCACACACAAGAAGCCTTGTCAGTGAGAGGTCTCCTAAAGGGGCAGGAAATTGTGCAAAAGTTGTTCTTATGAAGGAAGTTTCAATGTGCCTGGAAGGATGAGGACCTGAAGACACAGCTGACAATATGGCAGTGCCCACCCTATGGTGCCTGATGACTGTGTGCCTCCCTGCAACAGTTGGCACTGCTCCACATCTGTCCACCTGTTGACCTGGGGCCTCCACAATCACACCTACACAATAGGTACCAGGCAGAACGGACTGCCGGTAAATGTGCCCAGGCAGATTATGTCAGGTGGGCATAGCCTCACCTAACTCACAAACCTTCCATTGTTCCCCTTCCCCCTCCACCTTCTCCATAACACATCCCTAATGCTGGATTCCCATTCAAACCCTCAATAATGTGGACATTGCAAAAGGTAGCAGTGCCAAAACACTTGGCAAAATGCCAAATGACCAACACATGGAAGCTAAAAAGAATGAAAAAATACAAAGACAGGCGAATTTCAGAATAGGAAATTTAATCACCTTAGCCAATCACTCTATTTGGGGGCTAGTTTGGTAAAAAGATGAAAACAGATGCTAAATGGAATGTGCTAATGAGACTCGCCTGTTTGAAAGTCTGCTTTTAATATTTAATTTTGGTCCTAATTGCTGATTGTCTTAATTTGAACTTGCCTGCAGGTTCAATAACAAGGACACCTGCAGCTTCAGCACTTGAGCTCTGATTAGATGCAATCTGCTTGGAGCTGTGCATGCAGCCCGGACTCATTCGCTCCCACTGAACGTGAGGAAGGTGCTAGCATGTTGCCTCAGGGATGGAGTGGAACAATGCACAAGTTCTTGGAGATGTTAGATGAGGAGTAGGAGGAGGATGTTGAGGATATCCTGTATCTGCCGGGGTCGGGGAAGGTTAATCTATCTCCTTCAGTTGTTGCTGCTGGTCTTTGTGGCCACAACTCCTCCATCCCTTCCTCCTACAGACAAGGGAGACATCCTTAAAGATGCCAGTGACCAATAATTACCTCCTCCAGCTGACTCATGTAAAGAGTAGCACAGTATTTAACAAAGCTAGCTGAAGTTTAAGACAATCTCTGGAATACATGTTGTTTTGTGTGTTGGTGGAAATCTTATCAAAATATCTCAGAAGGTTTTCTGAAAAGTTTCCTAATTTCAGTCCCGAAAAGTCTGACTAGTTTTTACACAATGCACTGGTCTCACCAGCCATCAGAAATGGTTTTTCTCTGCCTACCCTATCAGTTCCCTTTAATCTCTTGAAGACCTCTTGTGTTAAAAGGTTATCAGATTGCAGGCATGCTTCCTTCTTTGAACAAAGGGCAATAGGAGGTGTGGTTTTATATCAAATGTACACTGTCTTCCATTGAAGAGAAGACATCGATGATACATTCTGCTCTCTTTGCACTTAATGCTGATTAACTCATCTTCATTCCATCTCTGATGTTTTGCCTTCTTCCTTGATCATGGAATACAAGGATATGTCCAAAGGAAATGCCAGCAGAAGCAATAAAAACCAAGTCTATGGGCAGGATTTTCATCAGGATTTTGTATGGCTGGGGAAGCACATATAGTTTGATTTGAAGGTTAACAATCCATTCAACAGCTTCAAGCAGCAGAGTGTGATGTCACCAGGAATGCATCCCTCAGGGCAGAAGTTCAGCTGCAACTTATGACCTTGAATGATTGACAGGTTGATAGACCTTATGATAGATCGACCATTCTTTAAAGTATTTTTTTCATTGCCAGTATGTTTATTTGAACAAGATTAAAGGTTTCTTTAATGAGACATTCACTGGCTGTGTTTGACTGGCTGTTTTAAGAGAAGATAAGGGTAATTATTTTCAAAGAGAATAGTGAACGTCTGATTGTATTTTTGGTTTCTGACTCCAGACTGGGGTTCCCCTGTGGTTCACGACTCCTCTGAGGAATCATAAACTATGACTATCCAGCAAAAGCCGGCTTGACTCTATCAAAGCTATGGGGGTCTGAAATAGCCACCACAATAGTGCTGGCAAGTTCACAGAGTGTTGCGTACGGGCTTGCTACCTGCACCCTTATCCCACACTGGCATAAATTGCTGGAAGCAGGAATGGGGGCGGAAATTTTGGAGTTGGGTCGCACCCAAAGTTTCCAAAGCCCTTCCGTCTTTGTTCCAATACAGATCGAGGCATGGAAATCTGGTCCTAGGTGTGTGCTAGCAAATAAGATTACTGCAAAAATTGCTTCCCGGCTGTGAAAATTGTAAGTGAAAGTCTATTATTTAGATGGAGAAACTGCTCACTCCCACCTGTGCTGAGCTGTTCCTGGTCACTGTTTTCATAATTCTCAGTCTCAGTTACTTAAATTGTTTTGTGAGTGTAAAACCAGGAAATTGCAACCACAAAACCATGGTTGCTCATATCAACAGTACAGGTCATTCAAAACTTAGCATGTGGGTTGCAGTCTCAAGAAGCAGATGGGGTGATGTGAAGGAAACAATGTGAGACTGATTTGGTCCCATTTTCTTGCTATCAAGTTACTTGCCCCAACAGTGTGCTGTAATCCTGCCAAAAATGGCTTGGAGTTTGGATCTTTCGCTTGTCATGTTCAATTGTTCCATGTTCGATTATGTGCATGTAAGTGATTTATGCTCACTGCGCTTGATTGGTTGTGGATGTGGACTCAGAGCAAAATAAACAGACTCCATAGAAGCTACTAGAAGCTGAGCTGTCAGCCTGAGTGCAGACAGTTTGCAAGTGCAGAGACATTTTAAACGTCTGTAATTAAAGTTCTGACATGCTTAGAAACTAGTATCATTTCTGTATTGCACCGAGGCAAATCAAATATATAAAATATCTGACACTGCCTAGATTTAGAGATAGACAGGAAGTGAGCACAGAGGTAAAATTCCTCATCACTTTTCATGTAGCCAGGGATGCAAGACCTCATTCTGTAATCACAAACAACTTTCTGGAATTTTCTAACCGTTGCAATGTCAGTTATGTGGCCTGGAATGTGTGATTTGCACAGGGTGGTTAGAAGCCTGAGAATTTATGGATGTTCTGTTAATGAACACTGCAAGTGACAAATGCTTACTCAATTACCTGGAGGTTACACTATCGAACGGAAAATCTTGCTCCTGTCCGTGTGATTCGTGGTGATGTCTGATTATGCTGCATCCAGCGAATCAAGTGATGTGTGGTCGAATTGGGAATTGTGCAGCTGGAGCATGTTAGATCGCAAGTTCAGCAACATTACTGTCTCACCTCTGTGCCTTTTGTCCAGACTTTTATTTGAATATATTTCTTCTGAGTGCACCGACCCTTGCTAGAATTTCCATGAGTTTCAGCATCCTCTGGTATCTGACTGCACTGGCTGTTCCAGTGTGAATTGCAACGACGAGTATAAGCATGCTATTTGCTCTTCTATCTTGTGGAATATGGTAGCTGAGGCCAGCCCTTTCTTTATGTCAATACCCATGCATTTACCTGGTATGCGATGGTCACAAAATGACAGTCAGGTGTGTGAAGCCTGACTCGACATTGCCAAGTCAAGCAGTAATCCCCCAGTCATTGCCCCATCTGAGAAAGATGAGTCGTTCACTTTACTAACACATTTCACATCCTCAGGATGTCACATAGTACTTTACAGGCAATTCCTTTAAGAGTGCAGCCTCAATTTGTAGCAAGTCCAACAAACAGGGATCCCACAAACAGCATTGAGATAAATGACCAGATAAGGGGCGGGATTTTCCACACAACCCGCTGTGTGTTTTGCTCAGGCGGCCCACCATTGGCGGGACCTTCTGGCCCGCCACTATCAAAGAACAAAGAACAAAGAACAATACAGCACAGGAACAGGCCCTTCGGCCCTCCAAGCCCGCGCCGCTCCCCGGTCCAGGATTGAATCCTGAATCCAGGATCCCCGCCCAATTTTCCAGCCTATCTACATCCTAATATCCTATCCACCGAGCTGTCCCTCACAGCTACGATGCTTTGTTCATCACAACCTATTAACTCAGCCCCACCCCCCCATTCCAGACCATGTGATCTCCAGGGAGAGGCGAAAACCCAGAGTGAAAACCCCAGGGCCAATATGGGGAAAAGAAAATCTGGGAAATTCCTCTCCGACCCCCTGAGGCGATCGAAACAAGTCCAGGAGATCACACTGGCCCTGACCAGAAAATGCTTCCCAACCCTATTCATTTCCACTTCTGCTTTACGAACACCATCTGAATTCCCTGCCCCCGAGACAGGTTCCCAACTATCCGCAGTCTCGCTCTGTACTGGCACCAGCAAGATGATCATAGAATGAAGCCTTGAAACGAGAAACAAAGAACAATTAGCCCGCGCCGCTCCCTGGTCCAAACTAGACCACTCTTTTGTATCCCTCCATTCCCACTCCGTTCATATAGCTGTCTAGATAAGTCTTAAACGTTCCCAGTGTGTCCGCCTCCACCACCTTGCCCGGCAACACATTCCAGGCCCCCACGACCCTCTGTGTAAAATATGTCCTTCTGATATCTGTGTTAAACCTCCCCCCCTTCACCTTGAACCTATGACCCCTCGTGAACGTCACCACCGACCCGGGGAAAAGCTTCCCACTGTCCACCCTATCTATGCCTTTCATAATTTTAGACACCTCTATTAAGTCTCCCCTCATCCTCCGTCTTTCCAAGGAGAACAACCCCAGTTTCCCCAATCTCTCCTCATAACCAAGCCCCTCCATACCAGGCAACATCCTGGTAAACCTCCTCTGTACTCTCTCCAAAGCCTCCACGTCCTTCTGGTAGTGTGGCGACCAGAACTGGACGCAGTATTCCAAATGCCATTCAAATGCAACATATCAATGATGTTTGTCATTGAATGCATCCCTTGCCATCGGGAAACCCATGGTGGGGGTGCGCCAATGGCAGGACCGGAATATGCCATTGGCATGAACGGCCAGAAAATTCTAGCCAATGATTTTTTTGGCAGTGACGGTTGAGGGAAGAAAGATTGACGGGGACACTGGTATTACAGTACAGCTCCTCTGTGAGTCACACACTTGAATGGGCAGAAGAGAAGTCAGTTTAACACCTCATCTATGTGATGGCACCTCTGACAATGCAGCATTCCCTCCAGGGTAGACTCGCTCACCTGCTGAAATTCATGTCCTTCTGACTCTGAAGCAGAAATTCACTCAGTTCAAGGGCAATAAATGTTGGCCCAGCCAATGATGCCCATGTCCGATGAATGAATAAATAAAAAGAAAAAGTTCTGAGACAGACCCGGCAATCAGGAGATCTGCTAACACAGTAAGATCGTGGCGTAAACCTAACTGCACCATGACAGGTAACATCTGACAACATTTTAAACATTCTTTCAAGGGATGAGAGCATCCCTAGTTGCCCTTGAAAAGGTGGTGGTGAGCTGCTTTTTTGAACTGCTGTAGCCCATGTGGTGTTGGTACACCCACAGTGCTGAAATGGAGGGAATTCCAGGATTTTGATTCACCAACAGTGAAGGAAATGCGATATATTTCCAAGTCAGGAGTGACTTGGAAGGGAATCTTCAGGTGGTGCATCTTCTGCTTTTCTCCTTCTAGATGGTAGTAGTTGTGAGTTTGGAAGGTGCTGTCTAAGGAGCCTTGCTGAGTTACTCCAATGCATCCTGTAGATGGTACACACTGCTGCCACTGTGCATCTATGTTGGGTGGAGTGAGTGTTTGTGGATGGGGTAACAATGAAGCGGGCTGCTTTGTCCTGGGATGGTGTCGAGCTTCTTGAGTGTTGCTGGAGCTGTACCCATCCAAGCAAGTGGGAAGTATTCCATCACACT